>NW_024543069.1:22125000-22605000 GCF_018167655.1 Microtus oregoni | reverse complement strand
CAGAAGCATTGTTTGCGGTGCTGGTCCTCGGACTTGGATCAGAGCTGTGTGACTTACTTTCTCTGGTGGTTCTCCCTTCCTGCCACACTCAAGGCAGCCTATGGCTTGGAGCCTTGCAAGCACGCTTGTGTTCTGTCTTGACAAACCTACTCCTGAGCCCAGGATGGCTTTCTGCCCTGTCCTGCTTGATCATACGGGAATTGTCGTGTGACCCGAGGGAAATGTTGAGTGGCAGGGGAGTGATGACAAGGGGCATAGTCATCCCCACAGGGGCATTGACACCGGGAAGGACCCCTGAGTGCCCACACTGGGGGAGAGACACTGCACTCTCTTACTTCCACAAATCACTGCGTGTAGGCTCTGTCTGGGACAATCTCTGATCTCAGACAAGGGGGTTCTGTTCAGCTTTGGACTCATCCAGCCCTCACCCCAGCTCACTATTCAGGACCTGCATCATCACTCTGTACCTACAGATTCTGCTGCCTCTGCCTCTCGGTCACATTGATGAGGAGACTCCAGTAACCTGTCAACCTCCTCACCACCTCGGCTCAGACGTCAGTGGAGACACCTCCGTGCATTTCAGCCCCCTGCTTCTCACATTGTCCGGCACCTACCTCGCTCTGTCGCTAACTCCTTTCTGTTGAAATTGATTACTGATGGCTCTCTTTGCTCCACTGGATATCAGTTGCGAAGGAACTGGATAGGCAGAGAGGTTGATCAATCATTCTAGTAGTAACGACACAAAGCATGGTAGATGGTTGATAAAGTAGTCTTAGGCCGTGCGCCAAACACAACCTTGTCAGTACAAGAATCAAAAACAATGTCTCATCCTTTGAAGGGCCATTCTCCCTATTCCAATTTAGAAAATTACATCTGTCAAGTGAGAGGTGTTTGAAAGGGTCAGCAATCATCTGGGCTTCAGCCGCCAGCCATCATCTGGGCTTCAGCTGTCTATTGATGCACACTGCCATGGATTCTCTTAGTGGCCTCCCTCATATTGATCTTACATCCCATAGTGCACTATGAGGGAAGGACACTGGAAGACCTCTGCTGTCCTTTACTAAAGCCAACACCACTTTCCCTCATTTCAGGATGGGCCATAAGCTCGCCTTCATGAGAGCAGGGGGCTGATTTCCCAGGGATTTACTTTGGGAAACACTGACCAGCATGGAGCCCTTTGGAGTCTACCTTTCAAAGTCACCTGCGGACCTCAGTAACAGGCCAGGCAAGGGACAGAGACAGCAGCTTGTGGTGGTGGCTTCATCCATCACCTTCATAACGAGTAAACAGAGACAGATGAGGGACCAGGGTCAGCGGGTGGGGATGCTCGCCTCACCGAGCTCGCTCCCTCTCCCGTCTCCTGAGTTGTTTAGTGTGGAGAGCCAATATTGATACTTGCTGTAACTGGCTGGGTTTTTTTCCATCAAATGTCTAGCTCTGTGATACCCATTCCCTGCTCAATGACTTCCCTTGTTTAATAAGTCTCCTTCAGAGAAGCTAAATAAGAAGGTGAATCCAAAGACAAACACATAGGCATCCTCAGGAATATTAACCTTCATCAGGCGATGAAAGGAGACAGAGACAGAGACCCACACGGGAGCACCGGACAGAAATCTCAAGGTCCAAATCAGGAGCAGAAGGAGACGGAGCACGAGCAAGGAACTCAGGACCACGAGGGGTGCACCCACACACTAAGACAATGGGGATGTTCTATTGGGATCTCACCAAGGCCAGCTGGCCTAGGTCTGAAAAAACATGGGATAAATCCGGACTAGCTGAACATAGCGGACAATGAGGAATACTGAGAATTCAAGAACAATTGCAGTGGGTTTTTGATCCTACTGCACGTACTGGCTTTGTGGGAGCCTAGGCAGTTTGGATGCTCACCTTACGAGACCTGGATAGAGGTGGGCAGTCCTTGGGCTTCCCACAGGTCAGGGAACCCTGATTGCTCTTCGAGCAGATGAGGGAGGGGGAATTGATCGGGGGAGGGGGAGGGAAATGGGAAGCGGTTGTGGGGACGAGGCAGAAATCCTTAATAAATAAATAAATAAAAAAAAAAATAAGTCTCCTTCATCTCCCATCTAGCCCCAAATTGGGAAGCAAATTTAGTATTGTGGAAATTCATTTTGTTTCCAAACCTCCTTTCCCCAGGTTTTTGCTCTGGCTTTGCACATGACCTTGGTTCATATATTGTATATCTTAACCCCCAGAGTGATGGTATCAGGCAGTGGTGCATTTAGAAGGTGGCGAGAGACAGAGGACTTCATAAAAAAGACCCTCAAGGCAGGTCACCTCTTCCCCAGTGGGAGGACACAGGAAGATAATGCCATCTCTGAACCAGGAAAAGGGCCCTCCTCCCATCTCAGATCTGCTTACGCCTTGACTTTGGACATTCCTTCCAGCCCCTAGAACCGTACACACCACACTTCTGCATCTGTCTGTCGTGTTTTGTTGTAGCGGCTAAATGGACCAAGGCATTGTTCTAAACCTGGAAGCCCCTTTCTCTTCCTCCGCTGAGGAAGGGCCACACGGCTGAAGAAAATCTGTGATTCACCAAGGTGCTAGTTTGGTGGTGGCTCTCTTTCAGGGACCAGATTGGCTCCTGAAGCGTTTTTGTCCAGCTTTCTCATTTGCACATTCTCCTAAGGCTTGCTTAGTCTCCACCCACCTAACTCCCGGAAGTAGAAGGACTTATGAGTGAGGGTCTGGAGTGGGCTCTGGCTCTGGTTCCCGGGTCCAGAACACAGCTCTCCAGCTCTGGACTTGGCTACGTAACCCCCACTTTCCTTCCTGTACGGCCCAGAGAAGAGAGCTTGTCTTTTATTAATCTTTTGGGGCTTTAAAAAGCTTCCCGCGTGCATCATGAAATGCCAACGAGTCACGCGATGATTCCCGCTGTTGCTCAGCAGAAAGGTGCCGCACACACTTCAAGTGGCTGCGGGCCGACGCAGCCTCCTGGCACCTGCAGCTGTGAGCCTGGAGCCCACCTGTGTTCCAGCTGCCTCTGCGTGGAAGTCTGTGCTTCTCAGAGCTGGCGAGACCCCAGAATCTCCTGGAGGAGCTTAGAAAATATACTTTATTCCCTCTTGGAAACTTTGGCTCGCTGGTTCAGAATGAAGCCTGGCAACTTGCAGGTAAGACGAGCAATACTGCTCCCTACACTCCCAGTCCTTTTCTAGAGCAGACAGACTTTCCCAGGTTACCATCTTCTCTTAGAGCCTACCATTACCCTCTCTCCTTCCTCGTCAGAAATCTGATTTTCAGATTTGATGTGATTTTTTTTTCTCCCCTGAACACTGGTTCCATGGTAGTGAGACGCCCACCCCTTTCTTGTGTTGTGAGGCTGTCATCCTTGAGTTTTAGAGAGAACTGGGGCTTCTTCTCCACAAGGAGCCTAACAGCTAGACCTGAGCTCATGGGGGGGTGCTCTGGAAAGATAGTGTTCAAGTATTCCCATGATTCCTCACGAGAAGATTGGCAGAAAGGAGCGAGCCTGGCCCCGCCCAGGCTAGAAAAGCCATCTTTTGCCCATCGTATCTCTAGCTCCCACGATCACTATCCTCCACAATACCCTACAACCAGCAAGCGCTGTGCGGGAACTGAGACTATTTATAGACCACAACCATAAATTTATCTCCAAAACTGCGAGTTACATATTCTGTTTCTTTGGAAGGTTGGTTTCTTCCAGCGTTTTGTTACAGTAACCTAAGATTGACTAACATACTAGATAGTCTTGCAGCTCGCTGTGATCTGTATGACCATGTGACCTGATTCCACCAGTCAGACTGACCTATCTGCCTGGATGTTGACTTTGAATCAATTAAAGCAAGGGAGGAAGGACTCCGGGAAGCTGAACTGTGTCTGGAACTATAGTGGCTGAGTGGATGCTGCTTCGCTCAACACTGGCAGTGGCCTCCCAATAGCCGAGCAGCTTGTTTCCACAGTGTTGTATTGACCTTTTTTAATGGCCAATAAGCCTTCAGCGTAGTTCCTTCAGAGACTCTGTAAGGACATGTTATCCATTTGACAAGTAACTTTCCCTGTTCCGGCAGCCAGAGTCTATCTCTGTGTTTCCAACAAAAACTGGTTCATTGTATTTCATGCCCTTCAGTGGATGCTGTCAGTAGCGCTTCTCAGAGGAAAATCTGCCTTCTTACAGATGACAATCAACCTTCATCCTCAGCCCTCTAATACAAGACCAGAGATCATACTTGACACTTCTAGTACCCTTCTCTTAGACAATCACTTTTTTTTCTTTTGGTCTGAAAACACAGTTTACTTAATTGAGCTTTAATTGATCATTTATTCATATTAGAGTTTAGGTAACAATCCCCCAGAGCGGTCCCTGCTTCTGGCCCACCATTCAGCCATCATTGGCGTTTATGACCAAGTCACAACATTGTGAGAACAGCCCCATTGGCAGGCTCTGCAGCCTCATTGGTTGTCAGGTTGGTTGGATCTGGCATCAACTTAGAGACTTGGGTGGGTTTTTGCAGGTATTCCGGGAAGGACTAACGGAGAGGGGAAGACCCTCCTGCAGAAGGCAGCACCTTCCTGATGTGGCCCAGATGCAAGGAAGCCCCAGGGGAAAGCCTTGCTTTCTGTCTGCCTGCCTTCTTTCTTGGGTGAAGAGGGCATATGCTCTGTGTCTGCTACAGCTGCCAGCTTTTGCCAACCCTGGAGCCCAGCTTCTTCAGCCTTTCTGTGTGGAATGAAGGCTACTGGCTCTCCAGGGATCCTCCTGGTCTTCATCTCCAGACAGAACCCTAAAGCTCCCAGGCCTATTGACTGAGTCACCACTGGGTGAGAAGTCCCTTCAGCATCCAGACAGTCATTGTTGTACCCCCCAACAGTGCCTAATAAGCTAATCTAATAAACCTCCCCTTGTAACATATATTCATTCTACCATTTTCTTCCTCTGAGACCCCTTACTAAGGCACTCACTTTATAGGCTAAAGAAAAAACGAGTCTCAATACTCTGTGAGGTTCCATTAGTGAAGGTCATTCACAACTCAATCTGTGGTCCCTGAGGCTGTGAGGAAGAGCCCCAGTGGATGGAGGAGAAGGAATTGTTGCTGCATGATATATCTCAAGCTCTCCTGCCCATGCCTAGTTGATGGTTGGGTCATAAAAGAAATGGGGTTGAAACTTCATGAAATATGGTTCTAAGGAGCTAGACTTTCATAATAAACAGTAGTAGACCTTATGGTTGATCCATACCAAAGTGCCTCTATTCCAGTGCAAAGGGGGTCACCAATTTGTTCCTCAAATGTTTCACGTATATGCAAGTACTCCACACATGGTACCAACCCCGGCTGAGGAAGTTAACAGGGAAACAATGTGACTGGTTTCCAAAAGTCTTGGTCCTTCCTTGCATTTGAGTGTTTAGATATATTTGCCATAGTAAAAGCTGGGAGCTTGGAGAAAGCCGAGTGAGAGAGGGCTTTGATGTTTCAGTAGTTCATCCATATGGAGCACTGAACAGCGTCTGTAATCTCCACGATTCTAGGAAATGTTTTCTCAGAGGGTTAACCTCTGAGTGGTGACCTGGTACACAAGTGACCTCAAACTCGAAAGCTTGTCCCACCGAGAGAAATATTTTGATGCTCACCAAAGAAGCTAGGCACTGTGGGTTTTTTTTCTAATTTTTGAAAGATTAGTTTATAGTTACAAGGCTTTCCTGCCTGTATATATGTGCAACAGGTGTGCACAGTGCCCCCAGAAGCCAGAAGGAGGCATCAGAGCACCTGGAACTGGAGTTACAGTTGGTTGTAAGCTGCCACGTAGGTTCTGGGAACTGAACCCAGGTTATCAGCAAGAGCAGCCAGTGCTCAAAAACACTGAGCTGTGTTTCCAACCCCCGATTTTTGGGAGAATGGCATGAGAATGTTCTTTTAACTTTGTATCCTGAACAGCTATGCCAACACCTCATCCTTAGAAGACATCCAGCCCATGCTTGTAACAGAGTGAGTCAGAGTGCCTATGCAGGAGGAGGCGGAGGGAAGGATAGGAACGGAGCGAACGAGATCAAAGGTCATGAACAGAATATCCCTTGTGGACCGGGATGTGTGAGTTTCAGTAGCCGGGGTCACGCAATAGCTCATGAGCCATCTTTGATCTGTCAGAAAGGTCATTAGTCCAGAAGACAAAATAGCTAATATTCGCAGGTCTGCCTTTATATTGCATTCTGTTCAGAGCTGTTCATCTCATCTCCAGCACTTCCACCGTTCTATTTATAAAACAGCGGAGATGAATTGCCCAATATCTTAGAATTCATCCAACATTAATGTCCTGAGATTGGATTAACGATTACTGCAGAAAATGAAAACTGACAGAAAGGACAGCGTTAGAAATTAATTCCAGCATTTAAGTGTTTGGTCGTGCATTTTTAATAACTTTGATATAGGCTTCCATTAAAAAAAAATCCGTTTGCCTTTGAAATCTGACAATTAATGGAGCCGGCTGTAGCACATGCCTGGAATCCCAGAATTCAGAGGGCTGAGAGAGGAGAACTGGTCTGATTTTGAGGCCAGCCTGAGCTACACAGTGAATATCCTCTTAACTTAGGATTCGTTCCTTGGAGATTTACCCAAGATAAATGAAATAAAACCCCATACAAAGATGGGTATATTATATGGGAATATTAATACACATTAATGTTCCAGAATGATCATAAGAGCAAGAAATTATAAAGAGGCCACACATCTATTAATATGTGAAGAGTTGAATAAACCAAGGTATGTCCATATGATAAACTACTCCTCAACAAAACAGCCGTTCGTCGTCTTCGGAGCCTAAGACAAACGTTTTATTTATTTGGAACATGAAGAGCCCATGTTACAAAACTTTCTTTTCCTTTCTCTCCCTCTACCTCTTTCTTTCTGCTTCTTTCTAAAGAGAGAGTCTTGCCGTGTAGCCCACGCTAGTAAGAAACCACTGTGTAGCCCAAGAAGGTCTTGAACTGGGATCAGTTTCGTTGCCTTCATTTCCTGAGTGCTGAGATTAGAGACATGTGACACATACCTGACTTAACATAATCTTAAATAGAAAAGTGTATATGTTAGGAAATAATTCTTGTCTCTCATTCTCCTTCCCTTCCCTTTGTTTAGCTCATTCCTTGCACATTTTTCGAAGGTACAAATGACCAACTCTCAATTAATTTCACTTGATTACTTAACTAATTTTACTAATTGATTCCATTAATTAACAGAGGGATGGGTTTCTGAAATTAGAATAGCCAGACGTGAATACCAACTCCACTATTCACTATCTGTGTGAGTGGGAAAACTATAAATCCTCTCATCTTCTTTCTGGCAGCAAACAGAGATGGAAATGGTGCCTGCCTTTGGAGAGTAGTTATGAGGATCAAATTAGTTCATAAAAAAAAACCCCTTGCCGTTTCCGGTACGGGAAGAAATAGAAGGCACTGCTATATGCTTTTAAGCGCCTGACCAGAATGTCACACACCACTGTACTGTTTAGAAAAACGATCTCTAAAATTATCATAATTTCTACTTATTTGGTGGCGGCCATGTGCCAGACACTCCTCAAATCAAATTCTATTTGATCTCAAAATACTTGTGTCTAATGAGTATTATCTATTTTCCCAGAGGGAAAACTTAGAATCAGGGAGGTTAAATATTTGCATAAGGTCAGACTCATTTGCATAATGAGTAAATGACTGAGCTCAAATTGAATCTGAATCTTTCGGGCTTTAAAATGTATCCATTTGTTCTTTCTATACCCTCCCTGTCTCTCCAAGTAGAATTCTAGTTAACAGTCAAGAAATGCTTCATATTTAGCATATGTAATCATAGCTCATACAAATGAACTCTTTGAATTGAGTCTTTGAAAGTTTGCATAGTGTTCGAACCCCTCCTCTATACACACACACACACACACACACACACACACACTCAGACCTTCGTTATACACTCACAAGTTTGCTTTTGAGTTAAAGGTCAAATCCATGTCCACGCATGCAAATTTCCCACCTGGCAAACATCGGAGCCCCAAACGTTCTGAAGTACTATGTTTTCTGGTGACGCGGTTGGGGTATGAATGTTGTAGAGACAGCGTTAGTGAAGGTCACACTGATGGCTGTGTAGGCAGAGTGCAGTTCAGAGGCCACTTGGGCTGAGGGAGATCAATTCTTCCCGTGACCTCTTAATTGGCTTGCTGTTCTTTAGCATAAATTATATTTATAGTTCCTAGGAACCAAAAGTATGGTTTAAGAAAAGAATGAATATTCTAATATTAAGTCAGAATTGAGTCAGGAGGGTTAGGATGGCTTTAAAATATTTAAATATGTTTTCAGTGTGTCTCTATAAAAGCAAGTTTCCTGAATAGTGATAGTTCACTCTGACATGCTTGTCATAGAGGAGAGGGCGCCTGAGCTGATGCATTAAAGATAAGTAGCTAATTAATGTAGAGGTGAGATACAAATTTTGTTATCTAGCAAGTTAAAGATTTTCTGTGAATATTGAAGGGCTGAACTTCCTGCTGTGTAAATCTAACCTCTTTAATGGAGGAGGAAAAAGCTTTGAGAAGGTGATGGGGACATTTGAATCTGACTGGACTGGGCCATTATTGGTTTAACACTTTGGTTGGTGAAAAAAAACAAAAAAACAAAACAAGGGTGAGAGGAAGAAATCATAGGGCATCATGAGGTGGACCCATCAGCACGTATGTCAACCAAAGCACTCTGAAACCATTCCATGACAAGAATAACTGTAATTAATAATAGCACAGCAGAAAAACATACTCAATGATATAGATTGCCTAAAGGAAATATTCTACCTTTCCTTTTAAAAATGCTGTCAGAAGGCCCTAGCTAAGGAGATGCCAGTCTTGGCTTCTCTGGGCATTTGGCCCTGTGCCACCCATAAGGATAAGCCTGAGACTTTTCTTTTTGTCTGAAAGAGCTTAATATACAGTGGTTCTCACAAACAAGGAGAGAATCTGTTCATTGAATGTCTGTGTCCTTACCAAACCATCAATAAGAATGTTAGAGTTAGGATTAGGGCTGGGTAAGATGAGAGTTTGAATAGGCACTTTGAAGAAAAGATTGGGCCACAGGGATTAAATAACCAAGAATGGGGTTAGCATCTTTATAAGAGAATCCAGAGAGTCTCTCATTCTTCTTGCTATTGAGAACATGCTGAGAGGGTGACCAGCCATGAACTAGGAAGGCAGCTTCAGCAGATGTGAATCTAGGACCATGCTGCCCTCGGACTTCCTGACATCTGAGTACTGTGAACAATGCATGATGTAAGTGTTCTGCACAAGAAGCTCAATGGACTGAGATGAGAAGGAAATTCAACATCGTGATGTCATGCAGGAACAGAAAGCAGCTTAGGGGAGGAACTCTAAGAACCTGAAGAAACAGCTCTGCTCCCCCGAGGCCTCACTGCTCTGGTGCTGAATAGGACAGCTCCCAGTTTCCTTTGGAAATTCTGCAGTCTTCCAACACTTTCTCAGCCAATCCCACCAAGAGAGTAAATAAATCCTAGTTCTTCTCACTCTTCTGAAATTTCTCCAACCTCCTTTCTCACACACTCGTATTCCAAACTAGATCCACCAACATGTTTCTGAGGCACCAGAGTAGGGGGGGGGGGAAGACAGGAGAAAACACTATTCCCAAGAGATAAGGGCTCAATAGAGAGATGGGATATATAAATATGGTTCTGGAAGCACATAGAAGCACATATTGAAGCTCAGGAGTGCCATAAACCATGTCTTAGAAGATGGATAGACTGTAGTCTGGAGTGAAAAATTAATGAGAACCCTAGGTGGAAGGCAAAAATATTCCAGGAAGAAGCAGCAGCATATTCTATGTAAACCTGACATGGTACCATGATTGTCCCAGTAAACAGGTGTGCACAATGCACAACTCAGAGTTTTTTTTCCTCAAGTTATTTCTGTGGAGGGACACCTATTCATTCACTTATTTGAAAATATTTATGGAACATGGCAATATGTGGTAGGCACTGTGCTCGGTGCTAAATGAAAGGGACATTTTTATGTCATATCAGTAGAAGAAACCACGCCCCACATCTATAAGTAAAAATTCTTTCAATAATTTCAGATGAGTAAATGGAATTTAAAAGTGAAGAAAGAGGAAAATGAGAGGCAAGAAGAGCTATTATTGGATGGAAAGTGGAGAATTTCTAGGTGTGAAAACAGGTGTGGAAATGAGGTGAGAGGCAGAGAAGAAAGGAATCAGTTGTTTTTTTCCCTGTGTTTGAAAGGAGCAGCTGAATTGAGAATAACGTCGAGAGAGCTCTTCATGTGTTCAGAATGCAAGGCAGTGGGATAGCTTGTGGTTTTAAAGATGGCATAGAAATAAAATGTGAACAGGCTTCAAATAGTCTAATTCAATTAAAGAACCAAGGGCTTACATATGCATTTTGTGGTCATGTCAGCAAATGCTTTGAATTAAGATCCAAAACACATGGAAGACATAAATCAGCCTAGCACCTAGGCATCTGGCCCCAAAGAACAGTTGGTGATGTTCTCCTCGGGGAGCATAACAAGCAGTGTGAACCCGTGACAAGCAGTGTGAACCCGTGACAAGAAGTGTGAACTCATGACAAGCAGTGTGAACCCATGACAAGCAGTGTGAACCCATGACAAGAAGTGTGAACTCATGACAAGCAGTGTGAACCCATGACAAGCAGTGTGAACTCATGACAAGCAGTGTGAACTCATGACAAGCAGTGTGAACCCATGATAAGCAGTGTGAACCCATGACAAGCAGTGTGAACCCATGACAAGCAGTGTGAACCCATGACAAGCAGTGTGAACCCATGACAAGCAGTGTGAACCCATGACAAGCATGTGAACTCATGACAAGCAGTATGAACCCATATAAGCAGTGTGAACCCATGACAAGCAGTGTGAACCCATGACAAGCAGTGTGAACCCATGACAAGCAGTGTGAACCCACAGAGTTTTCAAGTCAAGAAGTGAGATCAAAGACCTGGCCTTGCATCTGCCTTATTTTCTTCCCTCAGTGTTTACATTAAAGAGAGTGAAGACACGGAGTTTTTGCCACAGCCGGGAAAAGAAAGTCCTTCCCTTCTCAGCTACAGTCTTTGCAGATGAAACCATCTAACCTTCTCAGAAAACCAAACGGATGAAACACCTGTCACTAGCCCTTGAAGATGCAAGACCAAGAGCTGGTGCCAACATCCAAAATGCCCAGCAATGGCATAGACCACCTGTCTTTAATATCCTCAGAAATCTGCTCCCTTCTTCAGCACCATCTCAGGGGTTCATCAATGCCTGGGTACGGAGCACTGGTTCACAGAAAGGAAAGGTTCAGTGTGTGTTATAGCTCAGGGTTTGCCTCTACCTGGAAACAGCAATCAGCGTCCTGAGCTGTCTCAAACCGCATACCTCTAGGTAGAGCACCAGTGAGGGCTTCCTCACTTAACCTTGGTTCATCTGAATTCACTTTAGTTTCCCTTCAGAATGTTCTCATAGGAGGCTGGGAGGAGCCTGGCATGGTGGCCTGCATGTGTCCGCAATCCCAGCACTTAGGAGATGGAGGAAGACCAACCATGAGTTCTAGGCTGGTGAGCTGAACTTAGTGATAGCCTGTCTCAAAAAGAAAGCTATGAAATGTTGGCCATTGGAGAAATGACTTACCCAAGGGTGATGCAGTTCCAGGTACAGAGAGGGTGGGAAAATTCATGTCATCCATGATGCTCTGCCTCTCCATAGGTCACCCCAAAAACATGAGGCCATGTAGCCACAGAGACTAATAAAACTGAACCAAAAATTCCCCAGCTTATAATTAAGTTATCTGAGACACAGTCATGGGGACAGAAATTGCATATACCTTTCCTTTCCCAGAGGGAGTAGTTGCCTCTCTATATCATTTTGTTTGAATTTTTAATGAGCATATATTCATGATTTCTTATGTAATTTAAGCTGTTTTCAAACCATAGAATCATGTGCAAATGCAACATGCTCTTATAATATCGTTTTTGCTTTTTGCATAAGAAACACCTACATCTTAGCAGAAAATGGGAAATAAATGGCCTTGATCTTCTGCCTTTTTCTTCTGTCAGCAAGAACAACAATTTTCCATGGGACCTTTGGCAAAACAAATCACCCTCCTTGCTTGGTTCTGACTGGTGGAAATACTTAGTATGCAGAATGAGGATGAACAGAAATGCCAGGTCACCTGTGAGCAGTGTTCAGCTTCTGTAGGCAATGTGAGGTCACCCTATGTGATATTCTAGAAAGCAGCTGGCCTTGCAGCCCCACTATTATGTTTCATGAGCGTCAGCATCTCCAATCTAGACTCAGGAAGCAGCAGATGAGGGTAGGATCCTTAAGCAGTTTCTATACCCTGAGTTGAAATGAAATGGCCGTTAAAAAACAGAGCTGAAGCCATCACAAAGGGACACACTGAAGCCACTGGCAGAGCTGGCAAAAAGGAAAGCGGTCTACCTCTGCACCACAGCACAAAGATAACCTGCTCCTGTTTGGCTCCGAATGGATGCCAACATTCTGTCTCCCATGTGGCTCCCGTATGACTCCCACAACTGTGGCAGATGGTGGTTCCTCAAGTGAGGAAACTGAGACCCATAAAAGGAAACAAGCTCTCACAAACGGACACAGTAGGGGCTTGAGGCTGAGGTGCTGGCTAGTTTTATGTCAACTTGGCACAAGCTGGTGTCATTTAGAGGGAGGAGCCTCGGTTGAGACATTGCCTCCATAACATTAGGCAGCATGAAGACAAGCCTGTAGGGTATTTTCTTAATTAGTAATCGATAGAAGAGAGCCCAGTCCATTGTAGATGGTACTGTAACCACCCTGGGCTGGTGGTCCTGGGTGCTGTAAGAAAGCAGGCTGAGCAAGCCGTCGGGGAGCAAGCCAGTAAGCAGTGTTCCTCCATGGCCTCTGCATCAGCTCCTGCTTCCAGGTTCCTGCCCTGTGTGAGTTCCTGACATGATTTTCTGGAGTGATGGATTATTACCTGAAGTGTAGATAGATTAAACCCTTTCCTCCCTAAGTCGCTTGTGGTCATGGAGTTTCACCATAACACCAGTAACACTAACTAAGACAGCTGGTCATCCCCTATGCAACTTCTGGCCATAGCTGTAGTGTGCTCTAATGGGCAGGCTACTAGCCTCAGGCAGACATTAAAAAAAAAAAAACCAAGGGGTCTGATTCTGGAAGACCCTGTGTGATGTCATTCCTTTCAGGCCTATTCAAGTGTCTATCAGTAACATCCACCTGTTGACATCCATGGTCCAGGACAATAAGGCATAGATGTCCGCACATCAAGCACACGTGTGCCTCTCTGACGAGCTTGGCAAATATCTTGTCTATACTGTCATGTTCTCAAGATCCTTTCTTTCCTTTGTCTCCTCCTCCTTGCTCTACCCCTGCTTCCCCTTATGTACCTCTTCTCCCCACACTCCTTTTCCGTCTCTTCCTCCGTCCCTTATAGTTAATGCAAGTTTGGAGCTTCTCTTCTTTCGTAAAAAATCAATTATCCATATCAAAGCATAGCTTTTCGTATAGCATTACAAACCTTAAAATTAAATATGTAATTTACAAACATAAGCCAAGTGACAGGAGGAATTGAAGACAGCTCAGAGAAAGCTGAGAGTCAGCCCAATGGAGGTGGCTTTCCAAACTGGGGACAGTCCTGACTTTCTACACTAGCCACTATCACTCTGTGGTCATTGTGACGATGCTGAAGTCTGTTCTCACTGTTTGCATCCAAAGAGACACTGACATTAGGATGCCCAGGAGACAAGCATGGTAGTGCACACCGTCCTACCTACGGAAGGAGGATCCTGTGTTTAAGATCAGCCTTAGCTACATAGAAAGACAACTAAAAAAGATAATAGCCAGGCACTGGAGAGATGACTCAGAAGTTAAGAGTTCTGACTGCTCTTCCAGAGGACCCAGGTTCAATTCCTAGTACCCACATCACAACTCACAACTGCCTGTAACTCCAGTTCCAGGGGACCTGACACCCTCACCCAGACAAACTTGCAGGCAAAATGCCAGTGCAGATAAGATAAAAATAATAAATTATTGTTGCTTTTTAAAAAGATGATGGCCACAGAGTCACCTTTCAAGAGCATTCTGAGGGCAGAACATTGTCACTGTACCTACCTCTTCCTTGACCCTCATTTTCTAGTCACATGACCTTAACTAGTGCATCCATGTTAGCACAGTGCAGCTTTCTGAAGATGCCCACACTTTCTGTGTTGTAAGTCACAACACAGATGACGAACCCTAAACCCCAGGAGGCCATTGTCATGATGGAAAGATGACCAGGGTTCATTGCACAGGTAACTGTAAGGTCAGTATAGGAAGTTCAGGTTCCCGAAGGGCAAAACCAGATCAAGAATGGACCTTGGGAGAATAGGACATTTTCATCTTAAAGTATGTTGCTCCTGTTTTTCAAATAAAAACACTGATAATTTATCTAGAAATGATGGAAAGGCAAGAATACACAGTGATTTATGTGCGTTCTTCATTGTAGTGTGGGTGTAGCGCGGGTGTAGCGAGGGTGTAGCAAGGGTGTAGAGAGGGTGTAGTGAGGGTGTAGCGAGGGTGTAGCGTGGGTGTAGCGTGGGTGTAGCGCCGGTGTAGCGCGGGTGTAGCGCGGGTGTAGCGAGGGTGTAGCGAGGGTGTAGCGTGGGTGTAGCGAGGGTGTAGAGAGGGTGTAGCGCGGGTGTAGCGAGGGTGTAGCGCGGGTGTAGCATGGGTAAGGGCGGTGAACACTGAGCACTGGGAACAACATATGTGGCTGCTTTTACAATGAAATATTTGTTCACTCTCTAACCGTGTTTTCACCGAGTCCCAGATTCCTGCTAAGCTAGATTGACATAAATATTATTTAAAATAATAAAGCGGTTGAAGGGCAGCAATTTAACAAGTTGTTGCAGGATGGGGCATCTTCCAATAACAGTGGTTTAAGAAGGGCCGCGTGCGGAGGCAGGGGTTCGAATTTCGAGCTGAATGATGCAAGGGAGCATTTGCAGAGCTGAGCAAAGAACACTTGAGACAGTGAGAGCAGAAAATTCAGACGCTCTGAAGTTAGCCAAGGGCTTCACATGGTTGAGCAGAAAGGAGCTCAGTTTGGCTGGATCCAAGCTGCAGAGTGCCAGTGTTTTGCCAGGAAAGGTCTGTAGGCAATTCACAGGTGCCATGGAATTTTAAAGAGATGTCTCATAGCCCTTGGGACGAGGGAGGTGTGTCTTGTCAGTCATTAGCAATGGGATAGTCATTTGTTCCCTTCCGGAGAAAGCAGCATGACGAATGTTCTCTTGAATGCAGCACTAGACACTGTCTCCTTGGGCCACATTGATCACTCCAAATCAGCACCGGTTTCCACACAAATCTAAGTCCCACCGCCTGCAAGGAGAAAGGAAACCACGTTTCCACACAAATCTAAGTCCCACCGCCTGCAAGGAGAAAGGAAACCACGGATCTTTTATCGACACCTTCAGGTTGCTGGTGGCTTCTTTCATCGCGCAGGTGCCTCGGTTACTGTATCTGTTTCATGAAAGGAAAGAGTTATTAAATAGAACTCAGAAGGGAAACTGTGGGAAGGCTGCTGTGAAGGTTACTAGAAACACCTTTGGAATTAAATACACCTATTGACAATTATCTAATTTCTTTCTACTATGCTAGGCGCTATGAAAATGGGAGAGAGGAGAAGGTGAGAGCTTCTTTACTGAGAAGCTGACAAAGCGCCTAGAGAAAAGACATATCAGCAGTAGGGATTTAGGATAATGAATGAAAGAAAAATTTCTGTTGCTTAGGCTATTTTAAGAATCCGAGAGATGCTAGGTGGTGGTGGCGCACACCTTTAATCCCGCATTCGAAAGGCAGAGGCAGGAGAACCTCTGTGAGTTCGAGGCCAGCCTTGTCTACAAGAGCTAGTTCCAGGACAGCTAGGGCTGTTACACAGAGAAACTCTGTCTCAAAAAACCAAAAACCAGGAGAGGTTTTGGGGGTGGGGGTGGAGAGAATCCAAATCTAAGATAAGAAAGCATCCATGTGTCAGGGCCGATGTTAGTCATACATTGAGCATATCGTTCAGTATGCAGTACACAGAAGGTAATAAACATGTCAAACAGATAAATGAGGTAGATACGTGTTGTGATTTAATAGTGGGGGACCTCGAGGCAAGAGATCCAGCATGGCCTTCTGTGTGTGAGTGGCAGTAGGCAGAAGGCCCATGTGTCATGGGACATCACACCAGTGGCAGAAGCTCCCAATCAGATCACTTCCTGAATGTTTTAAACTTACTAAAGAAGCAGTTTTCTTGTCCTAAGAAAGCAAGCACAAGTAACTGTTTTTTTTTTTTTTTTCAGAACTATCACCCTGCTAACTATATCCCAGAGAAAAGGGGTCAAATACCATGTTATAAAAACAAGTAATTCCTATGTAGCTGCTCTGTGCAGTGAGAACAATGAGGGTGAGAGATGACGTGAGGAAAACCCAGGCTGCACTGACAAGGCCACGACTTCTCCCACAGCTCACACATGGGCCTCGCATACCCCTGCCTGAGACGTCTGCTCTCTGAGCTGTTCTTTCCCAGATACCCTCACAGCTCACTCCCTGGCCACCTTCAGTCTCCTTTCCACCTGCTGCCTGCCCACCAACTCTTCTAGAATGCCTTCTTAAAAAAAAAAACCACAGCCTCCCTGTCACTTCCTGCTTCTACTCCACCTCACCAAATGTCATCACTCACAAGACCATCTACTCCTTCCCAAACAGTTCCACCAGCAAGGGGTCAAGCAGTCAAGAACATGACCCTATGGGACCCATTCTCATTCAAATGACTACAAATGGCAATGGCCTGTTCAGAGTAAGAATTCTTAAAAAGCAGAAGTTGAAAGGAAAAAGCCTTCTTTTAAGTGATGACAGTGCCTTCCAGAACAATACCCATAAATATTCTTAGGAATACAAAAGTAGCCAGTATCAAAAACCCCAATTCAATAGAAATTATCATACATGAAAAGAAGCAAGATTTGCAATGAAAAGAAAAATCAACTGAAGCTGACCCAGAATTAACAGGTGTTAGAAGTAGCAGCTGTAATAAGTTAAAACACTTGTTACGACTACAGGTTATATAGTCAAAGAACAAAATTAAAATGTTGAGGAAATCTCCAAAAAGGCCCAAAATTGAACACCAGAAAAGGACACATTGTGGTCAGAGAGGGAAACCACACTAGATATGATTGCAGAAAAGAAATATAAATTCAAGTGGCAAAGACAGTGAATGTAAAAGCCCAGCAGGAATATCTGAAAATAAAACTACAGGCAACAAAGAGAGCTGACAGCATCAGGAAGGGACCATGGGCCTCCTTAGTCAGCCTAATGTACATGTAATTAAAGTCACTGGTAGGCAGGGAGGAATAAGGGAGATAAAAGAAGAAATAGCTGGATGGCGTCTAAATTTGATAGGAAGTCTAAAGCCACAACACATGGAAGAGCTTGCCGAGTCACAGGCAAAATACATGAGAAGAAAACTGAGTGAGACAAATCCCAAATTTCCCAAAACCACTGAAAAAGAGAAAAATGTTAAAAACAACAGGCCAAAGGTGTGGTGCCTACATAGAGGAACAAAGACCAGAGTGGGAGAGTTCTCGTGGGAGATCAGGGGTGAGAGGACCAATCAGTAGTAGAAAAACGTCTGTCCTAGAGTTGTGTACACACAAGGTATTTTATAAGAAACAGAATGAGATCAAATGTCTTTCAAGTTTACAAAAGTCAAATAAATTTGTAATATGCCCACACTATTAGTATGGAAAGAGAGAATGTGCTTGCTGTTTGTGAAACAGACAGAAAAGTGGTGCCAGGTAATGGCCTCATTGCTTTAGATTCTGTAATAAAAGTGAGTGGCATGAGTTCCAGGAAGGTGGATTTGGGACTTCTGGGTTCTTGAGTTGTTTCTTCAAAGCTCCAGATAACAGTGACAGCGGGGGCTTTTGGTTTCTCAGTAACTGAAAACATGGCTACAATAACTAAGAAAGAATTAATAGACACGGAATTATTTGAGAGATGGTAAAAACTGACATTGGCAGAATATGCTGTCCAGAGTCTTTTAGGAGAGAGCTGTGATGCGCAATTGACAGAGAAGGGCAGACCCTGGAGCTGCAGAGATGGCTCAGCAGTAAAGAAAACATACTACTCCCACAGAAGACCTGGGGTCAGTTCCCAGCACCCAAACGTTGGCTCAAAACTGCAGCTCTGGGGGATCCCATGCCTCTAACCTCAGTGGTCATCTGCACTCATATGTGCATGTCCACACATCCACATGCAGATATACAGGCACACGCATTCATTTAAAATGATGCAATTTAAAGAGAAAGAAGAGCTTGTTTAAATGATACAATTTAAATTGGTACAAATTAAAAAGGAAACCTCGATACCATTAGTAGAGCCACACACTTGCAGCAAACAGACAGGGTTTTCCCGGGGATGAAATCCCCAAGTCCCAGCATCCTCGTGCAGGTGGCACTTAGCAACAGACTGACAATCTGCACAGCAGGGAAGCTCTCGGCTTTCTGATGTTTGGGCTATTTTAATGACTCTGAGTTTCTGGGCTGCAGACTCATTTTGATGCATCGTTTGCCTTCTCTCAGTCTCTGGTGTGTGCTCACTCTGATTGTCAGGGTTTTTTTGTATTACACTCATCCCAAAACATCACCTGTCACTCAAAAAGTACGCATTTTATCATTAGTGCCGAGCGCTGTAAACTTACTTGATTTGTTCATCATGCCCTCTCAGAGGACAGATTTTTTTTATCTGAACACTAGTTCTTTTTAACACAAAGCAAATCTCTGCTGTTTTCCAGCATAGTACAGCTGCCTCTTGCAGCCACATTGCCAGCCCAAGAACTAAATTACAAAGTCCTGGAGAATGAGAGAAGTTATACTGGACCTCTGTCTCTAATGCACACTCTCATTAAAAGTTTTCTCACACTGGTGCTGGGGAGACCACTCAGAGGTTAAGAGCACCTGCTGCTCACGCAGGTTCCTTCACCAACTTGGCTGCTCCCAATCATCCCTAACTCGAGTCCTGGGAGAGCTGCTGCCCTCTTCTGGCCTTGGTTGGTACTGCACACATGTGGTGAAAACACACACACACTCAGGCACACACATTCACATAAAAAAATGTAAAGGTCGTCATTCTTGTCGTCCAAGAGTGGACATGTTTAGCAGGAAGAAGTGATAGGTGTAAGATTGCTCGATAGGTGACAAATGACATCTGGATCATCATGATTTCATTTAAAAACAAATAATAAATTTTGGATCAAGTTCTTGGGTTGCCCTGGAGATCTGAGTCATTAGGGAAAAAATTGGCTTAAGGTGGATTTCTCCTGAGTGTACAGAAGAGACCTGTAGGTTTTCCTGCCTTTTGGTTTCCTGGGAGTGCAGATGTGAGAGAATGTGGGTGTGTTCCACACATCAGAGCATAGAGGAACTCCTGCTTTGACCTCGACTCCTAAGGCAAAACCTCATTTCTCGATGCAAGCCATTCAAAAAACCTGTGTTTTATAAAGAATTATGGAAAATGTTAGTACTCCCTTTTCTGAATCTTATTACCCAAGAGAAGTTGATTCAAGTCTTTCTGTGACTTCCCTACTGTCTGCAATAACAGAAAATCCAGCCGGTTGTGGTGGTGCACACCGGTAGGATTTACTGAAGGAGGAAGAGGCAGGAGGATCACGAGTTCGAGGCCAGCCTGGGCTACACATTTCTGTTTGGATGCTCACCTTCCTAGTCCTGGATGGAGGAGGGAGGACCTTGGACTTCCCACAGGGCAGGGAATCCCTACTGCTGTTTGGACTGGAGAGGGATGGGGGAGCGGGGGGGGGGGGGATGGGAAAATGTGAGGAGGGGAGGAGGTGAAAATTTTTAATTAAATAATAAAAAAATAAAAATTAAAAAAAATCCATAGTAATTTCTGATGTGTCAAAGGTAAAAATATTTTAAACATAACTATTAATAAATATTTATTAGGTGGCAGGTGTTGATTTAAGCACTTCTTAAATATTAATTCATGTTAATCATCATACAACTCCTATTATTAGAAGTATTTGATGATGGCTATCATCCCTGTTTCAGAGGGACTGTGCAAATCATGGTGACATTGAGCAGTAGGGCAGGAAAAGCAATGCTGTCAGGCAAGATTAGTGGGGCAAATTTAATACATGCACTTTGGCTACAGATGAAATTTTTGGACTGAGCTGTGCTACTTATGTGCGCCTAAGAATTCTAACTTGACAAAATTGCAACGAAGCTTTGGGATGTTGTACTCCAATCCACTGGGGACACTTCCTGTTTAGCAGGAATTTCTGACTTTGATAAGCCAACCTTTTCTCAAAATACTTGAGATGTGTGGTGCAACAAAGTTTTCTCCTAAGCTGTTTTAATTTAAAAAAAAATTAACCCAAGTTTGAAGATGATAAATGTGGTGGTTGGAATAAAAATGGCCCCAATAGGCTCATGGATTTGAAGGCGTGGTCATCAGGGAGGGTGGTATTAGGCAGTGTGGCTTTAATGGAGGGAACATGTCACTGGGGATGAGCTTGCAGGTTTCAGAAACTCAAGCCAGGCCCAATGTCTCTTTCCCTTTTCCTGCTGCCTGTCAATCTGATGTAGAAGTCTCAGCTACCTCTCCAGCACTATGTCTGTCTGCATGCAGCCACACTTCCTGTCATGATGATAGTGGACTAAACCTCTGAACTGTAAGCCAGCCCCAATTATATGTTTTCCTTTGTAAGAGTTGTTATGGTCATGGTGTCTCTTCACAGCAATAGAGCACTCACTAAGACAATAAAACTATTATATTAGGAAAGAGGTTTCACTTAAAGAAAAGGGTGTTCTATCAAGAGTCTCCTAATGTCTCTAGTAAGAAAAGCACATTTTTTGTTGTTGTTTGTCAAGATAAGGTTTCTCTGTAGCTTTGGAGCCTGTCTTAGAGCTAGCTCTGGTAGACCAGGCTGACCTCACCCTCACAGAGATCCACCTACCTCTGCCTCCCAAGTGCTGGGATTAAAGGCATGAGCCACTATGGCCCAGCATAGAAAAACACATTTTTTAAAAGTTTAATATATTTAAATCCTTAAAATACATTTCAAATTTTGGAACTTTTATTTAATCAGGTACTAGTTGAAACGAAGGAGGACATAAATCAGAAGAGAGCTGGAAGGAATTATAACTAATCTCTGATTGCTGTGTCTGTGTCTGGAGCCTTTCTTTTCTTCTGTATCACAAAGCTCTTGTAGTGGTCACATAAGATGTCGGAGTGGAGTTTGTTACGATGGGAGGAGAGTTGTTAATCAGCATTGGAGGCGTAAATTTCTACCCTTAAGGTAATGAAATGATGGTGTGGGGAGGGCAGTGTGCACCCAGGCCCCACAGAGACAGTGCCTGTCCCAGTTTGGCATGCTTGGCATGACCTAATCACAAGATGCAAACTCGGAGAGTACAGTTTGGCGTCGCAGGAGGTACAAAGCGCAGTTCCTCTAAAGGGCGTTAGATGCATTAGTCAAATGTGAGTGGTTAACTTGCGAGCAGGCAACGCTGGTGTTCAGAACCCGTCACCACCTGGCCTGACACAGTCAAGTCACGAATATCCGCCCCCTGCGCTCAGTCCGCGCTTCAGGACACTGCACCAGGCGGCTGGAAATCCCTCCTCTCTGCCTGGAGCTCAGATGCACTCAGAGCTGAGGCGATTCGTGCTTCTGCCTGCTGAACCTTGGAAGAGAGGAGAAGATTGCTTTTCCGGCTGGGATTTCTGTTCAGCACCCAGGGACAGGGCAGCTTGATTTGGGGGGTTGGGGGTGTCATTCTAGAAGTGTCTGTCTGCACCAAACCCTGCATCGTAAGAGGCCTCTGCTGCTGCTTTTTCTGAGGGTTACCTTCCTCTGTAAATGACGTATTATTTCCAAAGATAGTATGTTTTTACAATATGGTAAGTGAGGAGAGGCTGTTGTGTATCATATCCCCAGAATTTTATTGCAGAAATGCAAGGTTCCTAGCCACCTAGGCTGGTTGCCATTGAACTCTCAGAACCCAGCAGCTCTAACCCTTTTGGAGACAGCTTCACAAGACCATCCAATGTGTCTGTCTCCACTACAAAGACATCCCCAAAGACAAGCTCTGGCCATTGATAAGCCTCTCTTTTTTGTGTGACCAAGAAGGAAAGGGCATCTTACGTGAGCCAGCCCAGTACCACGTAAAAGATAGGATGTCTTCTAAAGACAAGCATCTCTTCTCCGTCACGCTTGTGCCGTTTTCCTCCCTTCCTCACTCACTGTGACCTCTGAGGCACCAAATTCTCCAAACCCTCAGAGGCTAACAGCGCTTTCAGTGTGGACAAGCCTCCCTACCCCTACTCCCTGCTGACCCGTCTTCCCAACATCGCTGCTCTCTCACGAGCGAATAGCTAATTAATCTGTCAAACAAGATTGATAGATTCTGAAAGTTTATCACTTGTCAGCTGTCATAATTTGCGCCAAATTCATAGATGACATACGCTGTTATTAACACAGTCTTTCATTTAACTCGGCTCACTTTTAAATGAATAATTGCTTTATTGTGATTATAATCACAATTTCTTTGAAACAACAGCTTTGTGGTGTCCTTTATTTAAATGTGTATTCGAAAAAACAATACAGGGGTCAACTTTCCAAAATATGCTCATCCTCACCAGGCCTATGAGCTCACGCCTATAATCCCAGTAGTTTAGGAGGCTAAGGCAGGAGGAGGCAAACTTGAGACCAGACTGTGAGTTCCAGGTCAATATGGGCTGCAATGCTGTTTCTTTTCTTTTCTTTTCTTTTCTTTTCTTTTCTTTTCTTTTCTTTCCAGTTCTAAGATGCTTTATTGACCAGATGAGAAATCAGCTTCAACACAGCCCGTGCTTACAGCCCTCGTAGTGAACAGCCGTACAGCATTGTCTTTTCAGTTCCTGGAAGCATCAAGGCCAGGACCTTCTCTTTCCTCCCTCAGCTCCTGACCTTGGAGCCTGCAAAGGATGGGCAATGTAGCTAGTGAAGGTCCCTAGAGAAGGCTGGAGGGAGAGAAGCAGGACATGGGTCTGGGCTGGGGAGGAGTGAGGACCGAAGGCAGAGGAAAAAGGTATGACATGGAGACAGGCTTCCTCTGCCTCTCTCCACATTTGAGGAACTATCGGGAGTGGCTAGAACACAGCAGAACCCTGGGCTATGCTGACATAGAAACTGTCCCTCCCAGTCAGCAGACCCAGAGTTAGGACTAGAATTAACCACCCCAAGGTCTGGACCACTGATAAATGTGAATGTATGTTCAAAATATTTCACTAGGATCTTCCTTTCCCCATCAAACAGGGAACCTGAAACCTACAGAAGTCAGGCAGCCTCCAGACTCAGATCCTATGATTTGGGTTGTTCTTCGTTCCAGGTGGGACAATACCAGTTCCCCATTCAAAGGCAAGAGGCCAGAGAAAGAGCTCCTTCCTGTGACCCACAACCCTGTCAGCACCCCTGCTTCCCATGGGGACCCCACAGACTGAGATGCCTCAGGTTTATTCTGGAGGGCACTAAGAAGGTCAGCTTCCTTCCCAAAGGAGACTCTCTGGGATCTTACACACCACAGCCTTCCCCAGCTCAACCCTGGCTCCGCCTTCTTCCCTTCAGGTCTGCTGTTTTTCTCCTTTGGGCTCCAAAGATGCGGGTTCAGGTGTCCCGGCCAGAAGAGGGTGGACATTTGGCCTAGGAACAGAGGTCTGTGGGGGTGAAGTATGTGGGGAGGAAACATGGGCTCTCTAAAGGGGTACCTAGACAGAAGTCTCCTAAAGCTAGTGGTATCAAGTGCCATGCAGGAGGAAACCCTTAGTGGGGTAGGAGCTCAGGCAGACCCCTAAACTAAAAGAAACTAGATACCCAAGTCCAAGTCAGTGATGTGTACCAGGACTGAGCAAGAGAATCTTGAAGTGTCCCAGGCTTCTGGGGAGGGATTAATGACAAAAAACACAGGAGTAGGCAGGGTATACAGGCAGCAGTGGCCTCTCTTTGAGTGGACCAAGGCACCAGCTCCTTCTCCAAAGTCAAAACCTCTGGGCCAAAAGCCTTTGGCATAGCATCCTTTACAGTGGATTTTTCCACCAGGGTGGTCCACTCAAGGCTTTAGCCACAGTTGGCACATTGGAAGCAGGACTTACGCCAGGACCTCCCAGCCCCAAACACCTTCTCTACAGCATAGACTGCCTGGCTGCATCCAGGATAGCGCTCAGAGCCGCCAAGCTTCTGGGCAAATTTGGATGTGTTGGGGTTCGTGGTGGTCCTGTGTCCAGGGGACTTCCTCATTCATGACACCCAGAGACTCCCCCTTGTGCGTGCTCAGTGTGCCGGAGCCCTGCCCCTAGCCATAGCCTACTGGCCCATACCACCGTGTGCGCTAGATCTCTTCTTCAGGCACGGCCACGGTGGCGCTGCCCAGATTCTTCATGCAGACCATGCGTAAGGAGCAGAGGTTATGGAATTGTCCTCACACTGGAGCTCCTCAGGAAAGTAGACGATCTTCCGGCACACCCCACATTTCTTGCCTCCTCCCCAGTCTGGCATTGTGGGAGTTGCTGGGAGGCATGGGGCTGACAACACTCCTAAGAAGGGGCCACTGCCTGCACCAGGCTGTGCTCGGTTCTGTTCTCCCTCCACAAGGTATTTCCCGCTCCATGACAACCAGTAGGCTCTGCATACAGTCACAACCCTGCCCTAAAAAGCAAAACAATCGCAACAAGCAACCGTCATGCGCCACGAAAACTGTCTCTTTTCTAGGGCGTGAGATTCCTCTGGCTTTCTACATATAACGCCTGAATTAGAATCTCCAGCCGTTTCCCTCTTCTTGGCGCTCTCACAGTGAAGCCCATTCTCCACACCAACCCCAAGAGATAAGCCGGCTCAGTTCAGTCTGCTCTGTCGGTAAGCTTCAGTGGGTTGTGGCGGCCTTAACCTACCTCCACTGACTCCGCCACCATCCGGAGTAGAAACATTTTCACACTTGTCACTGACATCGTCTGTTCAGACAGAACTTTTCGTTTGCTTTGCATCGGGAGACAACTCAAGGAGCAATAGAGGGAAGAGAGTGTTGTACGCCTGTAGTCGCACGAGAATTTCCCCCAAGGAAAGCTAATGTTTTCCAGCAGAAACCGGGTACAGGCCAGGATGAGTGCTGGATCGTATTGGTGCACACCTCAAGCTTTCCAGCAGTGTTCGACAGCCTGTGTCTCCACACTTCATGATCTGGAAGGCTAGAGAGAGGCTGTTCAGACAGAATTCTTTTTCCCCCTTTTTGGTTTCTCCAGGCAAGGTTTCTCTGTGTAGCTTTGGTGCCTGGAGCTAGCTCTTGTAGACCAGGCTGGCCTCAAACTCACAGAGATCCGCGCCTGCCTCTGCCTCCTGAGTGCTTAGAATTCTTAATTGCAGGCTCCTTCAGCTTTTCTACAGCCCATGGTCCTTCACATCTCCACTTGATTGCTCTGGTGCTGGGACCCTTGACGATGCTTCCCCTTGTCGGATAACGAGCAAGCCCTTCCCCGCCTGTCTCCTGTTCCCCCATCATTGCGCCCTATCTAAGACTCCTGTGAAATTCCCCAAACTGCTTTGTTTTTCTTAACTTGTGTTTCCTGGAAGGGTTCAGATTTTGCCTCTGGTTCAGACATTTGACATTTAGTATTTACATAAGATTCCATAATGGGTTAAATGCGCCAACAAGCAAGAGGTTTGTTCTGCGCATTGTGCAGGAAACAAATCGCTTTACACAGGGTGGATGTTCTAGTAAAAGCCCGTTTCTTGAGCAGCGCCAAGCCTCTTCATGATTTTCTTTCATGACCATGTGACCGTGCTCCCTTTTACCAGACTTTGTCCACGGATTCACTTCCCACAGGGTCGGATGCAAATATTCATCCTTTCCCTATATTCTTTCCTTCCTGAAGAAAGTTAATGATTCATATTTTTAATTAGGTGTGTCTGTGTGTGTGTTTGCACAAGTGCATGCAGGTGTCTGCGGAGGCCGAAGGGGGTCACTCACATTCCTTGGAGCTGGAATTACAGGTTGCTTTGAGCCACCTGACGGGATGCTGGGAATTGAACTCGGGTCCTCTGGAAGAGTAGTACGTATTCTTAACCCCTGAGTCATTTCTACAAGCCTCTTCGTAAAAATTTAACTCAAGGCCTTGCTATGAGGTTTTGGCTGACCTTGAATTCACAATCTTCCTGGGATAACGTGAAACCTTCCGAAACTATAGCCTCTTCATTTACTATATGTAAAATATGTCATAAATGATTGAGAACTCTTTATCTTACTACACTGTAGAACATTATAACTCACTCTTCCCACCTGTTTTTTTTTTCGTGGGTCAATGTGTATGTGCGGTGTCCAGATGGGTATGCATGATTACATGTGTCTGGGTGCACATGTGTGTGACTGCACAGTGTACGTCTGTGCAGGAAAGCCAAAAGTTGATGACAGGGGTCTCCCTCAGTTTCTCTGCACTGTTTTGACTGAGGCAGGTTCTCTGGCTGAACCTGAATCTGTTCGACAGCTAGTCTAGCGAGCCAGCTGCCTAGGACACCTGCCAATGAAGACAGACGGCCGTACCCACCCATCCAGGTCTCGCTCTTGTATGGCCAACACCTTAGCCACTGGGCCAGGTCACCAGTCTGTAACTGTTTCGTTGTTGGGTTTTGGTACCCATTACTAACTTCTCTTCATTCTCTCTCCATCCTGCTCCTCCTAGCCTCTATTAATCATGTCTATGGAGTCGGTGTTCTTACCTTCTTCATGCGAGCAAGAGCATGCAGCATTTGCCCTGCTGCAGAAATTTCTTAGCACCTGTGCCACTTGTCCTTTGTTTATTCGGTTACAGTTGTGAATGAACAGAAGAAAGAATCCTTTGTCTACAATAATAGAGAGTTGTCGATTTATTTTTCTCTCTCAAGTATGGCTTCTTGTGTCTTAAAGGGAGTGCTTCAGAAGGGAGGGCCTCTCTTTGTGATGGAAGGGATGGAGAACTCTGGTTTCTCATTTCCTGTCTCAGCACAATCGTGTTATTTTTAGCAAACTCCAGAATGGCTTCCTTCCTCCTCTGAATGCTTTCCCAATATTTGCTGTGTTCATCTTATAAGAAAGCCTTCCTCAGATGGTCTTTATATCTTGTAGGGAAGCAGCATTTGGGATGCTGGTTTGGAATTCCATCAGCATGATGCAATCAGCCTTTTATTAATCATGCATATTAAACAGATGTTATCAGTGCAGATCCTGTTACATGAGCTGCTTCTAGGCTTCATACTCTCCAGAATCCTGGCATAGCATGAATGATCGGGTGTCTCATTCTGTTGTCTCATTGTCAACATGGCAAAATGCACTGCGTGCAAGATTAGATCAGATTTATCCTGCCCAACATGAAGAGGAAAGAAATGCAGAGCTCCCCACAAACAGGCAAGTTGCCATGTGAAACCTGAAAACATCTCACCACCCCTGTGTCTGCTCTCTGTATTTCCTGTTCCTCAAGACCTTAAACAGAGCCTCTCCTGAGAGAGCTTTTTAATTTTGTCAAAATCCCAGCTATCCTGGGGTCAAGACGATGGTTTTTATCGCCTGCGTTTTCACAGAACATGAGCCTCTCATGGATCTCTCAGCAAATTTTAAGTCCAATCACTATAATTCTCTGGTGCTTTTTTTCTCCGCAGTTCCTGGTGCTGAATTATATGATTGCTTTCTGTGATAAAAACCAGCTTTCCTTTAATTCCTGGGTACAGTTGGAGCAGACAGAAGTGGAGCAGCCATTTACCCATGTACCTAGGTAGAATGAGAAATACCTCCAGGCAGATGGTGGAGATCAGACTCCCTTGCCCTAAGCACAAAGCTTGTGATCTTGGACCAAAAGGCAGATTGCTGCTGTGGACAAAGGAGGCAAACATTCTTTCTATTTTCCCTTTCTGATTCTTTGTGGCTACAAAAAAAAAAAAAAAAAAAAAAAAAGCCGTCAGTGACCCCACACCACTCCCCATACTACCGCCAACAGGAGATTTCTAAGAAAACGTACTCACGTCAACCTCAAGTTTTAAAGTATTCACCAGCAAGCACATCTTGGAATAAAGTCTAAAATTTTCAACACTATTTCAAAATAGTTTCCCGTTAGCCATCCACCTAACTCACCAGCTTCAACCTATGTCTCTTGACTTGAGCTGAACAGAACAGCTTTGGGGTCCTAACCCTAGCATACAAGACTTGGCCGTATTCTAGGCCCTGAGTGTTCATGCCTCATCTGCTCCTCCCACCCTCATATCCCTTACCTGAGTAAACCTCACTCATCTTTTCTGTGGTGATTTGAATGAGAATGGGTGCCCGTAGGCTCACATATTTGAAGGCTTGGTTGGCAGTTGATAGAATCGTTTTAGAAGTATTAGGGGGTGTGACCTTGTTGGAGGAGGCGTGTCACTGAGCGTGGGCTTAAGTTTCAAAAGCCCACACCAGGCGCAGTCTTTCTCTCCCTGCCTACAGCTTGTGGATCCATGATGAGGTCTCAGCTACTGTGCCAATACCATGCCTATCTCCCATGGTTATGCTAAACTACCATGGTAATCATGAACTAATACTTTAAAACTGTAAGCAAGCTTCCAATGGAATGCTTCCTTTTGGAAGTTGCCTTGGTCATGGTGTTTCTTCACAGCATTAGAATGGTGACTCAGACATTCCTTGTCCCTGCTAAGATATGGCTTCCTTTTCATAGCCTTTTCCTGACCTCCCAAGCTGAGTTTTAGCTTTTCCTCTGTGCTCACCTGAACCCCAACATTTAGCTCTGTTACATTGCTGGTTACATGCACTCATATTCTTCTTGTTAACTCTCCCACAGTCTTGGCCGGTCTCTTGTCCTCTCTGTAGCCTTGTTCAACACAGTGCAATCATTCCGCTCTGACAACTGTCCAAAACCAACAGTAGATTACACAGACCAAGAGCTTCCTGACTTCCAGTGTTTGGTAAAACTCCCCTCCAACTTTACCATTGTAGCTATCATTGCATTATTCTGGGATCAAAGTTGATTTTCCGCACTGAGCAGTTAAGGCTTATAATATCCCATGCTGAAGCCTCCTTCCCCAGATCTGTGAAGGTGCTAGTTGCCTAGACTGGCCGAATCCACACTGCTTCCTCTTTCTTTCCTTCCATGCATCTCATCGCTTGCTTCTTTATGGTAGCCTGTGTTTATTGTAGTATTACGTGTTCAGCCTAATCCTTAGTTAAACCGAGCTTTCCCTGAGCACAAAGACCAGTCCTTATGCTTCTTATGAGATGTGGCATAGAATCCAGAAGAAGGTTCGTCAAAGTGTCCATCTGGCTAGGTTCACAAACATGACTGCAACAGTAGTAATAATAAGAATAGAGAGCTAATTTTCAAAGATGATCAATACTGGTCAGGATGGAGCTCCTAATGTTCTCTAAATGACAGCTAGGATTGTGGATCTTCCTTAGGAAGCCAAAGACACCAGCATGTGTCAAGGACCACTGTGTGCCAGGTAACATAATGTGTGTTAGCTTATTACACGCTCTCAACAACCCTTAAGGAACACACTTCCCTGTATTGGAAAGCTAAGAAAATGGAGGTTTACTGGTGGTAAGTGCAGTGTCTCCCAAGTTCCTTGCAGGGGGAAGCTGCAGAAGCAAGCTTAATGTGTCTTGGTGTTCCTAGGGCCGGATCATTACCAGCAGTATGAATATATAACAGTTAACTTGTATGGCTCATTCATGTGAATTCTTCAGGAAGGACACTTCTCTTTCACCTTCGGGCTGTGACTACCCACTATACCACTCTCTGAGCTTCCCAATTCTGTTGGACCCTCTCTCCATCCACTAACTCTTCTCCTGGAGGTCCATTTGTTATCTAGATTTACAGCCTTCCGGGTGCACGAGGACACCTCGGTTCTGTAGATTTTTTATAGCCTGATAGCTCCTGCTGGCAGTTACAAAACATGTATATGGGATACATAATCAGATTTTGTGAAAATGGGACAAGCTATTAAGGTTTTGAGTTTAAACAGAAGAGGAGGACAGGATTTAAAATGGAGCTAACAGAACAAGGTAGAGCAACAGGTATTTGGAAGGGAGGATGCTACAGTGGCCTTCTGTTCAGGGCATAACCTATCTAATTTAGAAAAAGTCAATTATATTTGATGAAGATAACTAATTGTATGTTTTTCTAATACAAATATGTATCTCACCAAAGGAAAATCCATATACACAGAGAAGGCTGTACACATGCATAGTATTGTCTGATTTTGAATTTCCCTGCCTTCTTATTATTTAAAGAATGCTACTTTAAAAACAAGTAATTCTAAATTCCTATAATACCACAGTTGTCATAATCATAACCCATTCTCAAGAACATTAATGAAGAATCTTGTTGCTTTGGACAAGATGTAGGAAAGATGTTTAGATATGTCTTTGATATTGTGCAAATCACCCATGAAAAGAGAAAGAGATTGATTCTTGATTCAAACTTTTCCAAAGGATCAGAAGTAACATTAAATCTAGATTAAGATAGCAAATGTTAAGTGGGGCTTTCTGAGTTGTGCAAACTGTTTTCAAGGCCTTTTCTCCCGTTAAGAGTGACAGCCTTGTTTAATTTGAAATGCTACACCCTTGTTTAATTTGAAATTTGTTTTAATTTGAAAAAGCAGAAGTGGATTACCCTTTATGTGGCTTCCATGAAAGCTTTGTCAGCTACTGGAAGGCAAATGTGACCTGCAAGTCAAGGACAGGACCCAACCTAACCATGAGATAGATCCTCAGAGTCATCTTGAAGTCGGTCTGTAACCAGTCCTCAGCAACCTAGAGTGATCATTTTCTCAGACACCTGTTTCCAAAAATGCTGTGCTATTAATTTTAATCATGTCTGCAGTTTAAATTGGCTCTCCAATTTTAAAATGACTGCCTAAAAGCATTGCCGTGATGTCTGCCGCACATTTGGGTGAAACAAGTAGGTTTTAAATGAGGACACGCTTCTCTGGCTTTGGGAGCTACACTAACTGGATAGCATGGCCTATCATGAATCGTTCTAATCCCAAGCTTTGATGCGGTCTATGCATATGCATGCCTCCCTCTAATTCTCATGCCAGTTGTGCTAGAAGGAAAACCAAAGATGATTTTCATTTGCTTGCTTTTTTTTTTTATTTCTTTAAATGACTCAAACAAGTCGCCTCTAACAAATACAGAAAGAAATGATGTTGAAAGCATCCTCACGTAAGATCTGCACCTCGGACTTGTGTGTGCAGTTCCTTCTCTGTATTTCTAAGAGAGACTTATAATAACAGGAACAAGTACGCCTTTGGTCTTTCGCGTTGTTTCTCACCAGCAATTTCCTCAGAGGCTGGATTCAATTTGTGTGAGGACTTTAAGGGTCTCGGAGTGTGTAACTCTGCAGGAGGCAAGGGAGAAAAGAAATATGCACTCTCGTGGACAAGTTTGGGAGATGTTCCAGCTCTTATACCTCCTAGAAAACTATCAGAAGACTAGGGGAGTCCTAGAAGGCACAATTCCAGGTCAATTTGGAGAAATTCAAACAAAAGAAACACTGCAATTGAAAAAGCTCTAAGTCAAAACTGCTGAAAAATCAAGAGGGCATTTTATCAATTCTATTTAAATCTCAAATGAGTTGTTTTTAAGCCTGGTTTAAAGAGGAAGAATATAGAAGGTGTCCTGATCCCATCTCCATTTTACCTGCATCTTGTCTGCAAGCCCCTGAGCTGCAAGCAGCATCTAATGGGAAATTCTGATAAGAACTTGAAATATCAGTAGGAGTGTGGACAGTGAAAACTACTCACAAGGTTTCTGGCAGACTTTTCTAACAGAGCCTTGCATAATGAGAACATAGGGACTCTATTGTGAACTGAAATAGGGACCATTCATGATACATTCTGGCAAAGAACTTGCCTAAGATTTTTCTGTGTCCTGAAACTTTGTGGGAGGCTGATCTTAAAGGTGACCAAGTACATAGCCCAGCATAGGCTATTTCAAGGCAGCCTAGCATCTATAATATGGCATGATTATTACTGGAGACTCTTAGTCAAGGTTATAGTGAAAATTAAGAGCCAAAACCAGAGAAGAGGTTAAGACCTTATAGCTTTGTCAGAAAAGCAAGTGTAGAGCTGGGTGTGTCCAGCAAGCCACTTTTAAAAAGCTTAGTATGGTGCTTAGAGGCATTAGGAATTGACTGAAAGACACCTCAAGAACTGACCAGGCTTCACCATGATGTAATCAATGGCATGAACTAGCTGGAAAAGCAGGTCTTCAATCTTCCCCCTCTCTCCCTCTCCCTCCCCCTCTTTCTCTTTCTCCCTCTCCCTCTCTGTCCCTCTTCTCCTGCCCCTCCTCATCCTGTTCTCTTTCTCCACCTCTGTCTCTGCCTCCTTCTCAGCCAGGAGACTGGTGATCTCTACCACAAGCTCCTGCAGCTGTGAGGTTCTGTCTCACCGTGGTCCCAGAATTAATGAATTAGTGGAACTAACAGACCAGGAATCGAAATCTCCAAAACTTTCTAACTCTTCTCCTTGAGCTGTTACTTTAGTTTAGGATCTTCCTAGAAACATATATGAAGACAGGAATGGATGTGTGAAGGTTTCTGATGCACAATTCATAAAAACTCAGGGGTAGAAATTGGGGTTCAACCTGAAGACCAGAAAAGCAAAACAGTCAGGCATTGGTTCTTAGCAGCTCTACCTCCAGTCTGAAAATGGTGATTCAACCTCCTGGACTATCAGAATGATACTGTGTGTGAGAGCTGTCTCCTCCCATTTTATAATCCTCCCTAGTTCTGGGATTTAAGGAGTGTAGCACTGGGATTAAAGGCATGCGCCGCCCGGTTCCTATGGCAAACTAGTGTGGTTACTGGGATTAAAGGTGTGTGTTACCACTGTCTGATCTATAAGGCTGACCAGCGGGGTTGTTTCACTCTGGTCTTCAGACAAGCTTTATTTATTAAAATAAAAGATGAAATGCCACTACAGGTTTCTTAGGAGAACTACCTACAGGATTAGAACAAAGAACCAGCTGGTGGACATAGGGAGAGAGAGCCTCTAAGACCAGGATGCAGGCAGGTTTTATTCTTCTGGAGGAAAAATGGGAGAAAGGTTTGCATATAAAGAAACTCAGGGACTGGAGAGATGGCTTAGTCATTAAAGGCTAGGCTCACAACCAAAAATAAAGATACTCAGAAAAAGAAACCATGCAGAAACCTGTCCTCAAACTCACACTTCACCTTGAAGCATCTCACCTGGTACTGGAATGCGCTCTCTCTCTCTCTCTCTCTCTCTCTCTCCCTCCCTCCCTCCCTCCCTCCCTCTCTCTCTCCCTCACTTTCTCCCTCCCTCCCTCTCTCTTTCTGTCTCTCTCTCTTTCTCCCTTCCTCTCTCCTTCCCTCCCTCTCTCTGTCTCTCTTTCTTTCTTCCTCCCTCTCTCTCTTTCTCCCTCCCTCCCCCTCTCCCTCCCCCTCTCTCTCTTCCTCCCTCCCTCCCTCCCTCCCTCCCTCCCTCCCTCTCTCCCTTCCTCTCTCTCTTTCTCTCTCTCTCTGTCTCTCTGTCTCTCTCTCCCTGTCTCTCTCTGTGGCTCCCTTTCTCTCTCCTTTCCTCTCTCTTCCCTCCCTTCCCCCTCTCTGTTTCTGTCTCTTTCATCCACAGAATAAACACCAAAAGGCATGGGTTTCAAAACATAAGTAAACTGGGGTCATCGGTTCAGTAGAGTCCGAGGGGCTTTTCCATGGCTTCCACGACTCGTCAGCCTGTCCAAAGAGTTGCAATGGAAAACACATTTAAACTGTCCCAGCTTGGGCGGCTCATTTGCCCACAAAATCCCTCCCACATGTCTCCACCCTTTCTCTCAGCATTTCAAGCAGCAGAAGGGCCCCTCAGTACACAGCTTGGAATACGCCTCCAAGAGGACATTATATTCTTCTCATATTTTTCTAGATTAGCTTTCCATTTGCTCAAAGCTTGAAGCTTGAAAGAATAATCTTTCCCCAGTCACATTCCAGTAACTAGAAACCTGGCTGATCCTAATTCCTAACTCTGAAATTGATGAACTGAGAATCCAGATGTTGGAAATGCTGAATGTTGCAGCCTATGGTGTTTCCTTTACTGGACTAGACGCTAGGTTAATTTCCCCAGGATCTAGAGAAACAGAAATATGGGCTTAACTGAAGTAGTTAACTTCCAGGGTGGTGTCTATGTCATTAACATATCTAAAAACACAGGTGTCCAAATCGCCAAAGCTGAAAAATGAGAAACTGCTATTGGAAGCGCATAAATCACTGCCGTAGAAGATGTGCGCACTCAAGCTGCTCTGTTGTTTTAAGCCGCTGGCCTTGGGCCTCGTTGATTCTTTCTGTAGTCTAAGAACTCCATCCACACAGTGCGGGACTAGAGAAAATCTGCGAAGCTTTCACAGCCCAGAGCTGAGCTCCGTGTTGTCATGGTGGGAAGGCCTGTTTTGCTCTGGAAACTTCCATACTGTATGTACCCTGCAGGAGTCCTCCCTACAGCTTAAAAGTCCCTGCCCAACACCGCTGTCTCCACACCCTCAGGATGGCATTTCTCTTGAGCTCTGTCTGGCTGCTCTGGCCTTTGTGGCTTAGCCACTCTGTAAGAAGTACCAACCGCTTTTTTAGGTCATTCTAGTTCTGAGGTCCTGGTGACGACGATCCAGCTACGATTCTGCCACAAAGTCCAGTATCTGGTCCTTTGCGTGATTGCAAAGTGGTTGTTTTCAGAGTGCGATGAAGAAACAGCTTCATTACAGGGGCTCTGGTTTATACATTTCAAAAGCAAGTGTATCTGAGCACATTAAAGCAGTGTGCTGCCGCTCATTAAGTGGCAATTCAGGACAACTTCTTATCGAAGGAGTCTTCCCCTAGACCAGATTTGACATAGATAAAGGCAAAAAAGATTTTTTAAAAAGCCTTGCTTCTGCTTCTCGATTCTCACTTTTGAGAAGCCATTTATTTCAGGTTTTTATTTCAGGCCTCCAGTCAAAGCTTCCTTTGTCCTCTAGCTTCTATGTACAAGTGTAAGAACCAGGAAGAGTCAGTGCAGTGCAGAGCGCTGGTGGTATCTAGCCTTGTCTTCCATTGTGGGCTTTCCTTTTTAACCTCATTTTGTCTAAATGTACTTGGCAAACCTTTAAACTTCCCAGGTACATCACTGCGTAAGTGGTTCAATTAAGGGCCAGCACTTTCTATTAAAAGTACAAGCCTTTCATTTGCTAAACAAAACATCACTGGACTTTCAGCACGGATCCCGACGCTAAGCACAGGGGATGAGAAGTGTCCTGCTGTGATCGAGGAGGGCAGACAGGTGAGTTGGCCTGCAGTTGGCCTGAGAGACAGCTCTCAGAGGCTTACAGGAGAGCAAGAGGCAAAGATTAGTTTTAAGGAATCGTCCACCTCAGAGGTGACCCAGTGGCCCCAGGAAGTAGGAAGCATTTTATAAAAGGCTTCCCAGAAGCCCCTGTAAGGAGACAGAATGGAGAATGTGGGCCGCTTATGCATGGGGTTTGTCAGGTCCGGCCAGGGATGATTTCCATGCCTCTTATTTTATCCTCTCAGTGATAAGATAGAGGGATTAGACTCAGGGCTAGGATGTTGGCAGTGTCACTTCAGAAAAGCTGGAATAGGGAAGCGGAAACTAGATGACCTGAAGTTGCGGCAGGGAGTCGGACAGACACGGCTTGACGTAAGGCTAGGGCTGTGGCATCATGGGGTGAGGGCAGAGATGGGACTGGACAGCAGGACAGTGTTCCATTGTGTACTCTGGTTTGGTGAGTCACCTCAAGTTTAACACCGTCACCGATCCTGTTCTTGTCCTAAATGTCACAGCCATCACATCAAACGTTCATCTCCAAAAGACATGCCAGGTTTCCCACCTTCCCAGCTCCTGCCCTCAGTGCCTGGGGCAGAAGGAGGAACAGAACGAAGGCTGAAATGAAATTCTGTCTTCCATGGCTTACATACCTGTGACCTCTTTCTGTTGCCATCAATCATCCTAAGATAACGTCATTCTCAAGGAAAACTGCAGCTTGTGACCCATCTTCTAGCTTCCCAAATGTCCTGGAGTATCATATATAATAGGATAATATATAATGGAGTGAATTCTTTTGGCTATATCTTTTTGTGTTTATGTGTGCAACATGCATAGGCGTGTGTGTGTGAGTGTGTGTGTGTGTGTGTGTGTGTGTGTAAACCGCATGCACACACGTGGAGGTCCTTGCCTTCTACCTTGTTTGAGACTGGGTATCTTGTTCATATGATGCACACCAGGTTAGCTGGTCTGCAAGCTCCCAGGGGGTTGCCTGTCCCTGTCTCCATAGAGGAGGGCTAGGATTGCAGACATGCTCTACCAAATCCATGGATTCTGGAAATGGGGACTTGGGTCTTCCTACTTGCACACAGCCCTTTACTGACAGAGCCATCTCCCCAGTCTCCTGTCCACTTGTTTTAAACTTTAAAATTTCCCACACAGAACTGGGTGAATCACGGATCACCGGCTTCCATGGAGTGAGCCATATATCTGGCAGTGCTCAGAATTCTCATCACACCACATTCTATAGTTTATAATATGTTCTAAGAAGTAAGTGATTAGCATGCCTTTTATTCATAAAGCAATGTTCAGTTCAGAAGAGATTAATCTCTAGAAGTAAATCATTTGAAAGTGTTAGCAAGATATGCCAGAAACAGCAAAGATGGATTGAGCAATTGAGATCTGGTAAGTACCGATCAGATTTATCCTTCACGATAAGACGCTGCCAAGGATGTAATCATTATAAACAGATCTCCTTTCCCTTTCTGGAGCTGACTTCCATTTCCCAGTTCCTGCAGTGAGAAGGAAGGCGAGCTCCCATTTTTCCTCTTTCCTCGCATGCCCCATGAACACTGCTTGTGGATTCCTAAAGAATGCTGGTCATGTGGAAACAAGAGCTCCCTCCCTAACATAAGCTGCAGACGCGATGGAGTGCGATGTCTTCAATGCAGAGAGCTACAGAGATCTGCGGATGGCTAATGCAACATCTTCCCCAAAGACAGCCAGTGCCCCACACCAATGGACTGAAGCTCCCGGTTTTCATGTTCAGGGATCTTTAGGAAAAATAACTTCCTAGGTGAACAAAGAAAGGCAGGACTGGGATCTCCCGCATGTCCTTCCCAGGTTCAGTCTGCCCACAGAGCACTCCTGAGAGCTTCTAACACTGCGGAGGAGTGGGAGACGGTGGGACCTTGACACACATGCTCAGTTCTGCAAGCTGCTGTTTGAACATTATTCCCTTCGCATTGCAGGCTGAGCCAAGGGCTCAGATCCTTTCCAGTAGGGTGGAGTTTAGATGAGCGCAGCTTGTGCCTGCTTCCTCCTCTCAGCACCTGGTCCAGACGTTTTCACCAATGATCTCCAGTGTAGGCTGATCCTGCGCAGTCATGGGGCACACGAGGGCCTCTCCACTCATGGCCATGACCAACTTCCTTGAGTAAGTGTGTGTCTGTTTGAAATGACAGGCCAGAAAACCTGGAGAGTCGGACAGAGGCACCATTGCCACACCCTCAGGCAGAGCAGTCTCCTAAGCTGTAAGTACTGGACAGTGCTGAATGGGTAAAAAGCGTGAAGAAAGCCCATGAGAACAAATAAATCATAGATTTGTCCACCATAGAACTATCTATTCTCATGTGATTACAGAATATCATAATTTTATTATTTGACTCCAATTATTTAAAAAATTTCCCACCAAAGTTACTAAACAATATGTGTGACCAGCAGTAACCATTCAACTTTAAGGAAGTATCATGGTTTCCTTTGTATGAAGACACTCCATGTAAGGACCAGATCAACACAGAATTAAACAAATCAAAAGTCTGGTGTAGCGGGAGAGGGATGCAGATAACTGAGATCACACACAAGCTGGGTGGGAGGCACACAGGTGACAACTCTCCTGCTATTTTTAAATAAAGTATTTTGGGGCTAGGACAGAGGAAGAAGAAAAGGAAGTCGGAGCCGCCGAGGGCCCATTCCTTGCAATCAGTGGGGGTGTGTGTATGCAGGAATAGAAATGGGTTGTGTACGAGCGGCTTACAGCAGAGAGGAAGGGTCTGTCTTCAGACCTCTGCGTCCTGCAGTGTGGCTTTGGGGCCTACACTCAAATATGTATCCATATTTAGAAAAAAAAATCCTTTGCAGAATGATTCAAAGCGAATGCCCTATTTCTGCAAGAATGCTTCTCCTTGAAGCAACGCATCCTAAAGCAAGAATGTGCCAGTCGAGAAAATTTCCTGTGTTTGGATCTACCTGGGGCCTCAGTGTTCTTAAGGCCAGGTCCAGTTCAGGACACACACACCACAGGGAGGAGGTGGCCAGCAGTGCGAACAGGTAGAGCCGAAAGAAATGGTCCCTGGAGGAGTACCTCAAGTTTTAAATCTTGAAAGGGACAGACGCGGCAAAAGTCAGAATCAGCTGCCATTGCCATCTCCCATTGCCCCACAGAGAAGGGCTGTGTGCTGGCCCCAGTCAGCTGGCTGGGAAACTCAGGTCTACTCACAGAGGGGGAAAACAATCAAGGCAAAATGAGGTAAGGAAACTGAGTGTCCTTGGTACAGAGAATTTAACTCTGATGCAGGTCCTGATAGTGAGACTATGTCCTGCATAGCAAAATGCCTCAGGACATGCTGGTTTCCCCATCAAAACTTGAAAGGGTGACAGCTTGGGGATGACTGCCCCTTTCAGTGGCTTGTGAGCACCTAAAACACCTTCACAAATGCCTGGTATGGCCTTTTTATTCTTTGACAGTTTTATATAGCTATGTGTTTGGTTCATTTTGTGGCTATATTTTTGGATATGAAATTTCACTAAGGATTAAAAAGCTATAGAATCTGTAGTGCATCTCACGAACTCTCATTTTTTCCCCAAAACTTCCCTGAACCTAATCCTTCCTATTTAAATAGTATCTAAAAAGCATATCACTCCCGTATTTCCCCTATAGAACCTTCTGGAGTGAGCCCTGGAGCTGGTCCAGAGATAGGCAGGCTTCTCCTAAGAGCCGGGACATATAACCCAGAAGACTCCTGTGTGCCCCCAAACCTACTGGTTCATGGCACTAATTTTGAAAGTTCATTCAGTCTCCAGCAAGTGCCACACAGCCTTGAAATTAAATTCATTTTCTTTTTCCTTCCTGTCTTGGGGAGAAACACTGCTCCTTTGTCTCACTATTACTTCCCCAGTCTAGACTCTCACCTGTGCAGGGCTGAAAATCAGCCTCTGGGAACTGAGCAATCTCATCTGTGTAAGTGCAATAGTTACCCTTGACTGTCAACTTGATTAGACCGAGGTCGGGAAGGCACACTTCCGAGTGTGTCTGAACGTGAGCAGCAGCCAGTAAGAGGCTACAGCCCAGATGGAATAAGAGAGGAAAGTGAGGAAGCCAGCTGGCAGGATTCATTCATTTTCATTCTCATCCCTCCCCCCACCCCCAAGCAAAGCTGAGGATGGATTTCTCCCGAGGGAAATATAGAGGTGCTGGATACATCATCCAAAAGTGTCATTGGTGATGAGGTTAGCTTTTTCTATTGCCCCAAGTATCTTCTGTGATTGAAACTCACTCCTGGTGCTTACCTGAATCCAAAATGAGGAGACAGGATGGCAGCCCTTTCCCAAAGGGCATGATACCTCTGGGTGGGTCATATATCGTGCCGCCCCCAAGAGATAATTGAACCCAAGAGATTCTCGGATGTCTGCCACCCTACTGATTAGGGCTATCGAGGGAAGCTAGGACTTAGAACAGCGACTTGGGTCTCATAATAAGTCCATCTCAGCTGGCCCCTCCCTCTTTCCTTCACCCGTCTATAGCGAGCCTCAGACGAAAAGAAAGGCTTGACTGTCTCAAAGCGCTTACCCACGAAGCATGTGATGCAAATACAACAAGCTTGGGATAATGTTGAAACGGCCACAACACACGCATGTGCAGCTCACAACTGAGAGCCCAGGCGTGAGTGTCTGCTGTGCCAACAAGTAAATAGGGCCAGCACATGGCTCCATAGTAAGCTGTTTATTTGTTTAAAATACTTTTCTATAGCTACATAAATTACAAACTACTAACATCTAAGAGAACCTAACATTTACACATTCAAGATGCCATTGACAACCGACATTGTCGACCCGGCTTGCAGAAGCCGGTAACAACTCAGAGCAAGCCTGCTGATGTGGCCGTCGTGTTCTGGAGGTGACCTCGGCGCTGCCTGCTGCTCACTGCAGGGGAAGAACTACAGGTGGCTCCATGAGGGACACGTGCAGGTACCTGAAATGAGAGCAGGGCACGGTCAGCCCAGAGCCAAGGCTGCCGGCTAGGCAGCGCAAAGCCTCCAGCTAACTATAACTGCTAAATGCTGGCAAATTATGAACCTAAGTCCTCTCTAAATCCCTTTTCTTGATTTAGCGAGCCGTCTTGTGTTCCAGCCTACGAGAGGCTAGAATTTATTCTGTTTTCAGTTCCGACTCCACAACAACCCAGAAACCCAGGAGGGGAGAGTGCCCACCACTCACTTTGAAGTCTTATACTTCTCCCGGATGGCTTGCTGAGGGCGGTGGGGTATACTGAGGCAGGCTTTGTGCAGCTCACTCAGGCAAGGCACTATCTCACTTAATGAATAGCCCGTAAATGCAGCAAGCGTTTCTGGCTAGTTGAAACAAAAGGAAAACTGTGCTTCACGTCACTTTATAAGAGGTTAGGAATCTGAACAGAACTGATTAGGAAGTGAGGGGAATTGAGGCCTCGGTGAGTGTGCACATGGATCTGAAAGGCTCTTTAGAAACCGTAGACTAGGAACAAAACAGTCAAGTTTGCTCCAGTCTACGGCTGTAGTCCTTGATGTGTATCGCTCACTCTTCTTGTTCCTTCCTGTTTGGGACTTTGACTGGTTCTTAAGGAATTTGTCTGGAATATGAAAGATTCCTAATCAAAAGACGACCCATGGGGGAACAGAGAAGTGATCTCCTGAAAGATGTCCTCTGATCTCCACCTCTCTTTCTCCTTCTGCTCTCTCTCTCCCCCATCGCCCTCTCCTCCCCTCTTTCTCTCCTCTCTCTCTCCCACCTCTCTCCTCCCTGTCTCTCTCCCTCCCTGCCTCTCTTATACACACACACACACACACACACACACACACACACACACACACACAGACATTTTAATATTTAGTAGATATAAAGTCGATACTTTACTTCTTTTTTTTCACTCCAGAGAGTCTTGAACAAAATATAGGAATCTGTTTCTGATCGTGACACCTTCTGAGGTAGGAACCACTAACAGCCATGTTCTCTGAGCTTCTAACAGTCCTTGCTGAACTTGGAGGGTCTTTTTTTGTTACAGAAGGTAAATGCTAGTAACGTTTATTTTATTGAGACGGTCTCCCTTTCTGGCCCACACTGGCCTTGAACTCACAATCCTCCTGCCTCCGCCTCAAAAGTGTTTGTATGAGAGGTGTGCAGCACCCCAACTGTCTAGGATCAACTTTGATTGACATGGCCAATGGCTAAACCTCAAGGGCCCTCTGTGCGTATTGGTGGGCACTGAGATTTCCAGGCCTTCCTTGGCATCTCCTTGACACCGAGCCTTCTCTGCTTCCCACAGAGCAAAGCCATGACAACTGGTCTGGACCACTCGGAAACAAGCTGTGGTCTGTTGTCTTGGCAACCAGTTATCATGAAACTAACTTGTCCTTGTAAGAGGTGTGCCCATTCTGAACCTTGAGAGACACTGAACAGACTTTGTAAGAGCCGTGAATTTATTCCCCCTGGGAGGAAGGAAGAACATTACCCAAAAGTGCCTGTTCACAATGTAGTTTGCCAGGCTGTAAGCCGCTGCAGCTACCAAGGAAGGAAGATATTTCAAGAATGGGTCAGCTTCGAGAAGGCTCAATTCTGCAACATACTAAGCACAAGAGAGAAAGGCTCAGTGGAGTCAGGGATTTGAGCAAGGTCAAATCTGACTAAAATTGTCAGTAAACCTGGAACTGCCACCATCATCGATTGGTGCCCTATTTACCTTCCATCAGAACCTAGTTCTGAGCCCAGAACTCAAGCCAGGCAAGTCCTAGTTTAGTAGTTACTCTGACTGCCCTTGGTCACATTAATGTTTGAGTTGTGGTGATATTCCAACACCCTAGCTCACCCATGTAGCATATATGATAGTGACTTTTCTTATGCTGGTAGATCAGGCTTTATGGTGGCCAGATAAGGGAGTGTTGACCTTGCACCTGGATTAGGAAGAGTTGTCAGTCAGAGGGCAAAGGTGTGGCCATATTAAAGCTAGTAATTATCAGGCAAATTGACGCAGTTCCCGAGCTCCACTTGAGAACTTGCCACTGGGGACACATCGGAAGTAGTACGCTGGTGAATTCACGGGACCATCCTTATCACTCTGCACAGCAAGCTCATTGGCCTAACCAGAACATTAATCATTTCAACTGAATGTCTCTAAGTCAAAATGAATGCAAACTTCATAATGCTTCATTACTTTGTGAGTTAGAGTAAGCTTCAAACAAAACAGCTGCATTCACTTGGCTCCCAAATTAAAAGACACTGCCTGCTTGTGGACCGTATTTCTCAAGGGAGCGGTTGCCAAACTTAAACATCTTCAGTACTTGGGAGAGCTAGGTGAATGTGACCTGCTGCAGCCCTGTCAACAGTAACGTCTTGTGAACAGGTGTCGTGTTCTTAAAGTGAATTGCTTTTCATCTCTACAAAGATGGAAAGCTGGGAAGCGGAGATTCAGGACAGCTGAGAAAGGTGGCCGTTTAGCCTCCTCAGCCCTTGATGTCTCTGGAAGGCCTGTGGTGTACCTTAGCCAGGTTCTCAGTCCTGATGCACACTCCTTGCCGCCGCAAGTACTGAAGGAGAAACTGGTTGGTGGTTGGAACGGTCAGATCAAATGCCAGAACTTTCAGTAGCAGATGCTCCATCCGCAGAAGCTGTCGCTTTGTGTATGTGTCGTCCGTGATGTAGACAAACTCGTCCACATCGGGCGGGTAGATCTCTTCGTATTTCCTGGGGAGAGTAAAGAATTACCAGGGAGAAAGTCTGGAGCACCCAGTGATGGCCTTGCAGGCTGCTTCACTTCAAACTCCCATTTCCACAGAACTGCCACAGAGCTGTCTGGGGCTTTAAACACACTGAGAACCTTGTTTTTTTTTTTCAGCCCAAGGAAGAGAGTATTACAAGGACGTGTTATACTAACTGCTGAGAGTCCTGGCAGGTTGGGGCCTGTGAAACACAGAGTGAGCCTAAAGGACCGCAACTTCAGCTGGATCTCTGTTGATTGAATACATAGTGGGTCACTTTGTGATACAGGATGCTAGGATTAAATCCAATAACAGAAAAAAAAAATCCCATAGCTTTGGGTTTGTTTGTTCGAAGATCGTATTCAACTTCATGGATTAGCAAATCATGCTGAATAGGCAAGAGAAAAACAACAATATAACTTCATTATTGTCATTCTTCCCTTCTGCATTTGTCCTGCTTTCTTTAAAGAACAAGAACCTGGGTTTTTTGCTTTGTTTTGGCTTTTTTTAATTACAATCAACGACTAAGACATCTGAGGCCAGAAGAGTAGAAACTACCATTCAGCAATAGATCACTTAAGCCCGTTTAGCCGCAGCCCAGCTCTCTTTCCCCACTCAGTGAGGTGTTGTTAGGAGTCACTGATCAGGACAGGAAGCAGATAAACTGAATGAAATGAATGAAATGAACGTGCTGCGGCACTAGCGCTGTTTGCCAGCTCAGTACCAAAGCGCTTATGAAACCAAGAACCTCCCCAAATGGCATTTTTGCTTATGCTGAAATTCAGCCAAGAGACTCCAGTGCAGAACAGCCAAGTCAATCCTAGTCAATCTTTAATCCTAGTCAATGGCTGTTTCAATCATGAGAGTGAATCCCTTTCCACACACTTCAAGTATTCAAACCGAAGAGAAAGTGTGTGGGCAAGGTTCACTGCCTCAGTTAAGTCACAAAGATTCTAGTCTCTTATCAAGAGAGTACAGATCACTTGCGTTGCAGGCACCACATTCCTTCAAAACATGGAGGGGGAGAAACGGAGCGTTTTAACGGGTGGCATCCACAAGCTGAGAGAACGCTTACGAAGCCAGGAGAATAGCCGCTGTCCCGACAAGCTGCAACTTCCCTCTCAGAACAGACATGCAGGAAAGAAACCTGTCCAGGAAGTTGACAGCCAAGTACAGGGTCTCTGTGCGAAGTTTATATTCTTCCCCAACCTCCACCAGCCAGTCCACCAGGATGGCGCGCATGCCCTCCGTGATGTCCGGCTGCTTCCTCATGTAGTGGGCCTTGGGTCTGTGTCTTACCTGGTGGAGGAAAGAGTGTAGCTCTTCAAATGGCTGCACTAGCAAAGACACCACTCCCTAGCATTCCTATTTTGTGAAGAGATCTCAGGAGCCGAGACTAGGAGGACTGTGACTCCCCGCCAAATAAATCTTTATTGCACAATAAGGAAGAAATGTCATGAGCTGGTATAGAGCAAAGAGGGAAAACATTGTATGTGTGATTCCTGAGTACTTAACACAGATACTTTTAACCATATAGAGAGCATGTATGCATTTGATATTTAGTATTATGACATCAGGTTGGGTGTCCCTTGGGCTTGGGCTCAGACTCTTTCTTCCTCTCTTTCTTTCTTTTCTTTTTCTAGATTTCTTATGTTTTAAAGATCTCACATAGGTGCCGTTTGCTAGAGGCCATGACCAAGAGCTTGTAATATGAAGACAGAGCTTAGTGTCTGGAGATCGAACCCAAGATTGGGAAACTCACTTCGGCTTCTCGCAGGTAGCGATGAATCTCTTCGGCATATTCTGTTACATTAATCACGTCTGACCCAAAATCCGCCGCTTCCTCTGACTGGGCATGGGCATTGGAGTCGACCAGCATTGGGGAGACTGCAGAGGAGTGACGTGGTCATGTAAATGATTTCATTAGAGGCTAATCGCAGCCCCTCACCCGCACCGGAAGCTGCGCACACCGCCATCTCTTCCTGCTCTCCTGGAACATGGCAGAGGGCTGTGGGCGCAGGGCACCAGCCACCCTGGGGGAGTACGATTACCTGTGTTGAAATCCAGCAGGAAGTGGAGGTCCGATTTAAGCATGCTTGTGTCTACTTCGTACACATCCTCAAACACTATCCCCTCTCTCCCTGGGCAGCCGTCACGGTTCCCCTGTTCAGGCTCATCCATGAAGATGTCAAATCCATGCTTGGCTGGCTCATTGACCCCAGGGTCAGGGAGCACTTTCTTTCCAGCCACAGGGAAGACATTTTCTGATCCAGTAAAACATCTGACTGTTGTGATCTCCTTCAAAACAAACAAACAAACACCCAGTTACCTCTCTTGTTGGTCGCCATCCGCGATGAGCAATATGAGCTCGTGTCACCCAAACCAGTGGCTTGGGAAAGGGAGAGTAAATTCTAAGTCAAATTTCTAAGCTGAAAATGCCGGGCGGTGGTGGCGCTCGCCTTTAATCCCAGCACTCGGGAGGCAGAGGCAGGCGGATCTCTGTGAGTTCGAGGCCAGCCTGGTCTACAAGAGCTAGTTCCAGGACAGGCTCCAAAACCACAGAGAAACCCTGTCTCGAAAAACCAAAAAAAAAAAAAAAAAAAAAAAAAAAAATTCTAAGCTGGCCATCTAATTCCAAACACCGGATCTCTGAAAGTATGACTTCCCTTTTTGTTTTGTTTACATTTGTCCTATGGGAAAAGCTCTATTTACAATTTGTCATCTTCCTTACGTGTGTAGTAAAGAGAATTCATGACTATGAGAAGCGAGAAGAGCTACAATATGCTTAGGAAACCAGCTGCCATGTTCGGGAGGAAAACTGTAAGTCTCCCTTTACACTGAGAGCATTGCAGGATTGTACAAGAATCCAGCGTCACCCTTGATCCTTAGTTACTAAGCCCCTCTTTTCTGCTGCTTAAATACCCAACTTTCCCTTGAAGATGCCCATAAAGCTTCCATTTCCTGCTTGTTATTCAGGAAAACAACATGACTTTGGAACCCTGTGCTGCAAATATAAAGATATTTTTGCATAACAACATCATTACTCTCAGGGAGTTTTCTCAAGCCGTTTCTTTATTCTTACAGCAAGAACAACAGGAACAAGGGTGGCCTTGTCATAGTGAACACTCACAACCAGTAGCCCAAAGAGAGTCTGTGGAAGCCGGGGTGGGCCTAGGAGTTAGGCTATGATGTCTCCAGATGCCAACACCATCAACTGTGAACATTTTGCTTATACTTAATTTGGGTACCCATTTTTGGATACCACTTCCCAGTTCATATGTCACTCCACGAATTTACCTTCCATCGATCAAGTTAAACTTATGTTCAGTAAGAAAAACATTTTGTAATAAAATTCCAGGAAAAAAAAACAACTCAAGAGACAAGTTACAACCAGTCATGACTCAAGGCCCATGCACTGTGTGTGTCTGTGTGCCACCAGCAAAACACTGAGGAGAGGCAATGTATAGCATAACACATCTAGAAAGAGCACTGTTCCCCAAGCTGAGCAAGAAGAAATGATTTCAAAGAAGGAGGAATGCCAATCGATATATCAAGGAAAAAAAAAAACAAAACAAGTAAGAGAAGACCCAGAAACAGCGAGCATCCAGTAACAAACCCGCTAGGTTTGCCTGGCCAGGCCCATCACTCTTCTGGACACTAGAGATACCACAGAGAAGGTGCCACCCCACACGGTCACTTTGGTGGAACGCCCATCCTACTGAGATAGACAGTTTCCAAGAAATCTTGCTGTGTAACTGGGACAGGAGCTGTACCTAGCTGGCCACATGGCAGGATGAGTTTGGAGATGGGAAGCGCTGACCATGAATGGGTTTGATCCAGAAGAGAAGAGAAGAGAAACAGAAGAAAGACAAGAGTTGTCGGATAGGTACCTTGAAAGCCAAGAGGCCATGAGGTACGGCACATCGGTTCCAGAACTGGGACACATCAGTCACAGAACAGGACGGGAATGGCACGGGGAAATGTTGAGGATTCTAGCTGCTGGCCCAAAGTGAGCAAACATGTAATTGTAGCTCCAGGGAGGATGATGTTGGAGGATCCTGAATTTGAGGACATTTAGGGCTAAGTAACAGGACAAAGTCAGCTTGGGCTAGACTCCCCCTACTCCCTGGCGTGGAGAGGAAGAGCGAAGGTTCTGGTTGCAGCATTCCTTTGGGAAGAACAGGATACAGTCTTCTTATTCTTTATTATGAAGGAGCATGAACCATGGACGATTAAGGGTTGAGACAATAAGATGGCTCAGGGGGCAAAGACACTTGCTATCAAGACTAGGAAGGAGAGAGGGAGCTTCTAAGCTTGTTCTCTGACCTCCACATAAATGTGGGGGCATGCAAGCTTACAGACACACATCATACATGTAGGGATAAGCTAGCCCCTTTAGGGGGCGGGTTTGCCTCGGGCTGCTGGGCCCTTTTCCTGCTTCCTGTGCTACGCGGGAACCTCGGTTCTGTAAGTTTATTTAACCATTAAAGCTGTATATATTCTTTACTATCCGCCTGCATTTATTTACGCTGCTACACATACATGCACACATGTACATACATAGTAATTCAATTCTTTTAAAACCAAACGCAAATCAAAACAAACAAACAAGAATGGCGAAACAGGCAGCAGGCAGGTCTCTAAAGAGGGTTTGGGGGGATGGAGCATAGACGAGGCACCAAGCAGTGACTCCAGACGGCACAAGAGCTAAGTCTGAATTTCAAACAAGGACTTTCAGTGTAGAGACCACTTCCAGTTCATACCTTCAGGTCTCAGACTGTTAAGTTTAAAGAAGTGAACGCTGCTGAGCAAGTTCTGTTTAAGCTCCTTTCACTCAGCTTGACCCAGAGCATTAAAAGGACAATGTGGGGATCTCCCCCGCCCCCCACCAATGGATCCAGTCCTACCCAAGAGCAGCGGACTCGAAGGGGCAGCAGATGAGGGAGCTCTGAATGAGTCTCTACTGTAACATGTGGGAGGGTAAGAACATCTCTAACGTCCCCTTTAGGACCCACCCATGTGCTGGACTGGACTCCTGCAACCACTGGGCTCCGCAGACTTGTAATACAGAAATGAGGCATCATCATGAGGGTTTATCTAACCACAGGCTTCGGGGAGACTTTATTTTCTGTCTCAAAACATCACTGTTGCAGGTTCAAGTCTCTCCAAAAGTCTGAATTTGTTTCTGTCTTCAGGGCAGACAGGGAGCATCTCGGTGCCCATTGTCTGTAGTGGTAGAAAGATCTGCTCTGGATGCAACCCTTTCTTTTATAAAGGAAACTAGTGCATCCTGGTACACACACTGTCTCCGCTGGACACTAAACACAATACCAGCTCTCCTTGATTGATGGCTCATAGTGCACACCTTTCCTGCCCAGAGATTCCCCAGTGCTACAGAGCAGAGTAATCACATCTCCTTTCAGACTAGCCCTTAAGTCACTTAACATATGCTTAACCCAAACAATCCCTTAGACCTATTTCCTCGATATTGGGGGAGGATACACACACACACACACACACACACACACACACACACACACACGCACACACGCATACTGCCACTGGCAGGACTTCTCCATGGCAACTTTCTTAATGCTCCTGGATCATTACCTGGCCACAGGTCCTCCTGTACTGTTCATTTTCAGTCAACACCCCTAGCACGGTTCTCTGTGGGGGATCCTGGCCGAGCTGAGCTCGAGTGATCATCTGACAAGCCTCTGGACCTTGGCCCACTGGAGGCAGAGCGACTCCAGTCTTGATGCTGTGGCGACGCATCGCCTAGCAAGCCACAACCTGCTGCTATCCAGGAAAGAGAAGGAGACACACAGTTAGTCAACCCTCTCAACCTGGGGACCCGGGAATGCCGAGAACTCTGGGAGGACGCCAATCCCGAGTCACCACCAGTTTCTCAACTTCCCAACAAACATTAAGGTTTGCAACAGTGACAGGCAACTACCTCAGAACCAAACACTGGTCGAATAGACTTTATTCTGACCCCAGGTTGAAGGTTGCAATGAGAGAGAGAGAGAGAGAGAGAGAGTTTGCCCAAACTCCACATGGGGATTCTTAACCCACATTGACTTTTTTTGCGGGGAGAGGGCAGCTAAATCTAGGATCCCTGATTTTTCTCGCCCCCCCCCCCTTCCCTGATCTCGAACTAAATCCAGATTCTCTGACTGCGGACAAGTGGTTCTCCTTCCCAAGTGACAAACAGGTGTTTCTCCCCAGAGGAAGACCCCCAAACCTGCTTGGGACCCCCAGCCGGCCCTGACTCTCAGGTTCTTCTCTTTCTGAAGCAATTAGCAAGAGCACCCAGGCCGGGGCGGGACGGGCGGGGCGGGGCGGGGCGTGGAGGGAGGGGGACCAGGAGTGGAGAGATTCCAGGGGCGCCGGCACCAGCAGCTAGGGCTGCTGCGCTCGCCACTGAGTACTTTCGACCCAGCCGCGTCTGTTGAATCAGCCAATCAGCGACCAGCCCTGGTCCCTCCGAGTCGCTTCCATGCCAACCGCGGCGGGCGTGCGCCCGGGTCCCCATCGCCCTGGCGACCGCTCACCTGCAGCGCCGCCGGCTGATGCCCGGCCCCCGGGGACGCTACAGGGCACGGCTAACCGTGCAACCCGGGGCTCCTGAGCCGCAAAGCTGGGCGTGCGTGGCGCACCGCACCGCACGTCGCCACTCGCGCCCCTCTGGCCGGCGTCCCCTGAGAAGGCGGACGGCGGCCTGCCCACGGTGGCCACCCTGGAAGGGACTGTTCCCCAGGAGCCGGTTCCCCCAACAGCCACGAACCCCTCCCGCCAACGTCTCCTGCGCGGCCTGCTCCCGAGAACCCTGGCTCGGGAGAGCGACGCGGGGCCCTCGGGCTGCGGCCGTGGCGCCCTCCAGGTCGGCCCGAGGGCGCGGCTCGCTCCCCTTCCTCACCTCCTTCTCCGGGGCATCTGCCCCGGGGGCTCCTGACTCTGGGCGGCGGCGGACTGGGCCACATCTCTATCCACCAGGATGGCGAGGTTTTCCAAGTTGGCAAGAAAAGCTGGGAGAGATAGCGGTGCCCCAGGTACCCGGGGAGATCTTCCCCGTGGGCACCCACTGGCACCGGGAAAAGGAAGGAACGTGGAGAGGTGCTGGGGCTTGGGTGTTGAGGGGGCACAAGGAGAGATTCCGAGCTGGGGTCATTGGGCCGGTGACCTGGCCACGAGTGAAGGGAAAGTCCTAGGACTGGGGGTAAGGTTGGGGGGCGGGAGGGGGAGGGTCGTTCAACAAGAAAGAATGGTCAGAAAATCAAGGCAGTTCTTGAATCTTGGAAATCCTGGCACCTGCAGAGGTGACAGGCAGTCAGCAAACTGAATTACATAATTGGTTAACTTCATTTGAAAAGTAATGTATACACACCCCCACGCGTACTCAGGATATATACATATATCAGGAGATGTGTATTTATGTATACGCATACATCCTGTTCCTGCTTTTGCTTAAAAACAAAAATCCACCCCTAGACTCTCAAAGCAGCACAAAGGTCATTCAAACTTTAAGCAAAGGTCGTCAGCCTGCCTGAGAACTGTCCTTGATGTGTTCACCAGAGAAAGGAGGTTAGCGGATGTGAACTGGCTTAGCCAGAGCAGAGGGTCCCAGGAAACATGTGGACTCAAAGTCATCAAAGTAGCTTGTGAACCTTCGCAAGGATTCTGGCAACCCACATTGGATGCAGAAGTGCAAGATTTCTTTGTTCAGTATGACAGTAATTCCTATATATGTTGCATCATTTAGTTCCTGTGCCTTTGAATATGAAGACACAGGAACGTCCAGGAACGTCTTGGTTGCTGTGACAGACGTTCCGAAGCCAGCCGGGACCAAAGGAGCCAATTTGCAAGGTGTTCTGCCTGGCGAAGGCAAAGCCCGCTGTGCCGTCCTGGTGGCTATTGTGTTTCCTGCCGTGGCTGACGGTCTCAGCTAGCTCCCTCTAGAGCCAGGCAGTAGGTTCTTACAAGAGCCAGAGTGGCTTGGGAGGGAATAAGATTTGTTCTGGAGGCTTGAACTCTCTGTGTCTCTTTTGACCTGGTAGCAAACATTGAGGGAGGTTGCTTCCGGGAGCCCGGAGCCTTCTTTTCAATCTGCTCTCTTCCTCGGACTGGAGCTTAAGAATCTAGTGAGTGGCTATGGTCATTGGGCTGTCTTGTCCTAGATGAGAGAAGTTGATGCAGGGGAAGGGGGAGCACCGGTCTATTGGGGGCGCTGAGTATGACCTAAAATACATTGAAATCCTCAAAGAATGAATGAAAAGGAAAATAATTGAAATAATTAAATGGGACCTCAGATAAGATAGGCTTTTTGTGTTAAAAATCACTCTTTTGAGTAGCTGCCACGACTGACCAAGCCTTAATTCAAAGAGAGAATTTTAGCATTGCATTTACGCTCCTTTCTCCCCGCACACTTTGCCATTCTTGACGAAGGACGTTATTTTGTATTTTCTGATTTCTTTCCATGCTGCTTCCGTTTCCCACACGCTGAGAATCCTCTAACCAGATTCTAAACGAATCAGGTGAACTGATTGTGTGTATTCAACAAAACAAACAAAAAAAATCAAATGCTTTGTAACTTGACGGCACATAAGGTTTTATTGTGTGAAATCCTTTCTAGGGAGTCATGAGCAAGTTAGCTTACCCCAGCTAGCACACCAATGGCAGGCAGGTGTGCCTCGGTGGAACGGTGAGTTCATTCAGCTTTTTTTTTTTTTTTTTACCTTCAACCAGCCACATCATTGAATGGTCAGTGTCCGGCATGGAAGACGACACCCCCACCCACAGCTACGTGGTTGGGAGTCCCCTCAATGATCACTTCTTCATAGCTCCACAGATGGAGTTCCGTCCTATGGAGAGAACTGTGTCCAATTAGACAGTGATTAGTTGCATCTGTAACAGTGAGGGAGGGCATTTCCAGGAAGTACTAACTGAGACCCCCCCCCCCACACACACACACCACAGAGGTCCAAAGAGGCCTAAAGAGATAGCTCATTGGGTAAAGGGGCTGACAGCCTAAGTCAGATTCCTCGGAACTGTGTGGATCCTTTGACCTCCACAAACAAGAACACACACAAGAAGTAATTAATGTTAAAAAAAAAAAAAAAAAAAAAAAAAAAAAAAAAAACAGGAAGGAGCAGGGCTGCCAGTCTGGCTTCCAGATGATGCCCTGTGTGTTTTTCCCATTGCTGCTCCTGCTGTTGCTGGGCTTTCCTCCTCCACATCACGACCCAGCTTCTCGGACCTTCTAATGTGGACTGAAGAGCCGTGATTTTGCAGGATTCTTCCAGGCCTTCAGTGCGGGAGTGGAGCTGCTGAGGCATCCAGCTTCATGGGGTCACAGATTCTCAGTGTGCAGGGAGCTTCTGTTGGCTACCTAAGCCCGACTGTGTAAGCTAATTCCCTTTATAATATAGATCCATTCTACTGGTCCAGTTCCTCTTTAGGGAATGTTGACAGACTGCATAATTTTATAGCAAAATTAGGACTAGAACTCAAATAGTTCTTAAAATATAAAAATGCTTTATATGCTTTGTATATTTAGTAATGTATTAAGAACAAAGAATGCATTTAATTATAAATACGATTTTATTTGATCTCTGTGATATTTAGCATGACGTAAATACTAAATATAACCTGGTTCCATTCTGGCGGTTTCATAGTAAGTTCAGTCTGTTGGTCTTTCTGTCTTCTCTTCCCTTCTCCCTTCACGTTTCCCCCTTTCATCTTTTGCTTCTCCTCCCCCCCCCCCAAGAAGTCTCCTCCCTCTAATCCTGTCACAGGTATTCTATCTCTGCTCCCTTCCTCAAAAACATTTCCCATCCTTTTCATCTCCCTTCTGTCTTTAAAAAATAAAAATAAAAAAGAGAGAGATTTTACTTTTACATGCGTGAGTATTTTGCCTACATGTAAGCCAAGTAAAAGTCCACCTACACCTGCAGGCATGTATGTCTGTGTACCATGTGCATACCTGGTGCCCACAGAGGCCAAAAGAGAGGGCATAAAACCAACTAGAACAAGGGTTATAGGCAGTAATGAATCATCGTGTGAGTGTTGGGAATCAAACCCAGGTCCTCTGGAAGAATATCCAGGGCCCTTAACCACTGAGCCATCCATCCCTCCTGCCCTCTCTCTGGTCTACACACACACACACACACACACACACACACACACACACACACACGATTCACATTTAAGAGAGAACTGCAGTGTTCTGAGTCTGTGTTGCCTCACTATAATAATTTCTGGATCCTTCTGTTTTCCTCATTTCTCTGTTTCAACAGAAGAATGAAATATGGATGTAGTGCCACATTCCCATCAGTTGATCATCATCGGTTGATGAGCACATGGGCCAACTCGTATCCCACGTTGAACAGAGCCGCAGTGAACACGTCTGTGTGAGAATCTCCATGGTAGGATGCGGAGCCCTTCGGGTAGACAACCAGTATCACTATAGCTGAGTCATGGGGTAATTTTCAGTCTTTTCTAATGAACCTCCATCCTGATTTCCGCCGTGGCTGCACCAGTCACACTCCCACCAGCACTGACTAAGAGTCTCCTCTCCACGTGCCCACAACTGTGCTTGTTGTTGTCCCTTGTTGTCTGGGTAACAGACACTCTACCTGCTGTGAGATCTAGTCTGTCAGGGTGGTTTTACTTTGTATTTCCCTGGTAGCGAAGGATGCTCTGCTGGCTACGTTGGTTAACTACACACAGACTAGACATTCCTCTGTCAGAATGGCCCCTGGGAACATCTGTGTGGCACTTTCTCTAACGCTAGTTGATGGAAGAAGACTCAGGCCACTGGGTGGTCCTGGCAGGTATAATAAAAGTAGAGAGCTGACTATGAGCCTGGGAGCAAGCCAGCAAGTAGCATTTCTTTATGGCCTCTGCTACAGTCCTTGCCTCCATGTTCCTGCCTCAATCTTCCTCGGTGACAAACTGTGACATGGAAGGATATAATGAAATGAACCCTCTCCTTCCCAAGCTGGCTTTGGTCGGTGTTGGATCATAGTCGCAGAAAGCCAAGCAGGTCACAAATTGATACCAGAGAGTGGGATCTTTCTATGACAGTTCTGACCATGTCGTTCAAGGGAGAGGATTGTGGGAAGCTTTTGGAGGTTTTCGTCTTGGGAAACCATTGAGTACTCTGAGCTTCTCCAAGCCTGTGGGGGTTTGGAAAATAATGCCGAGGGAACTAAAGATGACGGCGTCTTGACTTGGAAGTTTCAGAGTCCCTCAAAGACACTGCCATGGCAGTTCACGTGACGTATTTAAGAGTCTGGAAGTGGAAGCTTTGCTTTTACTGGGACGATAGATGCTCGTCAGCTGCAACTGAAAACTCAGCCGTGATTACCAAGCTTTGCTTTACTGGGACGATAGATGCTCGTCAGCTGCAACTGAAAACTCAGCCGTGATTACCAAGCTTTGCTTTACTGGGACGATAGATGCTCGTCAGCTGCAACTGAAAACTCAGCCGTGATTACCAAGCTTTGCTTTACTGGGACGATAGATGCTCGTCAGCTGCAACTGAAAACTCAGCCGTGATTACCAAGAAACCAGAATCGTTGGGTTGAAATCTTCTAGGGGTGGCACCTCCTCGGTGTCAGTTCACGGAAGCTGTGATTCAGTCAAGTGTGCGGGCAAGGGTGCACATCAATCTGACAGCAAGACTTGGCGAACGGTGTGTCCTATGTGGTACCAAGGTTAGCATCATGAAGGCTGCAAGACTGAAGGAGTCGTGGAGAGAAAGAAGTTGACACTTGCCACCACGAGTCAAGGTTGGAATCCCCGAAGAGGTTTAAAGAGACTCCTGGTGAAGCCTCGGTTGCACTGCAGGCCCCAGACTATTAGAGACATCAGAACCATGAGGTCACCATCAAGGACAGTGGCAGGTGCAGAGCAGAGCTAGCCTAAGCCTACCAAACAAGCTGCTTGTCATGCATGGCAGAGAAGCAGAGATGCCCAGAAGATGACGAGTGAGTCCCTGATTACAAAATTATTTTCACTGTTGGATTTGGAGTTTGCTTTGATCTGGTTGTGATTGTGCACTGGTTCCTTCTTGGAGTAAGAAAGTATTTGGCTTGGTTTGGAGACACCCATAGTTAAGAGACTTGAATTTTTATTTGTTATGTTTGGGGGGGGGGGGATTTTGAGACAGGATTTCTTTGTGTAACATCTCTGTGTAACAGCCCTGGCTGTCCTGGAACTAGCTCTTGTAAACCAGGCTGGCCTCTAGCTCACAGAGATCTGCCTGCCTCTGCCTTCCGAGTGCTGGGATTAAAGGTGTGCGCCACCACCTCCAGGCAAGAGACTTGAATTTTACAAGAGTTATTGAACTTCAAAATCATTTAGAAATTTTAAAATGTATACAGTATTTTCTTTTATGATAATGGTGTGAGATCCAGGTTTCAAGCAAGAAAGGAGAGAGTTTGGTTCTATAGTGGCATGTTTGTGTGTCAAGGGATTGAACACTTTTGTAAAACATGTTACTGCGCTTTCTTGTTTTTTTTCTGAGAACTGTCTATTCGATTCATTTGCCCATTTATTGATTGATATTTTTGTTTTGTGTTCATATAATTTTCACAGCCCTTCATATAGTCTAGATTTTAATCCCCTGTCTGAAGTTAAGATTTTCAATCAGTTTTTAATTGATCTTTGTGCAGTTTGAGAGATATCAATATATCTTCTTTCTTTTGCAGGTGGACATACAATTTTGCCAGCACTGTTGGATTAGCTATCTTTTATTCAGTGTATGTCTTTTACGCCTTTGCCAAATATTTGGTGGTCATAACTGTGTATGTTTATTTTTTGTTTCTATATTCTGTTTTATTGGTCTAAATGGCTTTTTATTTGTTCTTGTACTTAATACCTTGTCACTGTGGCTCTGTGGTATAATTTGAGATCACATGTTTTGATAACTTCACCTTATTTCTTATTTATATTTATTATTTGTTCCTACTTATTATTTCCTGTTTCTACATAGGGTTGTTTCAGCTTTCCATGCTCTTCTGTATTTTCATGCAAGTTTTAGGGTTTTTTTCCTGGTTCTATGAGGAATGTCATTGAAATTCCGATGGCGATTGCACTGAATCTGCAGATGACTTTAGTCATGAAGTCATTTCACACTGTCAAGTCTGGCAATCCAGGAGAAAGGAAGATGTTTCCTTAATCTAGTGTCTTTTTCAATTTATTTTAAGTGTCTTGAGTATTCGTTGTACGGAGTTCCCACTTCCTTGGCTAGGTTTATCCTTAGGAACTTTTTAATTTTCGAAGGTATCACAAATGAGCTGCTTTTCCTCATTACTTTGTCAATAAGCTTACTGTTGACACATAGAAAGGCTACTGAGTTTTGTATGCGATGCACCCTGCCGCTTTCCTGAACCTGCGTTCTCATCCACATCTTTCTGGTGGAGTCCATAGGTCTCTTACGATTATAATCGTATACCTGCCAAGAGAGATGATTTTACTTCTTCCTTGCGCTATTTTTCTCCCTTTGTGTCTTCCTCTTGTCCAACTGCTCTAGCCAAGACTTCAAGCACCGTGGTAAATAAAAGTGAAGCGTGGACACCCCTTGTCTTGTTGTGATTTTCTAGGAGATGCTCTTGATTTTTCTCCATTTAGTAAAATGTTAGCTATCAGTTTGCCATAAGTAGACTTTATTATTTGACGAATATTCCATCTATTCCTAATTTCCTCAGGACTTCTGTCATGAAAATATATTGAACTTGGTCAAATGTTTCCTGAATCTACTAAAAAACTATATGATTTATTTAGTTAAGATTACTTCTTTGGCATATTATACTTATTAATTTGTGTGCATTGAAGCAGCTACGCACCTGTGGTTGAAACCAACTAGGCCATGGTGAATGTCCTTCTTAATGTGTTCAGCTCTCTGGCTTTCTTGTTATGACGTTAATCCAGTTTTGATATCAGGATAATATGGTTTCACAGGATGAGTTTGGTCATGCTCTTTACCTTTCCATTTTGTGAAACAATTTCAGAATGACCAGTGTTAGATTTTCCCCTACATTTCTTTAGAACTTATAAATGTCCCATCTGGCCTTTTGGACTCGTGTGGATACTTTGAAGTATGACTTCAATCTCATTGTCTGTTAACAGATTCGCTTAAATTCTTTATATCTCCTGGATTCACTTTTGTTAGGTCATATGCATTTGAAAATTTTTTTCATTTCTTCTTGGTTTCCAGCTTTTTGGGGATGTACATTTTCAAAGCATTCGCTAATGACCTCTTGGAATTGGGAAGGGCTCTGCAGAGTACAGACTCATTATTATTTGTAAGGGTTTCTATGTTTGAGTGTTTTGCCTGGGTGTCTGTGTGTGCGCCATGGTAGACCGTGTCCATCATGGCAGGAGCTGGCCGCAGCTGTCCAGCCACGCCCACAGGCAGGCATCAGGGAGGAATGAACACATGCCGCCTCTGGGGCCCCTTTCTCTGTTTATCCCGTCCAGGCTCCAGCCAGGGGCTGGCGTGGCACACGGTGAAGACATCTTCCCACCTCAGTTAATACAACCAGAATATATTCCAAGAGGCATGCCCAGAGACCCATCCCGCAGGTGACTCTAGAGTCTGCCCAGTTGACAATGGCATTATCACAGAGATTAAAGCAGATCAATAGTAATATATGTTTCAAATATGTTTTCAAAGTGCTCCTACGATAAAGTCATTATTAGCAGTTAGACGACATTTTAGAAAAACCAAACAAAAGAATCAACCTACAGCTTCCTGTGTAAATTTCAGGGCCCACCCCAACGTTCAAAGGGCCCTCTCTTGGATATGTTTCTTTAAATCAAGGGCAGAATCTCTCTCAACTTCCTAAATTCATTTTCTGGCATAGAATACAGGATATAGTAGGTACTCATTAATGTTTGTTGATTGAAGGAATGAATAACAAAATGTAAATTATTCTTGGAACAAAAATGAGCCCTGAATTATCCCCGTGTATCTTACCTATTTACCAATCTAATCATTTGTTTGAAGTCTTTACTGTTTGCTTGCCTGATTGACTGATTGATTGCTTACCCGCCCACCAACCTGCTGTTGTTTGTTATTTTTACTCTTTACCCTTTGGGTGCCCCCCTCCAGCTCCCAAATAAACACACACATGGAGTCTTATTCTTTCTAATGAATGTCCGACCTTAGCTTGGCTTGTTTCTTTCCAGTTTTTCTTAACTTAAACCATCCCATCTACCTTTTGCCTCTGGGTTTTTATCTTTTTCTAGTCTACATACCTTTCTTTACTTCTTACTCTGTGACTTTCTGTGTAGCTGGTTGGCTGGGCCCCTGGAGACCTCCTCCTTATCCTGCTCCTCAATCTTTTCTTCCCAGATTTCTCCTCCTATTTATTCTCTCTCCTGCCAGCCCCACCTATCCTTTCTCCTGCTTTGCTATTGGCCATTCAGCTCTTAACTGGCCAGTGTACCAATTGGGTGTTTTAGACAGGCAAAGTAACACAGCTTCACAGAGTTAAACAAATGCAACATAAAAGAATGCAATACATCTGCATCATTAAACAAATACTTCAAAGCATAAACAAATGTAACATCTTAATAGTTCATAACACTAATGCCCCCCCCTTCTTCATTTTCAGGGTCTTAAGTAGTTGAGGATGGCCTGGAACTTACTGTGTAGCTCAGGCTGACCTTGAACTTGGATCTTCCTGTCTCAGCCCCCTGCCTGTCCCCATCCTGGTGCTGTGACTTACAGTTATGCACCATCATGGCCAGCTTGTAAGTATACTCTTAAACAGTCCAAAGTCGGTCTGCTTTCATTAATCCAAGAATTGCAACCAATATTTGTTCATCCTGAGGTAAAAGTAACTCTGGAACTATAACAAGTCGCCTGAAACACTGCTGCCTTTGGTAATTCTCTGGCCCAGACACATTCAAAGCTGTGTCACTAGTCACAGAACCCGCTCTTTTATGGCCCATTCCCTCGCGGCTGGGGTCCCCAGTACATTACCTCGCAGCTGGAAGGACTTCCTGCCCCAGGCTGTAAACTGGTCAGGACACCACCCACTGTGTACTGTGTACTACTGCCACCTGGTGGTCACACTTTTTCATCCTCGCTCTGCCCGCTGACCTCACTGCAATGCCCCCATTCCCGCAAGAGAAGTAATCCAGCTGTTTATATGGCTTTCTCAAGCCTTTGTACCACCCCAACAGTCTCCTTTCGTCCTATTATAAAATACACACCAATGTTGTCACTCATTAACAAAATTCTTAGACCTGAAATCTAGGAGAATGCTCAGAAGTCATTTCATTAGACCCTTCCCTATACAGGTGAAAAAAACATGGTTTCAGACTTCTGTCAAATTTAGTTTCTACAAATTCCAGCTGCTTTGGGAGCTTCAAAGCCTGAGCTACACTTCTGCCGTTCACAGGCATCCACAGGATGAACACACACACACACACACACACACACACACACACACGTGCATACGGGCCCTCACACAAATTATTCAGGAAAACTTGTGAAATGGAGAATTGTACAGTAGAAGTATTTGATGCATGATTAATAAAAACTCAGAGATATTGGGGTTTAACCCGAAGACCAGGAAAGCAAAGCAGTCAGCCACTGGCTCTTACCTCGACCTCAGTCTGAAGTGATGATCCTGCCTCCAGGAAACCTCAGAATGAGGCTGTGTCTGAGAGCTGTTTCCTCATGTTTTATAATCCTATCTAGGGCTGGGATTAAAAGGCATGCACCACCCGGTTTCTATGGTAACTAGTGTGGCTACTGGGATTAAAGGTGTGTGTTGCCACTGCCTGGTCTGTAAGGCTGACCAGTGGCGCTGTTTTGCTCTCTGATCTTCAGACAAACTTTAATTTATAAAATACAAATGAAATGAGACTAAAAGTATGTACTCATAATCATGAATTTTTATAATTTCATCCATATAAAATCATGTACAAAAATGGCATAGACATATTCCTAATGTTTTTGGATCAATTATGAAATGTGTATTGCATTTATATGAGAAACAAAAGGAAAATGAAATATAAAATAGTCATATATGCATCTGAGTGTTAGCTAATAATGGCGAAATTTATTTGAGTCATTTGTAACTTGTAAACCTACTCTAATTAAAAAAAAATGCTACTTGCTTAACACGGAAAGTCATTATTTAGGAAGTAAATTATGGGGGCTGAAGAGATAACCTGTAACACAAATAATTAAAACCCAGAAACAGATACTGGGGTTCACTCTGAAGATCAGAAAAGCAAAGCAGTCAACCAATAAATAGACCTTTTACCACTACCAAATCTTCAGACCAAAAGGCAAGATTCTGTCTCCACGAATCCTCAGACTCCACACTCCACTGGGTTCCTGTCTTCTCCTTTATATTCCTCTCTCTGCCCAGCCATATTGCTCCTGTCTCCACCTCCCTAGTGCTGGGATTAGAAGTGTGTGACTCCCAAGTACTGGGATTAAAGCTGTAAACCACCACCACCTGGATCTGTTTTTGGATCAATCCTGTGTAGCCCAGGGTAGCCTTGAACTCACAGAGATCCATTTGCCTCTGTCTCCTGAGTCCTGGGATTAAAGGAGTGTGCCACCACTCCGTGGCCTGTATGACTGGCTAGTATAACTGATTTGCCCTCTGATCTTCAGGCAAGCTTTATATATTAAAACACAAATAATATACCACTCTAACAATCTAGTGTCTAAAAGCCTGTAATCCTCTTACAGTGGACCTGATTTCACGTCCCAGCACCCTGGAAAGGAGGCTCACGGCTACTGTAACTCTAGCTCCAGGAGATCCAGTGCCATCGTCTAGCCTCTGTAGGTACCTACCCACATGTGCATGTACACACACACACACACACACACACACAACTAACAAAATAAATCTTTAATAAAGAGAAGTAAATCATCATAGCGAGTTATAGGATAAGATGAACCACGTTATCCATGAGGACTCTCTGGAAGGATAAAGATGTTCTGAATCTGCATTGTCCAGTACAATGACTGGCCGTGCAGGACTACTGAGCATGAAATACAGAATGCCACCCAAGAGCTGGCTATTTTACTTAACTTATCTAGTAGATAGTAGGTAGTATGTATCTCTGCATGCGGTATCTCAGCTAGTAGCCACCACGAGAGGGCAGGGTCGGATATTTCTGTTTGAGAAGTTCTGTCACTGTGACGGTGAACGCCTGCTTTGGGAGACTGACTTTTCTCCTGATTACTCTTCCCTGCAGCTTATGATAAACATGCGATGTAAACCACCTGCTCACTGTAGTTTCTTCAGGAAACAGTTGCTGTCACCGTGACTCACAGTGGAAGCCAGTGAGCTAGAGAGAGGACTTCACCGGCTTCTTGCTGCTCCCGTCCTCTGGGAAAATAGACTGAAGATTTACCAAGTCAATGAAAGCAAGGTCACGGTGGTGAGGTAATGCGTGTATAAATAGATTCCCGAGTCAGAAGGGAACTTGGAACTGCATCTGAGGTAATTAAAATAATATTCTTATTATTTCCTCCTCATTTGCTTTGAACATACAGTCAATATCTTACCCCACCAGAAACAGATATTGAGCCACGTTTCCTTGTCTCTGTGTCACAGGAAGGTGGATTTTGATCTTTTCACTGAGAAGAAAAGAATATTTTAAAAATAAAATAAAAGAATTAAAATAGAAACTTGCTCTGTAGGTAAGGTGGGAGGAAAAGCCAATGTGGAAAAAAAAATGAAATTCTCATTCACATCCCTGTAGATTTCAAACTAAGAAGAGAAGATGAGGAGAAAAAGACTTCCGGGTTGCCCTCGGAGAGTGGCAGGGCTTCTCTCCCTAAACGCCCGTTACCCAGTGCTCAGCTCGCCCTTCAGTACTAACCAGGTCCAACCCCACTTAGTTTATGACACCAGACAAGACTGGGCACGCTCAGGGTAGTATGGCCACAGACGCTCTAACATGGGTAAATGCCATGTGTTGAGATGAGCCACCCCAGCTCAACGGCATCTCTTATTTCCGAATGATGAGTGAAAACTAACTTCCAATTTCAAATAAATTAACTATCTGCGATGATGTGTTATTTCATGAGTCTCAGCAGGGAATTAAGGCTTACATACTTAAATTTTGATATAGATCATTAATCAGAAATAGTTGGTTTAATCACTTTTCTTTTAAGCCATGTATCACCCCCCTCTCCACTTCCTCTATGAATCTATAATTTGGAGAAAAGATTCCTATTCTTATGAATAGTTTACAAATGGATGTAGAGATAAGTCCCGCCCCTAAGGGGGCATGTTCGCCTCGAGCTAATGTTTGCCTATAAATTTGGCAAGCATGCTCCCAGTTGCTGCTTCTGCTTTCTTGGTCTCCGCTGAACGGTGGTTCTGTAAGTCTATTTCTCCATTAAAGCTATATATATATTTTTACAATCTGTCTGCATTCGTTTGCGCTGTTACATTTTGGCGCCCAACGTGGGGCTATTTTGCTCCTGACTCAAGCGCGTAGCCCGCTAGCTAACACAGCACGCTCCCAGGTGCTGTTTTTTAGTTGTGACTTGGGCCCCAGGGCCGAGTCCAAGACACACTCGGCCACACAGGCCCATTCTGCCTGCCTTGGCTAAGTTTGCTGCGGAACCCCACTGCCTGAATTAGCAGAAGCTCAAGTATCTGCGGTTTTGCAACAAAAGCCACCACAGTGGCAGATTTGGTCTGATACAAAGTGACTTGGCCGGGTGGTGGTGGTGTACGCCTTTGATCCCAGCACTTGGGAGGCAGAGGCAGGCGGATCTCTGTGAGTTCAAGGCCGGCCAGGCGGAGGTGGCGCACGCCTTTAATCCCAGCACTTGGGAAGCAGAGGCAGACACAGGAAGCTCAGACCCAGGATGGACGTAGGCCAGAATCTTCCGGTAAGTGCACCTAGCGGTGCTACACAGATGATTAGAAATGGGCTAAATTAATATGTGAGAATTAGCCTAGAAGAGGCTAGATAGAAATGGGCCAAGCAGTGTTTAAATGAATACAGTTTGTGTGTTGTTATTTCGGGCATAAGCTAGCAGGCAGCCGGAGTGCTGGAGATGCAGCCCTGCCGCTCCTATTACAACAAATGGAATTGCTCGGTAGTTTGATTATGTTCTTTCGAGGGAGGGATCCTTTGCTTCCTGTTACCACTGACAGTCTTAAAAATTGAAGAAATAAGATTCATTAGATGCTTGCATATATATAATAAGTAGGACCATTGCTAAGAACTATCTGGCTTTTAATTTATAATTGTACTTACTTAGAAACATTCCGAATGCTAGTAAAACAGTTTCAGTCTTTTATTATAATTACAGAATAGTATTCAGTTAACAGACAATAATTGTTTTCATATAAACTGCATCAGATGAAAATAATCTACAAAATGATATGTGAAATCAGATGCAAAAAAAACTTTAGTCCCCATATATAGCCAACTAATTAGTGCATTGAACCAAATTTATGCTTTGGATTTTCATGTACACTTAAAACTCCAGAACACTACCAGCCAAGGTTAGTGGCTGTTGAAAATAACACCAGGGCTCCCTGATATCACTCCAGCTGAGCAGGTCAGAGAAACAGATAGTCTACCTGAAGACCTTCTCCACTCCTTCCTCTCCTCCAAATTAAGTCCTCCAGTCTCATCCCCAGCCTTGCAGCACAGCTCCCCACACTGCCCCACCTCCTGCCTGTCACAGAGATCTTCCCCTTCTGACTCCTCCCCTCTGCTTGTTGTGGCCCCAGCTCCCACCAGGCACTCTGAACCTCACTAATCCACAGGTCATTGCTGCCAGGGAAGCAGGAAGGCTACTGTGGATCTTCCCCTATCCTCGGTTCTCCAGACCCAATCAATCTCCAAGGCTCACCCCCAGCTCTGCCCAGAACACTCACTGCAACCTCCTCTCCATCTCCTACGGATGCCACAGATCTTCCCCTCTATCTTGGTTAGGGTTTCTATTTCCAGGAAATGCTTACTAAAACAAACAAACAAACAAAAATAAAATAAAATACAATAAAAACATTTAGTTGTGGTGGCTGGCTTACAGTTCAGAGATTTGGCCCATTATCATCATGGCAGGACATGGCAGCTTGCAGGCAGACATGTTGATATGCAGACAACAGAAAGTAGACTGACTGGGTTCTTCTTGAACATATATGAGATCTCAGCCTGCCTCCACAGTGATGTACTTCCTCCAGCAAGACCACACCTACTACAAGAAGGCCACACCTCCCAATAGTGCCACTCCCTTTGGGAACCATTTTCTTTTCATCACCACACCCTATTGCTATGAAGAAACACTGTGATCATGGCAACTTTTATAAAGGAAAACATATCACTGGGATATGTTTGCAGTTTCAGAGGTTTAGTCCATGGTCACCATGACAGGAATCATGACAATTCATAAGCAGACTTGGTGCTGGAAAAGGAGCTGAGAGTTCTCCGTCTTGATCGGCAGGCAGCAGAAGGAAACTGTCACATGCTAACCTGAGCATAAATTTTCTTTATAAGAGCTGCCATGGTGTCTCCCCATAGCATTAGAAACCCCAACAAAGATAATTAATATACATACAGCATAATGCAATCAAGGAAATGAAAATCACTTACTTTGAAATAGAGTGTTGAAATTTAAAGAAAATATTGTGTCTTTGAGCCTTAGGAAGCAGTTACAGGTACGGACTCACCTGTGTCCTCGCCCATCTCTTATTTATCCATGTTAGGGATATTTCTTAAACGAGCCTGTCCACCAACACAAATAATTCCAATCAGACCGAATTAGACCAAATAAAAGATGCCCATGTTTAAAGTATATGCTCTACGATGTTCATAGCAGCATTGTTTGTGATAGCCAGAACCTGGAAACAACCTAGATGCCCTTCAATAGAAGAATGGATGAAGAAAGTATGGAATATATACATATTAGAGTACTACTCAGCAGTAAAAAACAAGAGCTTCTTGAATTTTGCATGCAAATGGATAGAAATAGAAAACACTATCCTGAGTGAGGTAAGCCAGACCCAAAAAGAGGAACATGGGATGTACTCACTCATATTTGGTTTCTAGCCATAAACCAAGGACATTGAGCCTATAATTAGGGATCCTAGAGAAGCTAAATAAGGAGAACCCAAAGAAAAACATATAGGCATCCTCCTGAATATTAACCTTCATCAGGTGATGAAAGGAGACAGAGACAGAGACCCACATTGGAGCACCAGACATAAACCTCAAGGTCCAAATCAGGAGCAGAAGGAGAGAGAGCACGAGCAAGGAACTCAGGACCGCAAGGGGTGCACCCACACACTGAGACAATGGGGATGTTCTACTGGGAACTCACCAAGGCCAGCTGGCCTGGGTCTGGAAAAGCCTGGGATAAAACCGGACTCTCTGAACATAGCGGACAATGAGGACTACTGAGAACTCAAGAACAATGGCAATGGGTTTCTGATCCTACTGCATGCACTGGCTTTGTGGGAGCCTAGGCAGTTTGGATGCTCAACTTACTAGACCTGGATGGAGGTGGGGGTTCCTTGGACTTCCCACAGGACAGGGAACCCTGATTGCTTTTCGGGCTGAGGAGGAGGGGGACTTAATTGGGGGAGGGGGAGGGAAATGGGAGGCGGTGGCTGGGAAGAGACAGAAATCTTTAATAAATAAATAAATTTAAAAAAAAAAGATGCCCATGTTTAACGCAGTGCTCCTGGGTGGCCCAGGAAAGCATGGGGAGGGGAAGAGAGAGAAGAGACCACGTGAACCCCAGAGGCCACATGTTCATTCTCTGGGGGCAGTTTAAGTAGCCTGCAGGAGTGGTCTTCCCTGGGGAGGGGTCACCATTTGGCAGGCTTTCTCGGAGGTGGAGTTTGGACTGAGGCAACTCCCAGGAGAGGGGGCTTGAAATGGAGTTTCCTGCCCAGTATTCCAAAGATGGATGCCAGGACCTGGGATGAGGCCCCCGACTAAATATTTCAAACATTCTAGGCTTTTTGGATAAGAGGGTGCCAGTGAGCTATGGTGAGGCCCCTCAACCACACATTTTAGACTCCTTGGATAAAGGGGCACCGGCTCAAGTGTGGCTGCTTCCTGTGGGCATGGGGCGATGTGGGAGAGGGGAGAGCTGGGAGTTGATGGGCTCATGCTCAGGGAGAGGTGTGGCTGGAGCGGCATCCAGTTTACTGTCGTCCTGGAGACCTCAGGCAGCTGTTCCTTGAGGGAGATGAGAAGGCAGGTGGCTAGGAGATAAAATATTGTTATTATTGGCGCTATGAATGGGGCTAGCCATGGGAAGAGTGATTAACAGCCAGAAAGAATGGGACAGAGCAGCGCCCTGGTTGTACAGGTGAGACTCGGGTGTTTAATTGGGACACAATAGCAGATAAAACCAGATTTTAGTTGGTAGAGGACCTTGATCCAGGAGAGTTGGTACCAATGGTGAATCCCAGGAGCTGGTGCAGGTGTTGGCATTGTCTGGATAGTGCTTTGTAAGTCGGTCTTGGCCCAGGCAGCAGGAGTGACCTGTAAAATATGCTTAAAAATGGGTGGGGCTAAAATTCGCTCTTGAGACTGTTAGTCTTTATCAGACCAGATTTCTTGATAACGCAACAGAACTTTTCCCCAGAGCCTGCAGGTATCTGTAAGACAACTGAAACAGATTTACATCTTGGTGTCATAGCAAAAGGCTATGGCTGTAGGTTAAAAGGTATGAACGTTTTAGAAGACAACCCAAGCCTCACCTGTACAACCAGGGCGCTGCTCTGTCCCATTCTTTCTGGCTGTTAATCACTCTTCCCATGGCTAGCCCCATTCATAGCGCCAATAATAACAATATTTTATCTCCTAGCCACCTGCCTTCTCATCTCCCTCAAGGAACAGCTGCCCGAGGTCTCCAGGATGACAGTAAACTGGATGCCGCTCCAGCCACACCTCTCCCTGAGCGTGAGCCCAACTCCCAGCTCTCCCCTCTCCCACATCGCCCCATTCCCACAGGAAGCAGCCAGACTTGAGCTGGTGCCTCTTTATCCAAGGAGTCTAAAACGTTTGGTTGAGGGGCTTCACCTCAGCTCGCTGGCACCCCCTTATCCAAAAGCCTGGAATGTTTAAAATATTTAGTCAGGGGCCTCATCCCAGGTCCTGGCATCCATCTTTGGAATACTGGACAGGAAACTCCATTTCAAGCCTCCTCCCCTGGGAGTTGCCTTAGTCCAAATTCCACCTCCGAGATAGCCCACCAAACTATGATTCCTCTCCAGCAAGGGTCAAGAAGGTGTGCAAAATGGTAACCCCTCCCCAGGGAGGGTCAAGACCACTCCCACAGACTACTTAAACTGCCCCCCAGAGTGAACACGCAGTCTCTGTGTTTCAGGTGGTCTCTCCTCTCTCTTCCCCTCTCCATGCTTTCCCAGGCCATCCGGGAACGCTGCATTAAACACAGGCATCTTTTATTTGGTCTGATTGGAATTATTTGCATTGGCGGAGAGGCTCGTCTAAGAACTATTCCTAACAATCCACACCACTAACATGCTACTATTCTGCTTTGCCATTCCGCACAGTCCCCAGTGTCCGAAAACATGGGACCAGTGTCTTCCTGTAGAGCAAGAAAAGCAATTCTTCTAAAAGCTACCGTGTCTAAACGTGACTGTTGAGGTGGTTTTTACTCGGGAAACTGCATACAGAAGTCTGTGGTTCAAGATTAGTAGAGAGCATGACTGTCTGTGATATAAGGGATTAAACCGAAGTTGAATGCCCATCCTGAGTGAGGACCATTGTTTTTAAAAGGGCAGGTTAAGATCACCTCAAAACTGCTCTCCTTTCTCTGTGATCTAAGGAACATTAATTAGTATGACACTTTAGTAATTAAATCTTTCATGATTAATTAAATATGAAGCGTAGTCTCCACCACCATTCCAAGACTGTGCCACCCTCCTGGTGAAGTTGATGGGAGTGTGCCGCTCCCTGTGACTCGGTGGGTCTCTCTGAAAGATCCTGTTCTGACAGAGCTATTTAATTCTGTGTTATTAGCCAACCAATGTCTAAGACCAGCCAGGCCTTTGTGAAGATGACATATTTATGCTTCAAGCTCTGGGTTTCTGACCTTACTCCTCCTGGGAACGTGAGCTCTTCAGCAATGAAAAGACTGATTAAAGTTTAATAAAACCTGCCGACTTAATGAGCTGGGTGCCTCTAGAATAATTTCCCTTGCTATATTTTAGAAGTGACATAAACCTCACTTTCAAATGTTTATCTACAAAAGCTTTTCAGATCTACTCACACCAGGGACATATCATAGAAACTCTGGGGCAAATGGCTTGGAAAATTTGGAGGCTTCGGGGTCTGCTGGTACTGTTGCTATCTGTTGCCAAAGAGAAGCATCTAGATCGAATAATAACTCCCAAAAGCCACATGTCATCTAAATGTTTTCTGAAAAAAAAGTTAAAAGAACAGATAGAGCTATTTTGATATCATTTCTATTAATTGTGTGTTCTTCATAAACTTTTTTTTTTTTAGTTTTTCGAGACAGGGTTTCTCTATAGCTTTGGAGCCTGTCCTGGCACTATCTCTTGTAGACCAGGCTGGCCTCGAACTCACAGAGATCCGCCTGCCTCTGCCTCCCGAGTGCTGGGATTAAAGGCGTGCGCCACCACCGCCCGGTTTTCATAAACTTTTAAAGCCATCATTTGGACAATTTGGTTGGTAAAATGCTTATGTTTGAGATAAGCCACTATTCCAAAATGAAACAAAGGATGATGCTCTCCTGCTGTTTTTTTAAGTGACTGCATGGAAGAGGTGGTTACTGAATTTATTGAAAGTATCACCGTTATCCTTGAGAGACTAAGAATAAGGGAGACAAGGTGGCTTAAAAAGTGAGCTCAGTAGCCGGTGCCGGCTCAAACTTCAAGAGTCTGACTCACCCTGGGTGGTTTCTTTCAGGTGTATCTAAGCACAGCAGCAATTTGTTGAAAACTTTCCTGGTGATAACTAACTCGATCTCACGTGCACAACAAAGCTTACATAAATCTCCTTAACGAACAAAATAAGCCTAATAAAGATCAGAGGTGACTACATCCAAACTTTGTAAAGTCCGTAATAATGGGTTCTGTAGACTGACCAAGAAAAACAAGTTTTCAGTAAAATTCTGCGGGGAGGATCCAGTGAGATCAATGGCCACACAATCAGCAGTCTAGACCGCACATCTGCTCCCAGCCTTCTGGGCAGATAACAGGTATCATTCGGGTTCCTCCAGTGCTTATCTGTGAGCGCAAAAACCTCCGTGCCCACTACAACGTTTTATGGCACAATCATTGCAAATTGAAAAATGACATTCTATATAAATGTAGGGGACAAGATGAGGGTTGTCATGTGACAGCCATCTGCCTTTATTCTCTACGGGCAGGAAATAAGCCCATGTGTCATGCTGCCCATTAAACCTTAGATCAGCTCCTACCAAGTGACCTTTACAAAACAGCTCTTTGTCAAGAAGGATGGGTGTTGGTCACACATGAATTAAGCCAAGAGCTCCCCTGTGGGTGGCTTGCACTGTGACTGTACACATTCAGACCTCAGAGCTTGTTTCCGTTAGCAAAAGAGAAAAGATACCGTTCACGTTGTTTAAATTTAAGTAGTGAAATTTACTACTGTGGCTCAAATTATGCTATTACTCTTACCATCATATCCATGTCACCCTAAAATATTCAAAATTCCATGACTTTGATCACACATCAAATAATTTTGAATAAAATGTTAAGAAAAGTATTTCAGGAGCAATGCCTGTGGTGAGAAACTCATTTTAAGTGATATAACACACACAGAATAAAATCAGTTACACCACCACCACCACCCCCCCCGCGCGCACGCAGATGCACACAAAAATACATCTCAACTGTATCTAACCATTCTCTAAGAAGGGAAGCATTGAGCCTGCAGAGTTAGAGTGGAGGCCTTAAAAAAGTTAAAATACTTGCAAGGTCATCTCCTCACTAACATGGTGATCATAAGGATAGCTTTTCTCTGTTCTCTCCATGCCCCCCTTACTCTAGGTAGAAGAACAAAGCAATACTGGTGATTTCCACTTGAGAATCTTTGACCATAAACACCCCCCCACACACACACACACACACGCACACTTGGATTTATGATTCTCGGACTTGCCGCAGCATCCAGAAAGCCCCAAACACTTCAAGGGCACCAGGCTTTCAGTGCTATCTACAGGAATACATCTCTCCGAGACTATCTGGCAGAAGCTACAGCTTCTTCAAGTCAGTTGGAGAGGGCCTTCCTTCACAGAGCAGAGTGAAAACAGAGAGGAATGGGCCCTGTCTGCCCTCGAAGGCAGTCCATGTTCCACCACGTTCCACGGCCTACTGAGAAGTCTGAGCCTGTGAAGTATGTGCCGCTTCTCTGTGGCTTATGAAGCCATTTCTTGAGATGTCTTTGAAAATCTGCTCAAACATTTCAACACCGGGGTTGGATCCAGGCCCTCCTGAAGGCCAGGAAAGCGTCCTTCCACTGAGTTCCAGAACCAGCTTCATTACTTTTATTTTGGAGATCCCACTAACTTGCCCCAGTAGACTACCGACTTGCAAATCTCCCACCCCTACTGCCCAAGAAACTTGGACTAGAGATGTGAGCCACCATACACAAATAACATTGACTTTTAAATGTCTTCAGAGCTGTATTATATGGAGATTTTTTTTTCTTTTTTTCTTTTTTTTTATTGAGAAAAGAAAAAAAAACAAATATATGGAGATTTTTTAAAGCAATTGAAAGCCTTCTGAACCTCATCCGTCCACCTAGTAAAGAAGCTGCCGTCATCCTGTGAAACTGTAGATCCTAGCCAAGCTTTCCTTAGTTATTCCACAAAATCTCTAAGAACCTATTGGTGAGCAGCTCCCAACTGAACAGGGAGTTTGACACTTTAAAAAAACTGTCAACGAGCAGGAGCTCCTGTAAAAGTCAATGTTTAAACAATCAATTATTCTCCCAAGTTTTATATAATCACTAGTAATTACTTTTCTTATTCCACAACCATGGTATCAATTAGCAAATACCAGCTGTCTGTTTGGCCTCTGTCCCCCTCCAGCCTACACACAATTACCAGCACCCACCTCTTTACCTACTTGCTGTCTCTGGGCTCCAAGCTGATAGAGCCACCCTCGTGTGATGGAGGCACCCTCATGTTTTCCAGCTGGTTCAGTTGTCGCTGGTTAAAAAACGCTGATATACTGCAATGGAAGCTTGGTATCTGATTGTATTAGTGCTTAAGACCAAAATGATTGCATTTTCTTGCTCTGAATATATATATATATATATATACTAATTGTTTCTCGCCAGTTCATCTTGACATTGCAGGCACTGGGGCACAGCCTGTCTTTTTAAAATCGAGACGCCCCTGCCTGCTTCTTTGGTTATAATTAGTAAGACTTCCAAGAAACTATCCAACCAAGAAGAGATTTCTACACAAGCAGTACCTGCCCATTTTTTCCTTCTTGGAATTTTTGAGTGCCATGGTGAGACCATTAAAAGCATTTGAGCGTAGAAGAAACAATCAGATCTGCATCTGAGGAAGATCAGCCAGATCTGATAACAGCAGGGAAGACTCTAAGGAGAATTTTACAAGTCCCGAACAGGACTGAAGTGAAGAAACGTACCACAAGAGGGCAACAGAGAGCTACTGTCTCATAGGTGTTCATTGTCTGCTGTTGGGGGAGGGCTTCAAGCGGGGGAGGGGAATTCAGGGGGGTGGGGGTGGGGGTTCCCGTGCTCATGGTGGATCTGTGGTAAAACTGTATTAGACTTTCTTTTCCAAACTCTTGAATTACATACGAGCCTCTCAAAGCTCTGATAAGACTCGCAGTGAAGGCGCTGACTTCAGTTTCTGAAACAACTTAACCGTGCCTTTTTTTTTTTTTTTTTTTTTGCCGTATGGAAAGGCTTTTCAGAATGACCTGAGCCTTCTGTGGGAGTTTGCTTGTTCATTTATTTTTGTGGCACCAGAGATGGAACACGGAGCCTCACACTGGCAGGTGGTCCACCATCGAGTCACATCTAGCCCACCATGGGGTACTCTTTAAGATGTTAAAGTGAACACCGTAGGCTTTGCGCCAAACCGGCGAAAACAGTTTCTACCTTTGAGAAAAATCTGCTTAAGACATTATAATATGTAAATGAGCAGGGTCTAATGATCAAGGAAATAAAAGATGTCCAGAAGGGTGAGGTGGGGTGCTCAAAAGATCCTTCCTCCAAAACACAAAGTATAAAACAGCAGAAAGGTCACAATAACTGAAGGGGACTCCCACACACTGGGGGCTCCCATCCAGACCCCAGATTAGGCACAAACCACACCCTAACACCCGTTTTCACAGAGACCCTTTCTTAAGCAGGGAAGGAAAGTTAAAGTGGCTGCTTTCCGACTCAGGCAGAAAAACAGCAGCAAATGACCTTGCTGGGGTCATCCTTAAGAGAAAAAGAAGAGGTCTGGGTTAGAATGGTCTAGGGTGCCTAAAGGACACAGGCAATGAGGGAGAAGGGGAGGGAACAAGAGAAAGGGGACAGGGCTATTTGTCCTGGAGGGACAAAGGACTGCCTCTGGATAGAAGGGACAGATGTGGCACAGAGGCAAGTGGCGGTTTATAAAGGTGAAAGGGACAATCCTGTGTTGGGATGAGGTGTTTAATTTCAACTGGGCATGTCAATTAGGTGATCCAAAGAGGGCTTTTGATAGTGGAACCTTGTAATCGGCCTCAGGAAGAAGAAGTGGCCAAATAAGGGAACAGACCTTGGTGGCTAGCTGTAGGAATGCAATCTAACGGATTTTAGAAAGGCAGAGGGAATAGAGGAGAAGGGCAAGGCCCGCCAGAGCCACATGCTCGAGTGGGCAGGCGTCCCTTCAATAACCATTTCAGGGAAAATAATAATAATAAAAAAAAACCATGAAACTTTGGAATAGCTTAGTTGATAAACACTGCTGGGCAGTCAAGGAGTCTGTGGTATCTCTGTCTAAGACTGTTCCTATGCTGCTTGCCCTCTCCTCCTGCTCCATCAGACCGTAGCAGAATGGAGAAAGCTGCCTTGGCAAAGCAGTGATAAAAGGTGCTCACAGTATCAAACACCTATATTTTATATATTTTCCATATGTACTTCAAACATATATTTCATGAGATTTCCTACCAGTAGCATTTATTTCTGCTTTAAAGAACTAGGAAACATTAAGTGAGTCATGGCAGTTTGAGAAATGTCCCCATAGGCTGAGGGTTTTACTGCTGGATCCCCAGCAGGTGGTGCTGTTTGTTGAGCTTATAGAGCTTGAGCAGGTGGGGTTTTGCAGGACGAAGTATGTTACTGGGAGTGGGCTTTGAGATGTCATAGCATCACCCAAGTTCCAGTTTGCTCCCTCTGCTTTTGTGATGAGATGTGATCAGCTACCTTCCTGTTCCAGCCGCATCTCCTCCACCATTAGGAACAGCTTCCCTGGAAGTGTAAGACAAAATAAACTCTTCTATAAGTTGCTATGGTATTTTGAAAAGAAAATGACCCCCATATGCCCACAGAGAGTGGTAGTATTAGGAGGTTTGACCCTGTTAGAGTAGGTATAGCTTTGTTGGAGGGGGCACATCACTTGTGTGTGTGGGGGGGTAGGCTTTGAGTTCTTAGAAGCTCAAGCTAGTCTCTTCCTGCTGCATGCGGATCCAGATGTAGAACCCTAGCTCTTTCTCTAGCACCATGTCTGCCTGCATGCCACCTTGCTTCCTGCCACGATGACAATGGACTAAACCTCTGAACTGTAAGCTGGCCCCAACTGAACACTTTCCTTAGTAAGAGTTGCGGTGGTCATGGTGTCTCTTCATGGCAACGGAACTCTACCTAAGACAGTTGCTTTTGGCCATGGTGTTTTATCACAGGAGCAGAAAGGTAGCTGATACCCAAACTAATGCCAAAGTGAGCATGGTAGATGAATTGATGCAAAGTTTATTCTCATACTGTAGGAGTCCAGGTCGCAGTGTAGTAAGCCTCGGTGACTGAGGAAGAGAGCGGCAACAATGAGCTGTCACACTTATGTTTGGTATGTTTCCCATGAGGAACCCATCACATTCAACAGGGAAAAGATTTTCTGCTAAGCAAATGATTCTGGGGAAATCGAATATCCGCACGGAAAATGTATTGAACCTTGCCTCACACCGTTGCTAAGCCCTAAAACTGGACCCCAGATCCAAATATACAAGCCGAAACTAGAAAACTTCCAGAGTAAAATGTGAGAGAAAGGCTAAGGACAGGGGCAGAGTTGTGGCTAGGCATCCTGAGACGATGCTGTGTCTATCTGGTCTGTTATGAGGTAACTGGAGTCTGATAAGAGGTGGAGACGGGATGGCAAAGCCAGGTGGTAAAGCCCTCAGTGACAGCCATGGGCTACAATCATGCCTTCTAGGATATTTAAGGCAGAGTCTTCAGTGATAGCTTGAATGGGAAAAATCAGATATATGGTCCTCCCTATGGGACAATTATGGTGGAATATTGCACCAAAGCCCAAAGCAGAAATCTGTTTTATAGACCTAGATAAATGACAACGTAACAGTTGCTTTCTGCGATGAACTTTAGTGAACAAATATTTGCCAAATGCCCATCTGGTGAGCAGGAGGTTTGCGGTTCCAGTCGATTTTCAGAAGAAAGATTTTTAAAGCGAGGCAGGAGATATTTCTTAGACAGTCTGGGAAGGGAAATTTAGCCTTTCTGATTCAGGTATGAAGAGCTATACAGGAATTCCAAACAGGAGAAAGAGAAGGCAAGAAGGAGCCAGGCCTCGAAATGTGGGCCCTTGGGAGGAACGTGTGACATGAGGTAGTTCTCTGCAAAGGAAGCAAGGACAACAGACTCAAGTTTGGTGGGGACCAGAGGTGAGAAGCCTCAGACACCATGTTCTGGGCTCTTGGCGTTTAGGCAGAGAGATCAAAGAAAATTCTTAAGCAAAGGCATACTGAGGTCTATTTTCTACAAAAATGACACGGCAATTTGAAAAGAGGTGAAACAAGCTAAACCTCTCTGTGCCAGCAAGTTATAGTCTATGAAAATGTTTGTCTGCATGTGAGAAACACCTGGACAAAGATATGGAGGAATGCTTGGTTTTGGTTTCTTTTTTGGTGTGTGTGTCTTTGTCTGTGTGTGTGTGTGTGTGTGTGTGTGTGTGTTAGTAGGGTGTGTACATGTGTGTGCACAAGTAGAAGTCAGAAGTTGATACTGGCATCTTCCTCTATGATCCTCCACTTCATTTTTTTGAGACTAGGCCCTTTGTTGAACCGGGAGCTTGTGTATGTCTCTCCATGTAGTATGTTTGTATAGGCATGTGCCTGTGTACATGTGTTTGGTGTGTGTGTGATATTATATGTGCATGTGGGTATGTGTACATGAAGGAGGGCCAAACGTCAATGTTGCTGTCTTCTTCAGTTGCTCTCCATCCTACTTTATGAGACAGAAACCTGGTCAGCATCACAGAATCCAGGCAGGTCAGATGCATGGCGTAAGGCAGAAGGAGTGAACAGAAACAAATGGGAATATGGGGGTCCTTTTAAGAACCTAAAAATGCAATGGATACAGAAGGTGGCATGGGATGAAATGGTCCTGCTTGAGAAACACCACCCATCAAACACCCCTCACCTGCCACATAGGATCTCTGGCCCCACAAAGGATCTCCAACCTCACATAGGATCTCTGGCTTTCTAGAAGTTCAGAGTCTCAAGCAAAGCCTGAGATGCATCTGAAGCACAGAGACAGAATAGATCTGCCCCTGGCCATGGACAAGCTGCTGCATGCTGAACACACATACCAGATGACAGAATAGATCTGCCATCTGCAATGGCTGAGCTTCTGCAGGCTGAACTCAGACATCAACTCTCTGCTTCTGAAGGAAGAAAGACTCTTCAGAGAAAAGGCAAAGCCCAAGTTACCAACCTGGAAAGTTGTTTTTATGAGATCTGGAAGTTCCTTCCCAAGTCTACTCTTTCTTGAAAGCATAGCCCCAGAATCATCATCCAGAAAATAAGGTTACAGCCCCTTGAAAGAGAATCTTAGACCAGCAAAATATGAGTTTAGGGCTCAGAGAAAGCCTGGCCCGTGTCTCTCCTCTCTTCTGAAAATGCTGCTATTCCCCACTAGCTTAGAGCAAGGTTTAGGGATTTGGCACAAATGTCCCCAAGAGAAGTCTCAAATGACACCAGGATTTGGTACTAGAATGGGTATTGGGAGGCGGGTAGAGATGAGAGAAAAAGTATGGAAATACTCAGTGTTTGATTACATTACTGTCGAGTGGAATCTGAGGGTCTCCCACTCCCCTGCTTCCATCGCTCTTTTCCCTGGGCTCATTCTGCCCCCTGCAGGCCACAACAGAAAATGTTCTCCTTGGTTTTGTCAGTTGTTTCTGGTTACTGTTAGCCTGACCTTGGGTGTCTGACTCTCTAATCTACAGTCTGTCTCTATAGACCCATCAACCTGTGGTTCAAAAAATATTCACTGCATTGTTCTGAAAACATACAGGATTTGTTTTCTTGTCGTTTTCCTCTGATTGATACGGTATGCAAATCATGTTTGGGGATTTGTGTATGTAGATACAGGAAGATATTTTAGTGATAGAACCCAATTTAAACGTGAATTTATTAATACTTTATGTACAGCTGTATATACAATAAGCGGAGGGTAGGCTTGTTAGATGGTTTAAAGCAGACATAGAGAGAGGATGAGAAGCAAGGGGGGCACTTTGTCACTCACATGCACAGATGGCCAAAATGCTTGCAGAAGATGGGACGCAGCCCCTTGTAGGGGTGGAAATGACTTCCGCAGTTTGCAAGGGAAGCTGGGGAGTGTAGTTCTTCAGCAGGAAGCTATCATCCCCAGCTCCGAGGACATATAAATATTGCAGGGCAGGGGCGTTACAGTTGCTTTCTGCTACTGATGGTCTTTGTTAGAGTGGGTAGTTCTGGGTCCACTGAAGGGGAAAGTCCTCTGGTCATGGAGCAGGGAGAGAGTCTTAACTTGATCGGTTGTGATGGAGCAGGCAATTGCTGTCTTGTATTCCTGAAAGGACTTGGAAAATTCTCCTTAGAGGGCTGTAAGCAATGGTTTGTACACGGTGGTTTAGTTACAGTAGAGCTGAGAGATTCTCTAAGTGGGAAGAGGGGGAGAGTGGAGGCAGGAGACTCCCACTGAGCCGATGAGAGAAAGTGGGCATGGAGTTGATTCAGGGTGGCAGTGGCTAGTCCCATTGCCAGGATTATTGTGCCAGTTATGATATTTTATGTGGAAGCAGCATTGAGGAGGGCACAGATGCCATCCTTGGCAGTGGTCAGACGTAGTCCTTTTTAGTTTTGGAGTACTGCAGCCACCAAGAGACGAGATGGTCCTGAAGGATGTTAAGCTGATCTGAATCACTGAGACAGAGAGACTAACTGACTCACAGAAATCCAGCTCTTTTAGTTCTAACTTCCCCAAATAATTTCCAGAGGGACAAGAAGAGAGATGAGTTGGATGGTCCATTAGTCCCCTGTTAGAGGTTTGGGGGCACTGATATCAGTAACTGCTTCCCAGCTGACAGAAGGGAAGGTTCTGAAGAGGTTTCATCCAGTGTCGTCGAATATTAGTTTAACTATGTAAAGATGTGCAGCATTTGTTTACCTTGCCTGCCTAAGCTACCTAGTTGGTCTAAGAAAAAGCTAAATGGCCAATGGCTAAGCAGGAGGTATAGGTGGGATTTCCAGACAGAGAGACTAAGTAGGTGGAGGGATTTAGGCTCGACAGAATGAGACCAAGGAAGAAAGAGAGGTGCCAGGGAGATGCCAGGGGCCAGACAGACAGACATGTAGGAAGCAGGAAAGCTGGACACACAGAATGAAAGGTTAAAAAAAAAAACCCAAGACAAAACATAGATAAATAGAAACAGGTTAAATTAAGTAATAAGAGTTAGTGGGGCAAGCATAAGCTAAAAGCTGAGCTTTCCTGAGCTTTCATGATTAATAAGAAGTCTCTATATCATTATTTGGGAGCTGGCTGGCAGCCCAAAGAAAATTCAAACTACAATCCAAGGGTCCATGATAAAGCTCAACAGTTGACAAAGATCCAGAAAACAAGTCACGAAGCAATAGGTATACAAAGTTAAGAGACAGAGTTACACAAGGAAAACTTTTGCTTCCAGGTTAACATAAATCAATGTAACATAAGGTAAATCGGAGAATTAACATAAGGTTAAATGTAACTGTACGACTGGCTGGACCACGTGCCAGAGTCCTGTAGAGGGATAAGGTAACTGTAATTATCTATTTATTTACTTTAGACTCCTACATAAAGACCATGTACCTGGAATCTTGGTAAAAGAAGTCAGGTAAAGTCAGTATCCAAAGAATGAATCTATCTAAACAGGTGTTTCAAATATTCACTGATGTGGGAGTGATTTCTTATTAATAAAGAAACTGCCTAGGCCCATTTGATAGGCCAACCCTTAGGTAGGCGGAGTAAACAGAACAGAATGCTGGGAGAAAGAAGCTGAGTCAGGGAGTCGCCATGATTCTCCCACTCCAGACAGACGCAGGTTAAGATCTTTCCTGGTAAGACATCTCGTGGGCTACACGGATTATTAGAAATGGGTTAGGTCAATATGTAAGAGCTAGTCAATAAGAGGCTGGAACTAATGGGCCAGGCAGTGTTTAAATGAATACAGTTTCCGTGTAATTATTTCGGGTAAAGCTAGCCGTGTGGGCGGCCGGGTGCCGGGGATGCAGCCCTGCCGCCCTCCTTACTACAACATTCACAATGCCAATTATTACTTAATGAACAAAAACAAAGTATATCAATCAAGAAAAACACAGTTTTTGGTTAGAAACAATTTGCTAAGATAAAATTTAAAATTTAAAAATTGGGACCATTACTTTAAACAACCATATCTGGTATTTGAAAAATGACTTAATACATATTTAGGTGGCCAAAATGCCTACAGAGGATTGGCCAGAACCCTTATAGAGACGTTAATGACTTCTGCAACCCAAAAGGGAAGCTGGGAAATGTAGTCTGTCAACAAGAAACTCTCAAATTTCCATGAAGTCTTTAATTTGTAAAACTCCTCACACAGATCAGGTATGGAATTTCCCACTTGATACAGCAGTGGGTGCTCAAGAAATTTATGATTTCGGAGCATCTCAGCTGGGTGGACATCTAAACTGCTCCTCTCCCGTCACCAGAGCCTGGGGTTGAGACCCGTCTCTACCATGCTCTCTCGAGAAGCCACCAGCCAGCAGGGGTATCATCAGAGCAGTGGGCCCCAGCTGCCAGGCTGCCTCAGCCAGGAGAATGACAGAGCCTTTCAGTCCATTTCTTGGCTCGCCAAGGCCAGGCACCGCATCCACCCAACCCCTCTCCTTGTGACTCAGTTCTGGAAGGGAACCGTGAGATGCTTCGTCTTCATGGGTACTCTCATCATTACTATTATGTTATCCAGGCTCTCTGTCCCTTCCTTCAGGAGTCATTTAGGAGGAGACAGCTTTATTTTTAGGGCTGATACGCCATCATATCTGCTACCAGGCTTCTGTCTTTAGATGGTGAGAGCACACTGTCAGACCTGGGCCCGTGTTTTCACATGCAGTCTGAGCTCACTGACTTGTGCACGGTGAGGGCTGCATAAACCCAGAGATTCTGAGCAAAGCTGAGGTAGTAATGGCAATGGAAATATAAGCACAGGGAATTTCATGGGTCCTAAGAATTTGGTCCTTTGCTTTTCTTTTAATTTACACACACACACATACATACATACACACACACACACACACACACACACACACACACACACACGATTGTTTGCTTGCATGTATGTATATGTACCTTGTGCATGCTTGGTGCCCAAGGAGGCCAGAAGAGGGCATCAGATCCTCTGGAACTGGAGTTACTTCAGTGATGGTTGTGAGAGGTCATGTGGGTCCGGGGAATTGGACCCACGCCCTCTGCAGGAGCTGCTAGTACTCTTAACTGCCGAGCCACCTTTCCTGCCCCTTCTCCTCCACAACTAACCAGTGGACTCATGAGCATTGTAAAGTTCCCAGAAAGAAAGGCTGATGAGTCCCATTCTGATGCTGCTAAGTCTAGGCAAAGGGATCTCCCTGATTCCCTATGATGTGCCTGGGTTTGGACATGCTCCAAACCACAATCCAAGCATTCGTCACAGCTGGGGTACAGCAGTTGCAAATGAAACTAAAGACCTAGAGCTTTAAAAAAAGGAGGGAGAGAGAAAGAGAGAAAGAGAGAGAGAGAGAGAGAGAGAGAGAGAATAACATCCATTAAAAGTCACAGGAGGATTTGGAGGAATAGACTAAAGTTGTACTAATAATTCTAATTTTCTGACTGCGGATTTTGCTACGTTAAGGGAGTAGATGGCTTAAAGCCTGTCGTGGCTTTCTTTCTGATTCTGCCCAGGCTTCTTGCAGTTTAAAGTCTCAGCACAAAGACGAAGTAAAGAAAAGAAAAGAAAAAAGACAGAGGCAAATGACCTTGGAAGAAAACCAGTCGTTAATTTAATTTAAAGTAGAACTGTGTAGAGAAAAAGCTGCAAAGTAATCTTTAGTGGTGAGCTGTAGTATATTAGTGTTGGCTTTTGCCCTCAGAACTGAAAGCATTGCAGACAGACAAATGTCAGTACTGAACGGTGTACAAGACTCCCCTGATCACCAGTTCAGTAGGAAGGCATGTGAACTGCGTAGTACAAGTAAATTCTCACAAGTATTTCTTAAGTCAGAAGACAGTAAAAATATCTGGACTAATTTTCAGATGGACAGGAGCATCTTGGGAACTACAAAATAGCAAGATTTTTTTTTTCAGTGAGTAATAAACGTGACTGAAAAATTCTTTTTTTTTTCTTTATCAATGACATTTCTGTTCCCATCTGCTTAATCTGATCATCCTGCTGACAGCAGGAGACACGCCTGTATTGTTCCTTCCTGCACGCTGGCAGCTGGAAGAGGGGCTGGTACGTGTCAGCAAATGGGAGGGAGGGAGGGAGGGAGGGAGGGAAAGAGGAAGGGAGGGGGAGAAGGAGGGAGGGAGGGGGAGAAGGAGGGAGGGAGGGGCAAAGCAAAGTATCTAATGTCGTCGATATATTAAAAATATCCCCCACTCATTGTCTCCTCCAAAGAAATGACATCACCTTGAAGCGGTAGAGCTGTGAGCACCAGCTGGTAGCAAAGAACTATGAATCTTTCCAGTGTTTTCCTTGTGTGTAACGTCGAGATCTCACTCATGGGAGAACGAAAGCAGGAAACAAATAATTCGTACAGGTTACATTATCAGAGACAACCGATCATTCATTTTTAGTCTCGGAATATTTTGTTTTTAAAAGCTTTGAGGAAACAAACCATATACTTGACCAGAGGTATATTGTATTTGAATATCGTTACTGACCCTGCACCAAATGTCTTACACCAGCACACATCACGTGGACACAGAAGCTCTGCGTCCCACCAAAGCCCAGAAGATGCCGCTGTCTGTACCTTCCATCTTACCCCAGGAACCCCCTTTAAATGGAGCTTAGGGAATGTTTTTTCTTCCAAGTAAACTATTTTTAAGACTTTTTAAAATAAAATTTTATGTGTACTGATGTTTTGCAACTCTGTGCACCACATGCATGCAGTCCCCACAGAGGCCAGATCCCCTGGAACTGGAGTTACGGATACGTGTGAGCCGCTACGTGGGTGCTGGGTGCTAGATCCTCTGCAAGAGCAGTCAGTGCTCTTAACCACCATCTATCTTTCCAACTTCGTGGGTAAAGAAATAAAAAAGAATTGCCAACGTTTTATTAAATTTATAATAAAAATATTATAGGTATTATTTTTCAGAGCTCAGCCATGCTTAAAATTTCAGCTGGGTTCTCATAAATAGAACCAGTGTGTATATACAGATATTAACAAATTCACTGTAATTCTGAAGGAAGCAGAGGGTAGAGGGAGACGCTCCAGCTAAGCTGGAGGGGATGTGCCGAGGGGCGTGTGGCAGTTTTTGTGGCGAGAGGATGAAGTTTGTGGAATGTGCGGCATTTGAGAGATTCAGGAAGCAAGCCGCTGGCTCTCAAAGGCTGCCCTGAGCAGCTGCGGGAAGGGTGTGGCTTGGCAGGGGCGCTGCTATGGAGACAGGGGACTGGTGGAGGGACGGCGTGGAAGCTGGCCAGGTCTGCTAAGCCTCGGAAGCAACCAGGTCTCTCTCCTGGCAGTGCAAGCTACGAAAGCCTATCAAGTATCAAACGGGAGGCTAAAGGGAACACATTGTGTTTAGCAAATGTGGGTGACATGTGGGAAGGAAAAAGGATTCATTTAGAATTCAGAGAGGAAAGGGAAAAAATCCAGGTGAGAAGGAAGAGGGTGATAGAACAGAGAGGGACTCAAGGACACTTGGGTGGTGGACGTCAAGGGGAGTGATGGTGGCTCCTTGTGAGATAAGGACATAGAGAAATAAAGAGGAAGGTGGGCTTTTATCCTCAGACTGCGGTGTGCTTTACACGTATTCATTCACAAATCTATGACATTTCAGGGTGACGTGCCCCTCCCCCTTCAAAAATATGACTGCTCATAAAAATATAAATGCAAACTTGAGCTACCGCCCTTGACAAGGTGTAAGTGTCTTGGTGTTGAGAAGGTCCCACGGCTATGTTGCGTGTTCTCCCTGAAGAAAGCTGGGAAGCATACGCAGCTCTAGGCTCACATGTATTTTCTTAACAAAAGGTGAGGCACCAGGCTTCAATACTGCCCTGGGGATGTGCTGGGACATGTTCCGTGGTGACATGCTGGGACAGGACTGCCCTGAGTCTGCTGGAGGGTGTGGAGGGAATTGTTGTGTGCGATGTGACTTCACAGCCACAGTGTTGATCCATGACTGACTGCAGAAACCAACGCAAGTGGACACTCTGATCATTTAATACTATTTATTTTTATTTATTTATTATTATCTGTTATTTTACAAAGATGACAGGCAGAGGCTTAAAAAAATTGATGGTAAAAGTCAAAGAAGAAGGAGGCTTGCAGGACAGGCAGCGTCTCACCGTTGCTCTGTGGCTCTGAGGATGGCGTCAGAGGCAGAGTGAGGGGGAGGGGAAGAGTCAATGCCTGATGCCTGGACCCCAGGAAAGGAATTCAGTTCCCAGTCAGAGATTTCCATAGGAAAAGTAACATAATAAGGGAAGAAACAAAACCAACGGGAGATCTTTGTGGTTCTTGTGGATTTCAGAAGAAAGGGAAATGTCTGCATTTATCCCATTCGCGTTAGGCTTCTCTAAGAAGTGCTCCCTGAGTTCCGTACCACTTAAAATATAGTCTATTTACCAGTCTTGGTCCCCAGGGGTTCCTCAAAATGCACTTTCAGGCTCTTCTTTGGCCTTAGTGAACTGGACTGTATTTTTTTTTAATTTTTAAAGATTTATTTATTTAAATTTTGTGTGTACGAGGGTTCACCTGCATTGTCCATGCGCCAGTACCTGGTGCCTTCGGAAGTCAAAAAAGGGTGTTGGATCACCTGGCATGTGGAATTACAGGTGGTTGAGAGCCAGAAATCCAACCTGGGTTCTCTGCCAAAGCAATAGGCGCTCCCAACAACCGGGCCTTCTTTTCAGCCTGCATGTGGTTTTTAAAGATATTAAATAGGCCTATCAATGACGAATATCTCTGGTCCAGTCAGTCCTGTCTTTCCACCACACGAATCCTCACAAACAGAAAGTTAAGTAACGCAGAGGACAATTCCTGCACCGTGGTGGAAAATAACCTGCTAGCCAAAACCAACACTGCAACAATAAACTGACTTTTCAAATGTCCTAGGATCCAAACTGTCTTTTTACACAGAGATTTCTTCCTCCCTGCTGACTTCAGGCTGAGAGGCAGCGGGCTGGGGCACTGTGGACCATCTCAGATGCCAACACAGTCCTGGGCCTGGATCTTGAACCTCACTGGGTGGAGGCCTCCCGAGAAGAGCTGGAAGCACAGAGATCTCAGTGCGGGAGAAGAGCAGCTTGTAGTCTACGTTCTGAGAGCCTGAGATCTGCATTTGCCCTTCCCCATCAGACACTCTGTCCACTGAGCCTCTCTAATATAATATAATAATATAATATAATGCATGGGTAATATTGGTCCTATCTCCAGAGTGAGGCTGGAACCACAACACCACCTCCTTAAAGTAAACCTGGAAGGTCAGTGTTAACAGGTCCTGCTGAAATCCTTCATGTAACACACAAGCAGAGATATTTTCATTATTTATATTTATAGTCAATAATTTTACTTAAAATCAAGGCCTGTTTTATTCAGCCCATATTGCTTACTATATGGATTCTGTAATAGTGTCTAGAGAGATGCCGCAGCAATAAAAAGCACTGGTTGCTCTTGTAGAGGACCTGGGGTAAATTCCCAGCAACGGCATCTGTAACTTTAGTTCCAGGGGATCCAACGCCCTCTTCTGGACTCCACAGGCACTGCACTCATATGGTGTATAGACACACATGTAGCCAAACACTCATACACATAAAATAAAAATAGATCTTAAAAATATTGTAACAATAAAAAAAAATATTGTAACAACCAGTCATAATCCTGGCACCTCAGAGGCAAGAAGGAGGGCAGTGAGTTTGAGACCAGCCTGGGCTACATAGTGACTTTGAGGCCAGCTTGGGCTACATTGCCAAACCTTGACTCACCAAAACCAAACCAAACCAAAATTGTAAGATGATTTTAAAGCGGTAGAGATACTAAGTAAAGTTTAAAAAGTTTTCTCTTTTCCCTCAGAGTAAAGAGGGTTTTTGAAGGGTGCAAAGAGATTCTAAATATTGCTATTGCTCCTGAGAGCTGTATACTAGTCTGTGGCTCTGCAAGGCAGAACCACACAGAAGAAGCGAGCAGGCAAGTTCACAGGGTTCCATGTAATTAGTACCCTGGTAGAACCTACACAGAACAGTGGCTTCTTCTGCTGGGGCTTTTAGGAACTGCCTAGGTTCTGTGGTTCAGCGCATTTAGAAGCCACCTGTAAAGACACGAATTCTTTCCGCTAGTTTCGGTTCTGCCGAGCTGATGCCACTGGCACGCTCCTCAGAAGACAGGGGTAGAAACCCCGTGCCCTGGTTGGTGGCTACATGGTATGAGTGTTGAAATCAATGTGGGTAACGTCCCGACCCCTGCTGCACGTGATGTGGCTACACCGTCAATTCCGGCACCGTGTCAGTATGTGTGAAGGTTTTCCCATCATGCTGCCAAAAATTATAATCTGAGTTAGGGGCCTCCCCTGGAGCTCAGCTCTCACTTTCTCCTATGTGCAACCCTCTGTCCTATCTCAGGGCATACCTGGGGTCACACAAACCTAAAAGACCTTCCTGACACCTTCCTGTCCTTCCGTCCTCCCTGCTCCCTGACTCAAGCAGCCTTAGTCTAGTAGATGTAAGACCCATATCCCTCTGGGTCTGCCAATTGATGTATTCTCCTAAAGAAAGACAAAACAAAATATCCCAAATTGTAAGACTGGGAGAAGCCAGTTTTAACCTGTGTAAGTGATCACATCATCAAATGGCCTCCATTTATTTAGTAGTAGATTAGCTTTCATTTTTTGCATGCAGATGTTTTGCCTGATGGATGTTCATGTACCACATGCGTGGATGGCTCGAAGAGGCCAGAAGAGGCCATCAGATCACCTGGAACTGGAATTACAGATGCCTATGAGCCGCCGTGTGGGTGCTAGAAATTGAACCCCGATTCTCTTCAAGAGCAGCCAGTGCTCTTAACTGCGGAGTCACCTCTCAAGCCCCTCAAAGAGATTTGTTAAAACAAAACAAACAACAGCTTTGTGTATCCACCGTGCTAGGCTTTCTGTTTGGCTCTTTGCGCACACAGAGAGGAAGCAGTGTTTCGCTGTCCTTGCTGTGTTTTGGCGGTGAGAAAAGGGAGGTGCTGGTGGGCAGAGCAAACGGGCCCACGGTGGCAGATTAGCGGCAGACTCAGAGTTTCAGTGTGGGCGCTGGGCTCCAGGGTCTGTGCTCTGGCGCAGATTGCCCGACAATCTGTTCCCTCCACCCGGAGCCAGAGCTTTGCATAGATTATCATATTTAATCCTGAGCATAAACCTTTGAAGAAATCACTATTATCCCAATTATACAAATCTGGAACTGAAGTTTTGAGGTTCGTAAGTGGGTTGCCTAAGTTCAAGCTGGTGGCAGGCAAGACTGCGAAGATTCAAACACAGGACCCTCTGATAGCCCGTGCTATTTATTAAACAAGTCTCTTTTACTTCTAACCTGACCAGGTCATGTCCTCTACCTCGGCAAAATTACTTTCTTTACCAAGATCTTTCCAATCTTCATAAAATATATCACCTCTTGGGATAAAGAACACCCAAACTAGGCATGATCAAGGTTTAAAATCAAACCCTCTGTTAGGAATTTTCCTAACACGAGCTCTCTGCCGATGCAAAAATCCCAATCAAGCCAAATCACAACAAGCCAAACTAAAAAAAAAAATCCAGGTTTAATGGGATTCCTGTACTCTCGGGTGGGGAACAGGGAAGCCGCCAACGTGACCACGGGGAAGGGGGGACCACATGGGAACTTTCCAGGGAAGCAGTTTAAATAGACTGGGGGAGTGGTCAAGATTTTGGCGGGCTGTCTTGACCCTCCTCCGGGGAGGGGCCAAGGCTTGGCTGGCACAGGGACCGGACCTCCAAAGATGGAGGTCAGAGACTGGGACTTGGGACTTACACCCTCCAGTTTAACTGTAGTTCCTACTAGCTACAAGGCCTTGTCAACAAACCTCATTACACTGTTTGGAGGAAATTCAAGAATGATATATGGAAACCATTCATGCACAGTCTTTAGTGCAGAGCAAATTCCAGCAGAAGAGTGGAAATCTTGGCCCTGGCAGACCCTTCCTGTGGGTCTGGAATCCACTATAAAAACTCCTGGGGATTTCATCTTTTTGTCAGGGGGCAGCCACCTTATTGGTCCACAAGAAAATATAAAATTAAAAAATTAAAAAATGTATTTATTTCGTGTGTTTGGGTAAGTTTGTCTGCATATAAGGACATGAATCTCATATGTGCAGTACCCATAAAGGCCAGAAGAGGGCATTAGATCCTCTAGGACAGGCGGTAGAGAAGGTTGTGAGCCACCATGGGGGTGCTGGGAACTAAACCTAAATCCTCTGCAAGAGCAGCCAGTGCTCTTAAACACGGCTTTCTCTCCAGATGGCTGTATCTCCAGCCCTGGGAATATGAAATAAAATAGCCAGACCCTCTGCTCAGTTTGGAAAAACAATATTAGCCCAAATTTGTTTTTTTCAGAAAGTTGATAATGCTGGGTTGCAAAAGGCCTTGTAACTAATTAACTAATTGAGCTGCAACCGACAAGTTAAATTGTAACCAACTGGCTCATTGACCGAGCTGAGTTCTTTGGATTGCTCTAGGCTGCCTTTCATTTTTCTATAAGTATCTTGAGATCACATTGGGTTTCCCAGAAACTGCTGTAGCTCTCACTTGCAAAGCAGCGTGTTTTGCTCAAATGAACACTATTGACTTTAATTGGTCTAAACCATCTTCCTTTTAATAACCCTCATAGGGAACTCTGTAAGGGTTCCAGAGAGAGTAAATGAATAAATAAAATTCATCCCCTTTAGTGTGGTTTGTCAAGGCTATTTACAAAGTTTAGAAAAATTCGTTTTGGCTTCACATTTTAATATTGATAATTCCGAGTTAATTATTCTTAGTTTGTGTGTGAGAGTGGCTGGGGTGTGAATTGCAGAGGCTGGGGGAGGACACTTCGGTGCCCTGCTCCAGGACTCTTCAGCATTGAGGTAGGGTTTCTCACCCAGCCTGGAGTGAGACAGTCTCAGCAAGCTCAGGCAATCCTCCATGGGGTCACAGTACTGTCGAGTGGCCATTACTGACCCGGTGTATCAATGCTGGGGATTTGAACTCATGTCTTCAGGTTAGTTCAGCAAATGCTCTTACCCACTGAGCCATCTCCTCACTTACAAAATTTGAAGACAACTGTCAGAGGTTTGACAAGGCATTGATGAAAGAAACCCGATGCCTTTGCTTATATTTTTCGAGCCCACCAATTGGACTAATTCTCCTTAGACTCCTTTTGGGTCCCATGTAGTTCAATGCTTGCTTAGGCTCCACCCACAAGTGTTGAACATTGTGCCTGTTAGTCATTCCTGATCTGGGAGACTGGAATGTTCCAGGATGGGAAAGTCTTTAGTGCTGTAGTGCAAAGGGCAAACTTTCTCACATGACTTCATTTGAGAGGCGACAGTCAAGATACGAACTCACTAAAACTGCATGAAATTACCTTCAGCCTATGGTGTAAGTTATATATGAAATATACAAAAATTTTGTTTAAATTTAGGTCTCTTCATCTCCGTAATACCTCATCATCTCTGCACAAATGTTCTGGATCTTAAAATATAGGAAACCTAATGGATTTCTGCTCTCGGGCATTTTGGACGAGGGATATCTGACTTGCAAGATGCAATATAATGAAAGAGGGTGTGGCCCCTGGCCAGTGTCCTTATATCAGAGTTACCCAGGGTCAACTGAGCCTTCAGGTGATAATAGTCCTGGAAGTTGGTGTCTCACCACCATGGCTTGCAATAGCTTAGCCATACCCAGAAGCCATAGTAGACATACACTTATCTCAAAAACCAAGACGAAGCATATCCTACTTAACTTCTCGTCCAGAACCCTGAACATCCATGTCCCTTTCAACAGTGGGGACAAGAAAGGAAGTCAAATGTGGAGTCCTTGGTTTTAACTAGGAAGAGTCCCTGGATTTACCAAAATACATATGACCACAGAGCACACATCAGAAGCTGGCTTAGATGGCGCCTGTGCAAAAGTACGAACCCTCATGGGTGGTCAAGCAACACATACCATGTCGAGCATCTCAGATAGGACATCACTCTTGTGGAGCTATCCAATTGATCAAAGTTGTATAGGATGAAGCCTCAGATTAAACTTGTACCCCAATTTTGAATTTGCTACACATTTTTCATTGAAGCCATTAACATCTTAGGATACTGGAAGCTTTAATAGGCTCCTAGAAAAAAAGCAGTGAAGTTTTTGAAATTTGAATTCAGTCTTTCTCTCCCACCTCCTCTCTGCCTCACCTTCCATTTCCCCATCCCCCTGTGTCAGGCCCGGTCCCTGAGAGGGGAACTACCCCAGACTGTTTCAGCCAAGGGCAGCTTCCGTGGTCAGTAGCCGGAGGGGTCTCAGCATCTCTCCTTCTACCTGGTGCTGAAGGTAGGTTGTTATGGGGATGGCTGCAAATGTGTGGGGTGCTTCCTCTGTGTAGATACCACTGGGGGATGATGGCGTTAATTCGAACATGGCATACTGGAAGTGCCAGATCACAAGCACTCTAAACTATCAATCTTTACAAAGCCATTTTGAAGTCGTTCCTAGAAACGGGGCGTGTGAATAAGTGTAATTAGTTGGTAGCAAATGGTTTTGCAGTCAAGTGATTCCACTGTTTTTATTGCCTGAAGAAATGGATTTATTGCATTAAAAACAAACACTGTGGATATGACATCGTAAAGTGATTTGGAGCATATAATTTGGAAGCAGTTTAAAGAATTGAGGCAGGATGCTGTTATAAAATCATGCCTGCTTCATTTAAACAAAATAAATATTTTTGTTTCATTTGTTGCAGTGAGAAAATGTTTCAACAAAAACTTGGGGGGGGGGTTTGGTTCAGCTCACTAATCCTGGTTACAGTTCGTTGTTGTGAGGAAGTAAGCAGGGACTTGGAACGGCTAGATACATACCATCCGGCTAGATACATACCATCCGCAGTCAAGAGCGGAGAGAAACACATGCATGCGTGCAAACTCGCTCATTTGGCTGCTTGCTTGGGCTCAGCATGATTTCTCCTCTCTTCCAGGACTCTCTGCCTAGGGAATGGTGCTGCTCACAGTGGGCTGGGTCACTTACCCTAAGACACGCCACACATACACATCTAACCTAACCCAGACCATCCCCCACTGAGGGTCTTCCGAGGTGATTGCAGGTGATATCAAGAGACTAAAAGATTTATAATAATCACTCAATTATTTGAAGCAAGATAAGTGAATATTTGTCTGCACAGTTCCAACTAGGGTTTTACTGGCCGTTCTGTTTTTGGTTACTTAACAATCTCACCAGTAATACCGGAGGGCTGCTGAGCTGTCTTGCCAAACCTGTTACTGCCTGTTTCGATTACAGCCATTCTAAAGAGACGGAAGTCATGCCTCATTCTGCTGTGAGTTAGCCTGAAGATTCACGGTACTGACCATCTTCTGATGCCCTTTCTGTATATCTTGTCTGAGGAGATATCTACTCAAATACTTTATTCACTTTTAACTGTTGCTTTTATAAGTTATTGAGGTGTGTTCTTTATGCATTATAGATTCAAATAAGAAATAATGACATCTTCGCTGCTGATCCATCTCTCCAGACCCAGGCCTAGTTTTATGTGTCACAGATTTAAGACCTCTGGTGACAGACAGGTCAGGTAGGGTCCTGGGCTCCAGCCAGCGTTTGTCTCCAGATCCACAGTGCTCGACCCAGGGCTCCCCCTGGCGGCCAGAGGCTGTCATCGCCCGTCGCTCTCCGGGTCCCTTCGGCGGCCCCGGGGCGGCCGGCAGGGAGTGCGCAGGCGCGGCTCGACGTGGCCTGGGCCTGGCTGGGGCCGGAGGGTGTCAGGCCTGTGCCCGCTCTCTCAGTGGGCTCTCGGGCTCGGAGCGGACCGCTGGCGTCCGGTGCTCCTTCTGGAAGGTCAGAGTGGGCCAAAGCTCAGCTCGGCGCGGGTGTGGTGACGCGTGGGCGGGGCCGGCCACAGAGGGCGTCACGCGGGGCTTTGTGAGTCTGGACTAACCCGGGCTACGCCGCAGGCTGTGGGGGGCTGCGGCCCGCGCCACGCCGGCATCTTGCAGGGAAGCCCTTCTAACCGGAGAAGTTTCCAGAAGTCCTGCAGAGGGTATTCCAGCTAGTTCTGAAGGAGCCTTCGCCCACCCTCCACCTCTCACAGTGCTGGCCCCGGGAACGGCGCTCAGGTCCTAGATCCTCCCGCCCCAGGACGCCGCGCATCCCTGGTGCGGGTCTTCCCATTCCTGGTCCCCGCGCATCCCCCGGACCTGGTTCTCCAGTCTCGGAGTCCCCGGTCATCCATGGTGTGGGGCCTCCCATCCCTGATCCTTGCGTGTTCCGGGCGTGATTTCTTCCGTACCTGTCCCTGCTCATCCCTAGTGTGCCTCCTCCACGGTTCTCTCTCCAAACCCCACTGACTTTCTTTCTCGCTCCCCAGAGCCTAGAGCTTGCCCAAAGGTGGGCAGCTAGCTCCTAGGAGCAACAGCACTGAAGATGAACGGCGTGGGGGGGGGGGGGTTGCTCATTGAAACACACTGGTTACTGGCATCCAGCGTCTCCGAGGACCCCTGCGGCCTAACTTCGTATCTGGAAAAAGTTTTCTCTGGGAATGCGCACGGTTTTGTGACGCTGCGTTATTTATTGCGTTAGTGTACGGCTGGCTCCGTTAGTCCCATGGTTGTGATATTTCTTGACGATCCTTGAGGCTTGCTGTGTTGTATTATATATACATTAACGATCTTGCCTTCTAATTTTTATTAGATAAATTTTGTCTCGGTAAAATGACCCTCGGATATCTAAGAAATTAGCAACTGTCTTAAAGTTTACTGAAGCTATTAGGGCAGTAGAAGAATGCTCCCAGCTCCGAGGGAGTTACTCTTAGTTCGTGCTCTTTCCTGATTGTCTTGTCTTAATTGATGGCTGTGAAGGACTTGTTTGAAGCAGGAAACTTACGTACTAATGTGGATTGTGGTTTGCTGCCCATGCCTGGTGCTTTCTGAAACACACAGTTCCCTAGCAAGCCGGTATTGGCTAGGATGGTACAGGAGTCGACTAGAGGCCCAACCCAAGTATCAGTCCCCCATGTTCCCTAGCGGGATAGGAATAAGTGATGTAGTTTTGGGATCTCAGTTCTATCTGCCGACAACAGCTGATCATGGAATAGTTATTGTACACAGCGCTGAGACCGGGTCTCAGCTCTTTTCATTTTCTTTAAATACCATATAGCTGGGGTGATGAGTAAGTTAATTAGCTTTAGTTCATCATTCCATATTTTATTTTTTTTTAAAAATCAGGCAATGGAGCTCAGTAGGCAACAGGTACTTCACTTGCAGAGGACCCAAGTTCAGTTCCCAGGGCTATAACCGCCTCTAATTCCAGCCTCAGGGGATCCAGTGCCTCTGGGTACCTACACTCAGGTGCACACACCTGCCCCCTCCACATGTGCATAATTAAAAATAATAACATCTTTAAAAGATCAAAATAGTTCAAAAGTCAGACTGCACTATGATTTTGTGCCCTAGAAATGTCTACGTGTAATTTATCAGTATATAATTTAAATGACAAACTCTTCCCATTCCCCCTCTTTTGTAACAGACCAGGCATGCTGGCCTTAGAACTTCTCTTGCTATTTCCCTTAAGCACCATTGTTTGCTACGTTTTCTGTCATGGAATGGCGCCGAGTTTCCGAGGATTTCGAAACAGAATTTTACTTCTACTGGTGCAAAATGAACCACATACATACATATGAGTGTTCAGATAGCTATATTTGAAGAAGGTGACTTAAATCTTTTATTAGAATGTTTAAGTGAGCTGAAGAGATGACTCAGTGGGTAAAGAGCTAAGCCTGAGGACCTGAGTTCAGATGCCCCCAAAACCTGTAATCCCAGCCCTCCTACTGAGAGATGGAAGGGAGAGAAAGAGACTTCCTTGTCTGTGGAGCAGGGGATGGGAGTGGGGGAGACAAAAGACCCTGTCTTAGACCAGGTAGAAGATCAGGATACACACCCGGCATTGTCCTCTGACCTCCCCAGGGGCCTGGGCACGTGTCTGCCAACATTTCACACTCAGATTTGTTCACACACAGAGAAGAAGAAATAAATGTTTAAAAGTTAAAAGTCCACCATTTTTTTTTTTATTATCAAGCTAATGGAGTGTTTCATTACTTCAGATTGGTCTTCCAAAGACCTTTCTGGTTCCAGACTTTGAGAATTGAAGCATATGAAATCCTTAACAACTTTTCAATCTTCTCAAGACATATAAGTAGACACTTTTCCTCTGTTTAGTTCTCTGTTTTATTCTAAGCACACGAGCCCAGCCTGCTGCCCAGAAACCACACGCAGCCCAACACAGCCAGCCACACATGTGGCCCAGCACTATGTAGATGACTTTGCTAGAAGTTTGTACGCTTCAGAGTCCATGCCCCCTTGTGCACTAGAAAAATGAACTATAGAACGTTTGTCCTGCGGCTTCTGGGAGGAGACAGTGGCTGGGGTCTGTGGATACCTGTGGCATTGTGAAGACAGCGGGGTGGGATTCCATGGGAAGTACTGGGTTCAGTTCATTAGTAACACCGGGGTAGGGCAAATAGAGGTTTGTATATGGCCACTCGTATGTGGTAGTTCCTGAACTGGGGGCTGAGTGTGTTCTGTCTACTACCATGAAGTTGCTATGACTGGACCAGCTATTGGCCTGTCTGTTTTTCACTTCTGAGAAGTTCGACTACTCAAGTCCGTGGCCCCTTCGTTGTGTAGACAGCTATGGAAATACTCTTCTGCCCCTTGACTTTTTTTTCCTGTCCCGAGAAGCTGTAAGAGTCCAGAGTGCCCAGCACGTGTGGGCATTGAGCGTTTGCTGTGGGGCACGTTGGATTGGACATAGAAGTACAGCATAGGCTGTCTTTGGAAGACATAACACAAAGGAGGAAAATACTCCACAACTCATTTTGATACATGCCAGAATAATACTTCATTGTACTAGATAAATAAAAGCTGTCATTGAAATTTCACCTCTTTCCTTTTACTTTGTTAGTGGTTCCTGGAAAATAAAAATTAATTTTGTGGACCGCAGTGTAATCCTCCCGGACAAGGCGGCTGTGGCAAGGCTTGTATTTATTCTGTAAAGTAAGTAACTCGCCGTTCACCACGTACATAAAAAATTAAATATCCTGTAAGCCAGCCCCTCTGCTTCCTTCGAAAGGCCGCTTGGATTGGTTTCCTGACCCAGTTCTTGGTGTCTCTGTGGCTCTCAGCAGTGTGCTAACACTACTGCTTGTTTCAGCCTTGGGCATTGCAGCTGAAGTCCCACTACAGAGGTTTTAGCGCCTCCATCCTGGCACACAAACTTTCCATCCACCCGTTTTCCTGTTCCCTCAGTACGGTTTGTTGCATCATTTATTTTGCTAACGTCAAGATCCTCTATTTTCAATATTAGACACCAAGAGAAGCTGAATATGCCCTGATTACTTTATGGGTTTTGTTTGGCATGTTTTATCTGGAGTTAATAATTGTCTTGATTTTTATCTCTGTGATTTTTCATTTTTACTAATTAAATCCTGCATTCTCCCAGGGTTGTGTAAATTTTCCTTAAAACCTAGAAACACACCAGAAATTGCGGTTTTTTTATTTCCTGAATGCTTTCTGAAGTGTCTTCCAGTCTGGCTATGTCACTCTGGAAGTACCTTGCGAATTCCGTCTTCAGCCCTGGGATTAACCGTACTGCGCAAGGAACTGTCCTGAGGTCTGCCTCACACCCCTATCAGGTCCCCCAAGGCTGCTGTCCGGCTCCTGGCAGCACGGTTTAAACCTGGGATTTCTGCTTCCTCTTTTATCTGAGTTACTCCCGCTACACTTTCCACCCGTAATTTTCTCTATTCTGCATTTCAGAGCGTTTTGTCCTTCACACGGGGCCTTTTAGACAAAGTTCTAATTTTATTGCAATTTCCTGTTCAGCCTTTTATTTCATTGCTATCCATTCTGGACATTTTCTCGAACTTTATAAACATTTTCTCTCTCCACTAAGTTTACCTTCCAGCTATGTGTGATCTCTAAAAGCTAATTTCTGGGGGAGGGAAGGGTGTCCTTTTGGGCACATGCCTATCTTTTATCTTACAGATTTTTTCCCCCTTTGAGGTCAGCTGTGGGCGGGACTCTTCCTCTGGAGTCATCACCTTGTTTTTCTTTTGATTGAGACGGGATCTGGAACTCTCCTGGAGCTGACCAAGTAGACTACTAGCCTGCCAGTGAGCCCCAGGGATCCACTTCCCCAGACCTGGGGTTCCTGTGTTGGGAAGAGGTCCCCTGGAGCTTGGAGCTAAACTCTGATCCATCTCTCTAGTCCTTTTTATGGTATTTTAGGATCGGGCACATTTATTTATCAACTATAAAGTTGATCCTGAATCTTTTGTCTGAAGGATTGGGTGTGCAGTTGTGAACAGGCAGGCCCGTCCTTGAAATCTATTCGTGTGGGAAAGAGGGCCAAGCGCACAGAAAGCTAACTGGGTACTGGCAGGTGATGTTTCTTGTCTTGCAGAAATGGAGCGAGAGCCGGAAAATGGAGAACCTGCTGAGATTAAGATCATCAAGGAAGCTTACGAGAAGGCCTTTTTGTTTGTTAATAAAGGGCTGAACACGGATGAGCTAGGGCAGAAGGAAGAAGCAAAGAACTACTACAAGCAAGGAATAGGACACCTGCTTAGGGGTATCAGTGTCGCCGCAGCAGAGCCGGGGCGCTCAGGCCCTGCGTGGGAGTCCGCCAGACAGATGCAGCAGAAGATGAAAGAAACCCTTCAGAATGTCCGCACCAGGCTAGAGATCCTAGAGAAGGGCCTTGCCACGTCTCTACGGAACGACCTTCAGGATGTGCCCAAGTTATACCCAGAGTTCCCTCCTAAAGATACATGCAAGAAGTCCCCAGAGCCGGATTCCATTAGTTCAGCCCCCCAGCCTGCTGAAGTAGATGGAAGTGTCTCTGGTGCAGGTGCCACAGGCTCCACAGGTGCTGGGCCAGGTGCTGCACTTTCTGCTGGGCCCTTACCTTCGCCCAGCTGTCCCGCTGAAGCACCCCCAGCCTACACCCCCCAGGCTGCTGAGGGTCACTACACTGTTTCCTACGGAACAGACTCCGGGGAGATCTCCTCAGTGGGAGAAGACTTCTATAGGAACCATTCCCAGCCTCCCCCTCTCGAGTCCTTGGGGCTCGATGCAGACGAGCTGATTTTGATACCAAATGGAGTGCAGATCTTTTTTGTAAACCCTGCGGGAGAGGTTAGTGCTCCGTCATACCCTGGGTACCTGCGCATCGTGAGGTTCTTGGATAATTCTCTGGATACGGTTCTGAACCGCCCTCCTGGGTTTCTCCAGGTAAGCTCTTGGAAGCAATGTGTGAGTATAAGCCTGGAAACGGGTAGTGTACCTCATTTTCATTTGTTGATGTTTGTAACACAACCAGAATAAGAGCAGAATCTACAGAGTTCTAAATACATTCATGTTTGTGTGTTCTGGCATTTCCTCTCTTTAAAGTTAAAAAATCTGGTTTTGGTTTTATTTTTTTATTTTTTTTAGGACCTAAGAAAGCTATGTTTTGTCTGAAGAAGAAATGCAGTTACTTGAATTTCAAAGGGAATTTATGTGAATCATGCTAATATAAGCCCCTGAATATCCACAGACGTTATCAAGACCCACCTGGGGGTCTGGACTAGCCTAGAACCACTCTGCCAGGGGTGGTTTTACCCTTTGAGGGATCTTTTTTGACAGTGTCTGCTAGTGTTTTCATTACCAATGAAGGGTGGTAGTTACCTGGTGTAATAGAGCGGCCAGAGAATCTGCTCAGTGGCCACACAGCATAGCCCATCAGGAGGAAAATTATCCATCCCTTAACCTCAGTCGGGCGAGGCTGCGAAGCCCTGGCCTAAAGGGCTGACTAGAATGGTCCCAGAGTAAAGACTGATGAGAAGCAAAATGTGTGTCAGGGCATCGCTGTGGGGTTAGTGGGGTCTGCTGGGGTACAGTCCAGCCGCCATCTGCTGGAAAAGGGTTGCCTGTAGGTTCTGGGAGATGGGCTCTTGAAAACCAGGACGTGGTGTACATTCAGTGGGGTTGTGCTGAAGAGACATCACTGTTTAAACAAAGCGGTTGCCTGTGCCCAGAGCCAGATAAGATAATAGAACTAGGCACTGGCTGCCTGCAGTCCTAGTGCTGCTTTGCTCTTGTTCTTGTGGAAGCCAAGCTGAAAGTCGCTTAACAATGGTTGGAAGCTAATCAGAGATGTGGAAAACATTCTTGGGGCACAGTTGAAAGATTCATTACTAAACAAGAGGCATTGACTATTATCTTAAGGAGGAAGCCTTAGGGTTAACAAGAGCAGGCTCAAGACTGAGGTTAGCGGAGGGGCTGTAGAGAGTTTCTGCTGGCCTGGCCACAGTGTTGCATAGTCATGGGGCCTAAGAGCTCTCTGGGTCCTTGGCCCCAGAGGTGCAGGAAGAGAGCATCAGAAAGATGGCCGGCCCTTGGCTGCCAGAACTCAGCTGAGAAGATGCTCCGGTTCCACCAGCAGTTTGTATTTCTTACTTGATTCAATTTGGTTCTTAACATTTTACATACATTGCTTTTGGGTCCGAAATAAAAATTAGAATTGCACCCCACATTTCGTTAATTGACTGTCATTCACATATTAGCTATTTGTAGAAGTGTTCTGAAGAGTTAATGAGTGTCTACTGAATATATTTATCCTAAAAAAAAACAACAAAAATCACAGCTATCAGTTAGAAATTAAGTAAAATCTCCTATACTCTAAAAATCATTGTTAATCTGTTTATTTTCAATAAGCGGATTTTCTAATACACATTAGATAAGTATCTACTGAGTTGTTGGGTTTTTGTTGTTTAGGTTTCTGAGTTCCCTGGCATCACACCATACTTTAGAAAACACTGTAGTCAGCTCTGTTCTAATCTACCTGAATTTTACTATAGTCAAAATTGATGCATTCTGAGATAGAGAAGAAAATCCATTAAAAAATTTTGAAAATGTTTGTCAGGCCCTCTCCAGGAGTCAGCCTTGAGCATGTAGTCTTTGCGCATTTATTTTCTGCTGGTCAGCAGGGGGCGATGTGTCCGAGATCCTTTTGTTTCAGTAGATTGATAGATGGAATGATCCCTCGATCGATCCCTCGGGTTTCTTTATGGTAGATGGTGTCCTAAGGTTGGGACATTTATACTTCAGTTGCTAGAGAGTGAAATACATGACAGAGGAATACATTTAGGAGTGCTGATTTGGACAGCCAGGATAAGAAGAATGACCTTAAGTCTGAGTGTTGGGAAAAACTGACGTCCCCAGGTGGTACCGCAGCATCAGTACCCTTTGGCTTTAGTCTCAGTCCCCAGTGGCATGCAATGTTCTGCTCTGTGTCTGTCACGTCAGGGTCCCTGGACACTTGGCAAAGCATAACCTAAGCCATGTCTCTACCATAAAGGATGTGCTTAGACGCAAGCTGTGTCTCTACCATAAAGGATGTGCTTAGACGCAAGCTGTGTCTCTACCATAAAGGATGTGCTTAGACGCAAGCTGTGTCTCTACCATAAAGGATGTGCTTAGACGCAAGCTGTGTCTCTGACATAAAGGATGTGCTTAGACGCAAGCTGTGTCTCTGACATAAAGGATGTGCTTAGACGCAAGCTGCACTTGGTGGCTGTCAGTGCTGAGAACTTAAGTGCCCTGGCTGTGCCTCTGCTTTTGTTGTAGAACGACTATGGCAGACCATTTTCACAATGGAAATGATGGGGATTAATGAATGAAGAAATCGTGGCACATGTATGTGATCCGGAACTGTGCACACAAACCGGAGGCCATTCTGTTCAGTGAGAATAGCCAAACACAGAGAGCCAAGAGCCACCTGGTCTAAAGGCCGAGAGTGGAACGATGGTTACTGGAAGCCAAGGTGTATGGATGGGGTGAGAGGAGAGGGTTAATCGGTGGACACTGAGTAAGGAATGACCAGTTGTTACCATGCTTCAAGAAAAGATTTGCATCTTCACTATAAAGAAATGATAGGTTTCTGAGGATATAATATGTTTAACCAGAACATTACTGGTTACCCTGTTAATATGACAATTTTATCCTTTTATTTGCCGGTTAACAGTGAAAAGGAAAGGACCAGCCGGTTTGATAAGATGCTGTGAGGATTAAATGGATAGATAGCATCAGTACTGTACTGGAAAGTCATTTCATGCTGTAAAGGGAGCTAATTAGAATAATGAGCCCCCGGTTTGTATTAAACATCTTTTATCTAAAGCTAGTATCATCTTCAGTCAAACTCAGGAGCCCTACAGCCATAAGAAGACTGTTAGCAGGATGTTTACAGAGGTTTTTAATGCAGGAAGACCAAGGCAGAAGACGGTTTACTTATGAGGCTTGATGCTAAACTGCACCAAACCCTGACAGGTTTGCTTTTAATGTAGCAACTTCATGGCGATCCCCTCACTGACGGCCTGTTCTCCCCGACTCTTTCAGGTGTGTGACTGGTTGTACCCTCTAGTTCCTGATAGGTCGCCAGTTCTGAAGTGCACCGCGGGAGCCTACATGTTTCCAGATACCATGTTACAAGCCGCAGGGTGCTTCGTAGGGGTCGTTCTGTCATCTGAGCTCCCAGAAGATGACAGAGAGCTGTTTGAGGATCTGCTGAGGCAGATGTCTGACCTTCGGCTCCAGGTAACCAGATTCCTAGGTAAACTGACTTAAGCATGAGCACCAAAGATGTACTTCCAAAGACCCGTAACAAGCTTCAGGGAGATGAGAGTTGTCTGCCGCCGGTTGTGCAGATTGTAGGCGCTGGAGTTAAATTCACTGTGTGGTAGCTGTTAGCCTAGCTGTTACCAGCCTGCTCTGCTTGTAATTTTCTCACTGTAACACGGGGTCAGTGATAATGTCCACCTCACTGGGCAGCGGTGGGAAACGAAGCTCTCATTGACAGCTAGCAGGTGGTCATGCCCCGTGGATTGTGCCAGTTTCACCACTGTTTACAGCGGTGTAAAACTCTGAACATAATTCCGCTTTAGTAGACTTGGACATACGAGGTGTATAAATGGTATTTGAGAGAGATTTTGGTCGACACAATATTCTCATGGTGAATGAAGGCCAAATAAAACATGATACATGGTCCTAAGGAGTTGAGCTAAGTATGAGTGGTAAAGTTTCTTTTCTAAAAATTATGAGTGTTGGTGGTTACTTGCAGCTAAGCTCAGTTGACAGCATGGCAGTGTGATCTTTTGTTTTCCTTCAGTCACCAGGTATTGGGTTCTTTTATTAACCTGTTTAAACTGTGTTAGTGGCAGGGTGCCATGAGCAGGGACAAGAGAAGCTATGGATATAGCTGGGTAGCGTGTGTGTGTGTGTGTGTGTGTGTGTGTGTGTGTGTATGGGCAGTAACTTAATCAGTGATGACATAACATACAGCATCTGTGTAGATGTGTGTGTGTGCCCACGTGTGTGTATGTGAGTGTGTGCCTGTGTGTGTGCATGTGCGCAGTAACTTAACAGTGGTGACATAACACACAGCCTCTGTGTAGTATGTCACTGCCTGTGTGTCCACAGGAAAGTGTGTGTGAAGACTGGAACGTGGGTGAGTGGATCTGACCACTCCCAGCTTTACTGCTCACTTGCTGTATTAGTCACTTGCTGCTGCAACAAAACACCGGACAGAGGGACTCATGAAAGGGAATGTTGATTCTGGCTCACGCTTGGAAGATATGACCTGTCACAGGGCTGTGCATGGCAGCAGGAGCGCAAGGCAGCTGGTCCTGTATATCTACAGCCAGGAAGCAGAGAGAGATGAATGCTGGTGCTCAGACCCCTCTGCCCTTTTTATTCGGTCAGGACCCCAGCTCAAGCTGCCTAGAGTGGATCTTCCTGCCTCGGTTAGCGTGGTTCAATAATGCCTCCCAGATGTCCCCAGAGATTGGCTCCCATGGTGGTTTAAATCCCACGAGGCTGACAAGAGTAACCATCGTGCTCACTGTGGTCACGTGTAGGTGCTCACAGGCCTAGAGAAGAACACCTTTGCCCTCCCCTCTGTGGGCTCTCGCTGGCAGGCTTCAAGGAAGGACCTAAGGAGACTCCAGGCTTGCAGGACGCTGCTCTCTGTTATTTTGCTCTTTGGCTCTATTTTATTTTCATTTCTGTGCTGTTGCAGAGTGTCAGCTGTAAGCTGCAAGTATTGGCTCTGATTTTTACATTTCAGCTTTTGCTCATCCAGCAGAGTATGTGCCAGCACAATGCCTATGGCATGCAATGAGACACTTGACCCCTTCCAGCAGTACAGTGCACTTTTACATGAGCTTTGTTCATTCCTTGCCTTTGAATTCATCCTCAACTTTCTGTATATCGTCTCGTTTGTTATTGAATTAATTAAATCCCAAAGTAGCAGTATCCATTTCAAGGTAACAACGCACATGAACACCTGCTAATGGTTGCTTTTATACCTTTTCTTTTGAACTTTCCTGTCAGCCATCTTATATAACCCAAGAAACTCCAGAGGGTTAATGTTTGGTAAGGAGGTGAGAACAGTGTAGACAGGAGAAAGCAAGGTCTAGGTTGTGGCTCAGAGGGCAGAACACCTGTTCTCAAGTCTCAGGAGAGTGGATTCCAGACTGCTAAAAGCTGTACACAGTGCACTGGCATCTGTAATCCCAGCACAGCCCTGTCCAGCTTAGGGAAGCAGAGGCAGGAAGATCTCCAGGAATCCAAGATGTGCCTGGCCAAACGCCGTGCAGGAGACCCTTTAAAAGGCCGGTGGTTTGAAGGTGAGGACCAACACCCAAAACTGTCCTGTGACTGTCACATTGCTTCATGGCGTGAGCACACATGGCTGCACACATGGGTTAGCACACACAAGGGAAACCAGCAGCGGTAGTTATTTGTGCACTTAGACACTGGTGTCATGAGCACACGGTGCAGTGTACCCAGAGGAATGTCCTGCAAAGACCAGCTGAGCTAAGCCCAGTCCTTTATGCTCCAGGCAAACTGGAATAGAGCAGAAGGAGAAGATGAATTCCAGATCCCTGGGAGAGCAAGACACCCCTCTGAGCCACGGAAGGAAGCTTCTGGCACCGATATCAGGCAGTCGGGTTCTTCAGAGTCTTCAATAGACCAAGGCAGCAAGGATGCACGCCATAAAGGAAAGCGTGGGAAAAAGGCAAGTTAAAGAGGCAGTGGAGTGTGCTCCCGGTCTGACGGCCATCTGCCACAACAGCAGGTCACAGCCTGTCACAGTCCAAACAGGGCTACCTAGCATTGCTGCTCACATTGCTTTAAGACTTTGTGTCCTCTTCAGTATTTCAAAAGCTTTTTATTTTTACACTAAGGACCACATACTTTTTTTTTTAATGCTTCCTCTGCTTGTTGGCTAAGAGCTTGCTCTGGATTTGCGCTCCTTCCCCTAATAAATAATAAATAAATGGAGAATGGATTTTCTGTGAAATTGTGAAGAAGAAAGAATCATTCTGCTTTGCTCTTGTAAAACATTATCTTAATTATTCTATGTATTATTTCTTGTTGATAATTTCAAATTAAATTCTATCATATAGATTATATATCATATGTATGGAAAAGCTTAGTCCCAATATTTCCTAATATTTGCGGAACTGAACACTGCCTTGTGACTTCAGGCATCCGCTGGATCCCATGCAGACAGGGGCGCTACATACTCCTTTCCTCACAGCCTGGGCAAGAGAGGGTGGGTGGCCAGTATTTTGGGGTTTTTTTTTTTTATATCTTAACAGTGTGATGATGGTCAAGAAATTATATTTCAGAATATTGTAGTTTACATTCATTTTGTTTTGGATGATGGTAGGCACTCTCTACTGTCTATTCCTCTACACCTGTTTTTACTATTGGGTCGTTAATCTTTTTCTGCTCAGTCTCCAGGAGTTTTTATATGTTGGAGACATTGGCTCCAGTGATACAGATTTTCTTTGGGTTTTACTGGCAGGTAGTTCTTCTCCTATAAAGAAGAGTTGTTTTGTTTTTTTTTTTGGGGGGGGGGTTGTATGTGTGTCTGTGTGTATGTGTGTGTGTATGTTTTTAAATTCCACAATCCTCTTATCTTTTTTAAAGCCAAGTTCTTTGTAAACTGTTGGGCACGGAAAATCTTTGTTCTTTCCAGCTATTTTATAACACTCTGAGGTCTGTGGTTACCCTGCTTCTGGGTTCTTAGAATGGATGAACTTGGCCTTGAGTTTGGGTGTTGGCCAAACCCTTTGACGCTGTCTGTGAAGAGCTGGTGTAGTGGTGTTTCCATTTAAGTGGGATGGCAGGTCATTGTGTAGCTAGATATTCAGGTGTCAAATTGAACATTTTCTTCTACCAAAGCCAGTTCACTTAGATACATCCTTCCTTACTGGCGGAGTCATCTAATCTTTAACTCTGACAGTACCACAGTCGTGCAACTTTGAGGGGTGACGGCCGTGTGACACAGGTCACGAGCTGGTGGGAGGAGGACATGGCTAGCTTGACTCTGATTTAGTAGATGCTGTGTTGGAGTTGTATTTCTACCTAGAGCTCATCAGTGGGAGCTTGTTTAAGACCAAAGCCTTTTCAGTTTTGTGGCAATTCTGGTTTTCTCTTCTTATTAACAAGGTGGATGCTTTCCCTCGCTTCAGCTAGTGTTTGTTGACAGTCTGTTATATAATGCTCTCCTTTCTTTCCTTTGTACTTCACTAATCTTTACATTTTGAACCATTTTTACTGTTTAGACTAAAGATACTCCAAGTGAAGAAGTTAATTTGAGTCAGATTGTGCCCTGTGAGCCAAGTTCAGAAGAAAAGTCGAAAGAACTGCCTGAATGGAGCGAGAAAGTGGCCCACAACATTCTGTCAGGTACCCAGAGCTGTTCGTCAGCCCCCATGGTGTCAAACCTTGAGCCAGTAAAAGTGTTGTTTATGGATTTTTATATATTAAATAACAGATTAGAAATACTGACTGACAGGTGGAAGGACGGGGCTTCCGAGAAGGCAGCACATTGCTGTGTAAGAGTGTGTTCTTCCAGGGATCCCTCAGCTATCAAAGAGATGTGAGCATAAATCATGTCCTGTCTCGTGTGTTCTCATCCTTTCTCCTTCCCCCAGTGTCATGTTCTGGGGTTCATGCCCTCTAACCCCATGTTAAAGCAGCAACTCCCAAAATCACAAAATAGAAGGTGGGGTCTTTGAACAGCCACTGGGTTGTGAGGGAGGAGTCTTTGTGATCGAGATTGGTTCTTCATTGAAGGGGCCCTGGAGGCTGCCCTGCTTCCGGTGCCATCAGGAGTGCCTCGCCAGCACCCCAGTCCTAGCTTTCCAAGAAGCAAATCTCTGCTACTTATCAACTGCAATTTTGCAGTGTTTGTTACGGCAGCAAAGTCTAAGATGCTTCCTTCCCAAGAGAGTGAAAAATTGCTCACTTGTCTTTAAAACTGTAGTAGCTTTCTGCTGCTATGGCAAAATACCAGAGACCTCTGTAAAGCCAAAAAGGTTGTCTTGTGGCTCAGGAGGCAGCAGTCCCTGGGTGGGTACTCTCGCATAAGACTGACAGAACAGGAGAAGATGAGAAATGGGGAGCAGCAGCCGCAGGGCCTAGGGCCCTATACTTCCCTTTGAGGTAATAATGCTTGACCTAAGGGCCTGTTAGGTCCCCAGTATCTCCCACCAGCACCCTGACCTCACGCAGCCTTCAGGCCACAGAGAACTGTCCTTCATTCACACAACTAATAATTTGATGGGCTTCAGGATGATGGGGTGCTTAGATAGGTCACTTACAGGCTTGGGACCCCCATAAAATATGAGAAGAGAAAACACACGTAACTGGGGACTCAGTAGCCCCTCATGTGCCATTACTCTCCTTTATCTAGATTTTGAATATCAAGGCCAAAATATGGAAACATCAGTGTTCTAAAGTTATTTCTTATGATAAAATAATTGAAAATGTATCAGGAAGTCAGATCTGTTTCCCCTCGGGTCTCCATTCCCTTCTACCAGGGGAAGAAGCCATGGTTTGTGTTTTCTATTTTAGTACAAGTACAAATGGCTGATTTCCTTAAGTCAGTAAAAGTGAAGAATAGTCCAGAAACTGTAGTGTTAAGTTTGATCTAGAACAGTCCAGAAACTGTAGTGTTGGGTTTGATCTAGAGCAGTCCAGAAACTGTGGTGTTAGGATTGATCTAGAATAGTCCAGAAACTGTAGTGTTGGGTTTGATCTAGACAAGTCATAGTTACCACCTACCTTTCATTAACTTAGCAAGCATTCATCTTTTTCTGTCTGTCAGCATTACTGCGGGCAAACCATGCAGCCGTGACTAGAAATAATTGATATTTATCACCACACGTGTGCATAAAGGATCTAAGGCAGTGCCATTGAGCACCGTGTTTGTCACTGGCTATGTTGTCTCTGGGTTCACCCTGACTGTATCATGTTCTCGCTTGGTGACAAGGCCTTGAGTATCCAGGTCTGGCTTCCCTCCCATAGAGCAGTGACTTTTCATGGATCTCATTTCCATATTTCATAGTCACAAAAGAATATTCCTTTTTGTTTCTTATAGTTTCATAAAATCCTAATTATAGACTTATTTGTTCTGTTTATATTTTGTGATTTTTTTCAGTGTTGGTTCTTCAAATTCATCTTTTTAAATTTTTTTAAAAAAGAGAAAACAAACTATCTTTTATTTCATTTTACATACCAATCCAGATCCCACTCCCTCCCCACCTCTCATCCCCTCCACCTACCCCCCACCCCACCTCCCTCCACTCCTAAAGAGGGAAAAGCACATTGCTTTGGGGAAGGTCCAAGGCCCTCCCCATTATGTCTAAGCTGAGCAAGGTATCCATCCAAAGAGAACAGGTTCCCAAAAAGCCAGTACAAGCAGAAGAGATAAATCCTGGTGCCACTGCCAGTGGCCCCTCAGTCTACCCCAGCCATGCAACTGTCTTCCATATTCAGAGGAACTAGTTTGGTCCTATAATGATTCTGTCCCAGTCTGGCTGGAGTTGGTGAGCTCCTATTAGCTCAGGTAAACTGTCTCAGTGGGTGTCCCTATCGTGGTCTTGATCTTTGCTCATATTCTCACTTCTCCCACTCTTCAGCTGGACTTTGGGAGCTCAGTCCAGTGCTCCTCTGTGGGTGTCTGCCTCTGTTTCCATCAGTTGTTGGATGAAGGTTCTAGGGTGATATTTAAGATGTTCATCAGTCTGACTACAGGGAAGTCGAGATCAGGTCCCCTCTCCTCTATTGCTTAGGGTCTTAGCCTGGGTCATCCTTGTGTATTCCTGGGAATTTCTCTAGAGCCATGTTTCTTGCTAACCCCATAATGACTTCCTCAATCAAGATCTCTTTCCTTGCTCTCATCTCTGTCCTTCCTCCATCTCGACTGTCCCATTCCCTCAAGTTCTCCTCGCCCCTCCTCTTCCCCTTCTACCCTCTCTTCCCCCCATCCCCTGCTCCTGATTTTGTCAGGCGTTCTTGTCTGTTTTAACTTTCCCACATTCAGCTTTATATTTTTTCCAGACTTTTCAGTTTTCAACCTCAAGTCAGGAACTCTAGACACATACTTTGTGTGTGTGTGTGTGTGCACATGTGTGTGTTCAGTATCCCTGGAGGCCACAAGAAGGCAACATGTCTGGAGCTAGAGTTGGAGTTGTCCTAAGTCACCAGGAATGGGCGCTAGGAACAAACTCAGGCCTTTTAGAAGAGCAGCATTCTCTTAACTGCTGGCTGTCTGTTCCCACCCCATCTCAGGATGGCCATCCTCAGGCCTTTGTTCTTCCTGGACTCTCCTCACCAGGGTGGTAACTGGTCCTTGAGGGAGAGCAGAAAAAGAAAGCTTTCTAATTAGTTACTGCAACCTACTCTGAGCTGTTGCTACTCTGAATAAATAACTGTGGTTGTCACGTGTCCGCGCACTGTTTCCTGCCACAGATCTGGATCTGGAGAGAGTGAATGTGTTTAGGAGCCTTATGTTCTAGAGCTGGCTGTAGAGGAGATGTAAACTGTAAGCTTCTGAGAGGAGGAGGGTGCTCCTCTTGCTTCTTTGTATTTCTCTAGCCCCCACCTACACACATATACACATTGTCCTCTGGCTGAAGACCTCTCTCCCCCTATACAAGGCTCTGCCTTCTTGATGTCTCGGTGGCAACAGCTTTTCTAGTTCAGTCTGTGGGAAGCATTAGTAGAGCCGAGGATGGGCCCACACCCCAGAGACAGCTGCAGGCCAGGCTGCTCCCGAATCTTCCTGGGTGCTCATGCTCCTGTCATTAGGTTCAGCAGGACATAGGACTGAGAGAACACGGTCCCCACCCAGTTAATGCTTGGGGCTAAAGCAGGCAAGAGTCCCAGAAACCAGGTTCTTTGGTTTCTGCCTTGAATTGTCTTTCTCAGGATTTCATTAGGACCAGTGTTGCCTAAAGTAAGGTAGAAAGGACAAGAATGCCTCATTCCTCCAGCCTTAATGACCTCAATTCAGGAGTCAACATCAGGATTTGATCATAGAAAAGTGTGATTAGCAGCAGATTCCTACATATTGTTATACAGTCCAGAGTAATATAGGATTCTGGTCCAGAAAGATGTGTAGCCTAAGTAAAAGGCCTAGTTAGAAAGGGCTTCAGTCAGACCACAGATGGCTCAGTGGTTAAAAGCACTGGCCACTTTGCAGAGGACCTGGGTTTCATTCCCAGTATCCTCATGGTGACTCACAAACACCTATAACTTCAGTTCTACGGAGTCTTCCACCCTCTTCTGGCCTCTCTGGGTACTGCATGCATGTAGTGCACATACATTCAGGCAAACACATAAAATAAAAATAAGATTTGTTTCAGGGAGAAGCTGCAGGTGTGCAGTTGGCATGCCCATGGCCCGTGTAGGATCTACTACTGAACCTTGTTTTATGCTCTTGTTATTAAAGGATTTAAAGACATAACTAGCCATAACCGCTGCAATTTTAAATTTCCCTTAAAAAAAGGTGCTTCCTGGGTGAGCTGGGGTTTAGTCAAAGGTGCTGAATTTACTGGCAAAGCCATCCAAAAAGGAGCTTCTAAACTCCGAGAGCGCATCCAACCAGAGGAAAAACCGGTGGAAGTGAGCCCAGCTGTCACCAAGGGCCTCTACATAGCGAAGCAGGCAACTGGAGGGGCAGCGAAAGTCAGCCAGTTCCTGGGTGAGTGCCTGCGCTTCCTCTGGGCTGGGCCCAGAGGCTCCATGGCTCCACAGGGAGAGTATGGATGACGTGGCTCCCCTCCCCCACAGTGCATCCGTCTGTCTGTCTCCCCGAAGTTTGTTTTTATAGGGTCACACCAGTTTTCAGTGGACTCCCCTTAAATTCGGTAAAAATGGGAGTGGGTGGTTTTCTTTCTAACAGAAGTCTGTCCGAGAGGCAGGGTTTCCAGAGATGTAGCAACAGCTAACAGAGACAGTGGCAGTCACGCAGAAATGCAGTCGGGGATGGTTGTTTGAGAACTTTGCTTGAGGCAGGTGGTAACATCAAGAGAGCAGTTTCTCTGAGCCTTTTGTCTGTGGTTGGGTTAGTTGATGGCGTCTGCACAGTAGCAAATTGCGTTGGCAAAGAGCTCGCTCCGCATGTCAAGAAGCATGGAAGCAAACTCGTTCCAGAATCTCTTAAGAGAGACAAAGATGGGAAGTCCACTCTGGATGGTGCCATGGTTGTGGCCGCGAGTAGTGTTCAAGGTAACAAACAGCCCTGGGTTTATTTTGTTATTTTGTTTTTATTTTTGTTGTGTTCCTGGAAGGGCACTGAGCTACCTGAGACACTCAGGCAGGCTGTGTACCTTAGATGAGACTGACTTTTAAATACCTTTACAGGATTTTCAACTGTCTGGCAGGGCTTGGAGTGTGCGGCTAAATGCATCGTCAGCAATGTGTCTGCAGAAACCGTACAAACCGTCAGATACAAGTAAGTGTGGCTTCATTTTAGAGATAAATAAGTCTCCTGTATCATCAGCTCAAAAAAGCAATCCATGACGCTTAAGATTTATGTCCTTACTTAAATTTCTGATGAGCGTACTTTTTACTCACTGTTTCCTAAATAGGATAGAATGTTAGTCTGCTGCTGATTGAACTCCTGTGGCTTTGATTTATGCTGCTAATTGTTATAAATGTTCATTAATGCAAAGAATATGTTTAATTTTTAACTACATAATTTTGATGGAAGTGTTTGCTTGAAGGAAAAGATAAAGACTTGATTGGATTGGAGGCCCCGCATTAGCATTGGCTCATCAGAGTGCCGTGACGACCGAGTCATGGTTCCCGCTGCACATTTATATTGAACTAGAGACGCTGTCTGTTTCACACGGTCAGTAGACAGGACAGAAATGGGTTTGCACAGTTGGTGGCATGATCTCCTCCTTTGGCTTTGAGATCCCTGGAGAGAGTTGACTTCAGTGTGCCCTGCTTAGCTGCGGTTAGACTCTCCGACCCCTTCACCTTAGCAGGTGACCTAAAGCTTGCTTCCAACTCATAGCCAGTGTCTTTATCACAGGAGGCCCCTCAGATCTGTGTCCAGCTATTGATGGTGAGACACAGTGGGAACGGCACATGGAAGCACAGGAAGGCAGAGACTTTACTCCAGAACCCCACCCTGTGTGCAGGCAGCAGGGTACTCAGCCAGGGGGCGGCATGCCAAAGAGCAGAAGAAAGAGGGCCTTTGGGGCAGAGGTGGGATAGGCTGGCTGCTTTAGAGAAACCGTGAAAGGGGAAGTCACTCACAGGACTGTGGTGTCAGCATTGGGTTTTGTAGTGGTCAGCACTTGTGTAGTCGAGGGAAGCAGTCGAGCCAGTGAGAGGAATGAGTCAACTGTGTCCCCAACAGGCTACGTAAGGGTTACTAGTTTAAACTAGGCCAAAGGTGGCGGGATATACCTGGTTCCAAACATTTGAGAAACAAATACTTTTTAACAGTGTTATTAAAGAATAAATTTAAGTTGCTGGCTTTTGGGTGTCTTCTTTGTTTACATTAGACCCTCTGACTAGGACATCTTTAGAGTCACTTTATTGTCCTTCAGTTGTGGTGTTTGTCCATGAAGTGTAACTGAAGTGCTCGTTTACTAAAAAGTAAAAATAAATAAATAAATAGAAATTAGACTGTATCTTAACCAGATCCATGCATTTGAAGAGTTTTGAGCAGTACATTTGGAGTTGAAGTGCAATAAAGGGCTGAGTGGTTAATTACCTAGGAAGAGAGGAATAGGCGTCTATTAGGAGAATTGTGGGTAAGGGCTATTAGAGCCAATAAATGAGGACATATTAAAAATTAAACACAGCAAGTGAAAGCCCCATAATTCCTTACTTAGGAATTTTCTAAGTGATTTCAAATATATATTTTTATGAGCTTGAAGTGCAGAGGCAGGGAGAGTTGGCCAAGGTCTTATGATCATAGTATCTGATGTCATTTCCTGACTCCCAGGTGGGTGAGTTTCCCACAGTGTAGCAGTTCTCTCAGTCTGAAGAACAAGTCAAGAGACCAAGACACTCATTTAACACATCAAGGACGGTGTAGCTTTTAGAAGTGCATTGCACACAGAACTAACCTGTTCTGTGAGGTATCCGACTGCTGAGCAGGAGTGTTCCAGCTATTCGGAGATGGGCATCTATGCTTCTGATGATTTCCTGCTCTTGAAGACAGCACCAAATCTGTGTGGCCCCCACAGTGATGGAAAGTGTCCTCCAGGAAATGTTCTACTGTCCTTTCATCTTCTCAGACTTGGCTTTAAAGACTTCCTGCTTATCATTGCTAGAGGGTTATGGTCACTTTTCCATGCTGAAGCCCACACTTCATTCTTTTATTGAGTCATAGCTGGTGGGTCGGCTGAGAACTCCCTCGGCTGTGGGGTCTCTTCTACAAGGCAGCCAACCCTTCGCGATGCTGAGGGTCGCAGAAAGCAGTTACAGGAAGCTTTTCTGCTTATGTCTAATAAGGAAATCCACATTGCAGGGTGATTTGACTGACTGTGGGTTCTATTGTTTGTAATTACTAATTCCCTGCTGAGGAAAGGCTTGGGGAGCCACCTAAGCCACAGGAAGCTATTTGGACTGACAGCACTGGGTTGGAGAAGCCAGGGTGTTGCAAGTCTGTTGTGGTCAGTCGGGCTGCAGTAGATTCCTTAAAGCAAAAGGCAGATCAGTGTTTGTATAAAATGTCAAGGGCTGGCCCTTAGTGCCAACCAGCCACCTGCGCTCGGTGCTGCACAATGGAAGAAGATAACTGACTCCTGACCTCCTCACACTGGCGCGCGCACACACACACACACACACACACACACACACACACAAATAAATGAATAAATGTATTAAGTCCAGAGGTGACAGCTCTCTCCATGAGATTTCCTGTGTAGGGGATTTGAACCTTGGCTTTGGTTGTTGTATAGGCAGGGCTTTGTGGATCAGCAAAGCTTTAAAAGTGATGTACCTCACCAGGGTAAGGGTAAAATTGCAGAGGGGAGGAGTATTGTGGCATCCTTGTAGTGTTCAGATTAGTTCCTCAGAGCTGCAGTGTTAAAGACTTACTAGCACCGTCAATATTAAGTACTTGTGTATACTTTTATAATTTTTTATGTATTTTACTATGCATTTTTCATTGCTCTATATTAATTGTGCACAATAGTAAATTTCATTATTACATATCCATGTATGTAAATGATGCACACCTATATTGCCCTTTCTGTCCCCCTTTTCTTCTCTCATATCCCGAATAGACTCTACTTTTTTTTAAAAATATTTATTTATTATGTATACAATATTCTGTCTGTGTGTATGCCTGCAGGCCAGAAGAGGGCACCAGACCTCATTACAGATGGTTGTGAGCCACCATGTGGTTGCTGGGAGTTGAACTCAGGACCTTTGGAAGAGCAGGCAATGCTCTTAACCGCTGAGCCATCTCTCCAGCCCTAGACTCTACTTTTTACTCTAGAATTTTCCACCCACCTCAGATTTCATGTGTAAGAGAAACAATCCGGCAGTGGTCTGTGTGACAGCGGCTTCTTTCACTGAACATGGTTCTGCTCACTTCCCTTCTAATGACAACGTTTCACCTCCTTGTTGCTGAGTTAGCTGGATCGTGTGCATAGCTCACTTGTTTTCTTTTATCCATTCAGCCAGTGATGCTCACATAGGTGATTCTGTCACTTGATTACTGCAAAAAGCAGTGATCAACATGGGTGTGCAGTTGACTGTATGGTGACCTGTTGCATGCTGGGTGAAGAATCTGAGACAAGTCAGGCATAATGGTACCTGCCTGTAATGCCAACAATGGAAGGCAGAGGCAAGAGGGTTGAGCTTGCAGTAAGCTTGGTCCATGCAGGAAGGAGGGCTGGGGAGGAGGAGTTGGGGGAGATAACACCGTAAGTGATCATATCATTCATTCATGAAACACTTACTGGATGCCAGACTCTCAGAAGCATAGGGTACATTTATGAACAAAGCAAAGATTTCCCTCTGCAGTGGGGTTTATATTTAGTGAGATAAACAAAGATGTTAACAGTTGCCATTAATACGTCCTGTATAGACAACGGTGAGCTATGGAGGGAGAAAGGGCAGTCAGATAGAATTGGTTGTCAGTGAGGCAGGGTGCATGGGCCATCTAAGCAGGTTAGAACTAAGAAAGTGTCAGGGACTGCTCAAGGCACGTGAGGCATCAAGTCGTGACATGTCTGGACAGACAGACAGAACAGCAGAGGTCCAGGGCTTCTGTGTATTTTGCAGGTTCTAAAGACAGCAGATGGCCAGTGAGTTGGCAGTGGAGTGGTGTGCCAGGAGAATGTCACAGGATCTCTACTTAAAGGCAAATCAAACGCTTGTGGGTTAAGGAGCATTTGTGATGTCTGAGGTTCAGTGTTCCTTAGATGCTCGTGAGTTAAAGGGCATTTGTGATGCCTGAGGTTCTGTGTGCTGTAGATAGATGCTCATGGTTTAAGGGCATTTGTGATGCCTGAGGTTCTGTGTTCCTTAGATGCTCATGGTTTAAGGGCATTTGTGATGCCGAAGGTTAGTTGTCCTGTAGATGCTGTATTAAGGAGCATCTACATTTGTTACTTTGAGAAGTGAAGTAGAGATTTAAACAAATGATTAACAATGTTTATTTTATTTTATGTTTAGGGATTTTTTTCACCAATTTTTTTATTACCGTTGTAGCTAGTCTTTTATCTTCACACACACTTTTTTTTTTTTTTTTTTTTTGCTAAAAGGGCAGCTTTGTAATTGGTTTTTATTCTCTCCCATGTCTTTACTTATTAACTAAATTGAAACCGTTTTCAGTTTTGCTTTCAAGAATGGCACAGAAGACATGATTTCAGGAGAATGTTTTCAAAAATTTTATGCCATTCTTGCCCTTTTTGTTTTTCCAAAGGTATGGGCACAATGCAGGAGAAGCTACACACAACGCGGTGGACTCCGCTATCAACGTTGGCCTCACCGCCTACAATATCGACAACATCGGCATCAAAGCCATGGTGAAGAGAACCGCAAAGCAGACGGGGCACAGGCTCCTTGAGGACTACCAGATCATTAACAGCTCTCAGAAGGAAAGCCAGGGAGGAGCAAGCGCAGATGTGGGCGGAAACACAGAAAAGCAGGAGGAGGAAGAGGAGAAAGGAGCAAAAAAGAAGGATAAATAACAGGAGTTCTGGGAGTGACCTTCACCAAAGCCTTACCAGATGGAGTGTGGGAGACAGCAGACGTGGATTCTCCACACAAGGAGCAGTGTTTTCTGTGTGTTCATTCCTACAAAATGACTGTCAGAAACTTGGGGCATGTATCCACTCACAAGAAAAATAATCAGTATTCTTACATCTGGCCTAGAAATATGCAGTCTATAGTCTCAGTGAGTTTATTTCCCTTAAATGTGGCTCAAATATTTTTGCAGTTAAAATAAAGCTTATTATATATGTTACTTAAACCTAATGTCAATCTATTTTTATATGTGCTGCCTTCAGAAAACAACGTAGGAAACCATACAAATGATGTTCACAGCCACATGAAGTCTCTTTATGCTGGGAATGAGTGACCTAACGTCAGTGCCTCTTTCTTGCACTAATTGTGGGCCTTTGAGATACCCTACAGAATTTTCAGCATATAAAGCTAAATAAAACCATGATCTTAAAGCGTGTTCTCAGATAACATTTTAGAAGTCTTTCTTACACAGGAAGGAGCCTGACCGTGAAGTGCCATGCAGTTCTGCAATGCTAGCTCTTATCTGCTAGACCTCCTCTCTGCTAGGAACCAAAATGGCCTTTTGATTTAACCCGAAGAAAAGGTTTCTTCAAGTCTTTAGGATTGAGAGTATGCAATTTTTTGAGAGAATGATTTGTATTAATTCTTTGAGGATTTTGTACATGTATGAAACTGTTTTGATTATATTCTCCCCTAACTCCTCCTAGGCCCACCCTCACCCCTCCTCCCAACTTCACACTCTTATGTTTTAAATAACCGGAGTAGTCTGGTCTGTGCTGCCCATGTGCTCATGGGGTGGGGCCATGCACCGGAGCATCTGCCAGGGACCACACCCCTAAAGAAAACCAACTCTCCCTCCCCAGAAGCCATTAACTGTCAATAGCTCCTCAGCTCGGGCTGGGGGTTTGTGAGACCTTGCCTGTTCCATGCTGGGGTGTTAGGTGGTTTATGTTGTGGAGGCAGCCCCAGTGGTGAGTGTCTGAGCCCTGTCGTATCCAGATGTCATTCAGCCAGTCTCCCTGGACTTCTGACTCTTATGGTGTTTGCACCCCCTCTTCCCCCATGTTCCAGAGCCTTGGGAGGGGTGTGGTATTTTGAAGTATGATTAATATTCTATTAAATTTTGAAGTCGTTGTCAGTGGCTTTAAGAAATCATGTTTCCATATCTGCTTCTGTAAATTTTTCCTAAATTTGCAGAAAGTAAAACATAAACATTGCACTTACTGATAGTAATATGTTTCACTCAGTCATTAGAGTTTATACTAAAAGCCAGTAAGTGATTTAAAAGTGATTTAAACCAGCCGGGCGGTGGTGGCGCACACCTTTAATCCCAGCACTCGGGAGGCAGAGGCAGGCGGATCTCTGTGAGTTCGAGACCAGCCTGGTTTACAAGAACTAGTTCCAGGATAGGCTCCAAAACCACAGAGAAACCCTGTCTCGAAAAAAACCAAAAAAAAAAAAAAAAGTGATCTATACCTATTCCTATCAAGGTAAAGAATATGGAGTCCTTTGGTGGGTAGTTCCCGCTTCAGCGGAAGGCAGGATAGACATTTGATGATATTCTTTAAGCTACAAATATGTAATTAAATACCCCATGGTTATTTTATTATTTTGTTGACTTTTAAAGGTTGATAATGGTTTATATATTATGTCTACTATAATCATTTCTGAACCTGTAGTTGACTACCTTTAGATTTATTAATTGGTTAATGAATGTGCTTTGAGAATAAAATGATCTCTGAATGGCTGGGCCTCAGAATATTTATTGGGCTCGTATTTCAGGAATTCAGAACAGATGGGGATTTTTTTTCCTCATAGGCTGTAGTGGTTGTTGAAATGGATTGTTAAACACTGCTCCATCAGTCTCTGCATTTGTTTCAGAAACAGAACGGCAAGTATTAGGGCCTTGGTTTAAAGCCACCTTAGACCAGAGACGTGCAAGTGTGGTCCACTGACCAGATCCACCACTTGTTTCCAAAAATAAATTTTTACTGGGGCAGTTACACTCATTTGTCTGCACATTTGCTATGGCTGCTTTTCTCAATGCACCAGCTGTCGTAAGAATATAGGGCCCCAAACTGAAAGTACTGACCCCTTTACAGACAGTGTGCTGACCTCCTGACTTAGACTTGAAGATGACTCTTCATCTCCACAGGGTTGAAGCAAACCACACCTCAGACTTGTGAATCTGCTCACCAGACTTTACCGTTCAAGATCTTTAAGGAGGCCGGTTGCGCAGGCATAATTAAATTGTTGGCTATTGCAGATTAACTCAGTCCCAGTATTGTATTTATTCCCCGTAAGGCTGAGCACTCAAAGGACAGGGCCAAAAGTCCCAGCTTTCTCACTACATGCCTAGGTATGACAACCAGCCCCGCCATCTAGGTGACTCCTCAGGAATGCTTAAAGGGGAATTATGAATAAATAACAATATTCTGTGACTCCAAGGGTTTCCAGAGCTTTGTCGGGAACCAGGTATTTAGACCGAGTATCTATTTATTAATATTTATTTTAATAAGGCTGTCCTTGCCCAAGGCTATCTAAGCAGGTGCAGTTGCTGAGAAGAGGAGCTTCTCCAATTAGCCAAGGGGCCTGCAGGTCCTTCACTGAGTCCAAGGAATGCAAGGCTGATTAGTTACACCCACGCTAGCCTAGGCTTTTTGATGGTTTCTATGTGTCTGTCTCCTGTAGTCTGGTAAGCAACTCCTCACATAGACTTTGATCAGCAACCTCAGTGACCTCTCTGACTCACTGGACAATTGTCTTCCTTTAGTATGGTGTTGGTGTTTGTGTCCTATGTGGGGAAATAGGCACTTTCCCCAAGAAAAGTCCTGCCTCACAATTGGCACCCCCAAAGGGACTTGGCAGAACCAAGGAAGATGGGGAGCGGGTGGTGTGTGGCTCCTGAAGTGAGTGCTGGGATACACGGCTGAGGCTGGTCCCTGTGAAACTGGAGGATCTGCAGGGGCAATCCCATTAGAGCTACCTTTCCCATGTGATGTGGAATGGTGTGCTGCCTTACTATAGTGGTGATTACATGTCCCCAGCAACGGGTGACAGGCAACCAAAGCCAAGCCACCTGAGAGTGGAGATCCTTGGGAACCCTAGGGTGGCCCATCCATCTTCCTCATGTCATCCCATACGGCATGCCTCCCTGTAGAGATGATGCTGGGAACACTGAGGGACTGGGCAAGGTCCCTGGAAGCCCCACAGTCAGGACAGGGTCTGACTCTGATGTGGGTCATGAGCCCTTTCGTGTTAACAATAAGACCTGCAATGGAGCAGGCTCAGCTATCTTCACAGGAAGAGATTGCCCCATTAGAGAGGAGAAAGGATGTGTGGATACTGCACCAACGTTGAGATAGCCTCTCATTTGCTGAGAAAAGTGGGAAAAGGTAGGCTGAGGTGACATTGGCTGTGACTTCTTACAGATGTCAGGACGCAAGAATAAGAGAGCACAAGTTATATGTCTGCTTAAGAGAATTCCAGAGACTGCAAACACGTGGGGAAACTGGACAGTGAGGAGGGAGGAAATGTGGAAGTGACAGGAGACACCTTCTCGGGTCCAACCCTTAAGACAGAGGAAGGGGGAAATCTGGGGTTCAACCAGCATAATAATGCCTAGTGCAGGACTCTCGTACTCAGGAAGCATCCAGCATCCTCAGGGGATCCCGGGTGGCCATTTCCCTCTACTTGATGTCATGTTCAAAGTGGGTGCAGGGCACCCAAAAGGGCTAGCTGTGGAGAAGAGATGTCCTAGAGCAAACTGGCTGTGAGATAACCCATAAACCTAGTAACCTGCAGGATTTCTCATGAGGGCAAAGCTGCAGCCGATTTGAAATGTATTGATATATTTTGCCTGCATGCAGTGCCTGCTGAGACCAGAAAGGGGGAGCTGGGCAGTCCAGCATCGGAACCAATCAGAGTCCCCATCAAGAGCTGTGTGAGAGATACAAACACAATGTACTCTTTTCTGTCAAAGAATTAAATAAGACAAAACTCTTCTTTTTAAAAACATGGTCAGGAATCACTTGGCAGACATCTGAATTCCACCAGGGTCAATACTTCTGGAAGTCAGAATCCGTGCTGGCAAACTGCCTTCTGTTTTCAGTTACAGCTTTCTTACCAGTTGTGCTCTAACCAACAGCGTGGGAGTGTGAGGCCTGGCTCTGGTTGTTCAAAGAGAGGCACAAGACCCCTTTGTGGTGGAAATAAAACTGGTACGCTTGCCTGCTGACTTGACGGGTTACATCCCCTTCTGTAGAAGTTAAACATTCGGCCTTGCTAGGATACTTTGGATTGTGCTGTCATTTTCTGGGGAACCCTGACCCATTTCTAACAGCTCGGGTGCTCACATCCGCTGAGCCATCTCCAGTCCCTCCGATCCCTTCCTGACGATTGTCTGGACTCACCTCTTAATATCCTGTAAGAGGGATTTCACTTCAAGATGAATTTTTTTTTTGGGGGGGGGGGGGGACAACCCGTATTCCAACCGCACGGAAAAGAGCCTATCACCTTCCTGATAAAAATGTATAGCTCAATTAAAAATAATAAAGTATAAAAAAAGATGAGGGAGAAGGCAGAATATATTAAAACAGAGATGACTCGAGAGTAGAATGCAAATATGATAAGCCTGTCAGAGCACGGGGCTGCCTAAACCCCAAGGAAGAATTTCTTGGCCTGACAGCTCACAATCGTCAAAGTTCAGACTTATCTTTTCAAAACCTAAAGCAAATGAAGGGGGGGCTTTCTTAATCCAGCACCCCTAGCAAGGCTCAGGGCAGTGCCCAGGAAAGCAAAGTCAGAAAGGGGGCAGAAAAAGTTGGATATTCTGGGCACCTGTAATCCAGACTCAACCCACAGTCCCAGGCTCTTCTACACCTAGCTCACACCAGGGCTTGCAGACATGAGCAATATACCCTATGACGTCATGCTATGGCTCCTGGCAATGGCTCCTGGCAACGCATTTTCCTTCCGGGTTCCTAGGCATCCCCAGGTCTTAAGCCCTAGGTGGTGCGCAGGGTAGGGCGTGGGAGGTCCCTAAGCTGCCGCGATGGGAGAGGGCCGGGGAGACACTTTCGAGGGGGTGAGCACAGACCGCCTGAAGCTGGAGCTGCTGGAGGAGATCCACTTGAAGTGAGTGGGTCCTGTGGGCTTCATCTCGCTGCTAGACCTCTTGTGACCTGCAGGGTCGGAGCTCTGATGTGCGCGAGGAGGCCCCTGTGCCCGGGTGGGGATTCATGCAGGGCTCACCAGACACCTCCCAAGGAAGTGTTATATGGAGAGGTTCACTGTATGTGTGGTGTGTGTGTGTGTGTGTGTGTGTGTGTGTGTGTGCAACAGATACGTGCAGTTCCTAGGGTGCCCAAAAGACGGCATCTGATCCCCTGAAACTGGAGTTACAGGTGCTTTTGAGCCTCCATGTGGGTGCTGGGAATCAAACCAGGTCCTCAGCTGGAGTAGCCAGAGCTTTTAGCCACTGGGCCATCTGTACCGTCCCCGTTTGCCTTTTCGTTTAGCGGGAGTCAAGGGAATACAAGTGAGCTGTTATATTTGTGTAGATTAAGCATAGAGAAATTGTAATGTTGGAAAAAAAAGTGACTGGTTTTGATGGTTCCGCTAAATTCATTTTCTTTCTGTTCCCTTTGAAGAACTTCAGAAATCCGGACACTTTTGTAGAAATGGGCTCTGGGACTCTCTGTGCTTTTCTTGAGTGGTGGAAGCGATAGGTCAGAGTTCTACCAGGGAGCTGTATCCTGTCTCTTAAGTGTGAGAGAGAGGAAGAGAGGGGAGAGGGAGGGAGATGTGGGGGAAGAGAGAAGAAACTAGTTATATCCAGGCTTGGTGACAAACTCTTGTAAACCCAGACACTTAGGGCAAGAGGTGAGGGGCTGGAGGCAGTTAGGGCACAAGGGATGACCTGTTTCAAGATAAAACCTGAGCTGAGGATGCAGCTCTGCAGAAGAGCCCTTGGATAGCGTACACAGCCCTTTTCCCTGTCTCACTCCCATCTGATCGCCGGTTTCTTGGTCTTGTACCAAAACGAGAGCCTTCTGAGTGCAGACTGTATGTTTCTGAGGCAGTCAAGATGCAGAACAGGTCTGGGAGAAGTCGCATCTCAGCTCCGTCACCCAGTGACTGCAGACCCCAGCCTAGCTTCTTAGCCGGGCCAATTCAGCCAGCGTTCAGGGCATTGGCTGCCGTCCTTGGGCACATGTTCGCGGAACTGTTCGTTTTTTTTTTTTTTTTTTTTTTTTTTGTGTGTGTGTGTGTATGTGTGTTTATTTTTGTTTTGTTTTACATTTATTGTGCGCATTTGGCAGGGGTTGCATTGTCACAGTGCCCAGGTCTGAGGACAACTTAGTTGGCTCCCTCCTTCCACCATGTGGGTTGCAGGGATCAGACCCAGGTTGTCAGGTTTGTAGCGAGTGCCTTCAGCCACTGCATCCTCTGGCCAGCCCTCTGCTGGTTCATCATCCTGCATTGCGGTACCCTGCCACTCACTCATGTCCTAAACGACCTCAAAAGTGCTTTTGACTTTTGAAATTTTTCTTTTTGTGTATCATTGGTGCCTCCCACATCTGTGTGTGGGGTTATCTGCTGTCATCTACTACCATAGCTATTCTTCATGCCAGTATTTAGCATGATTCGGAGAAGCATGTAACAGCATCCTTGGGTCATATTTGAGTGTAGATACATACTGCTTACCGGGAGATTCTGCACTTTGGTACATTTTAACGCTTAGGACGGACTAATTGGCTTTTATTTCCCCAAGAGCCGCTTCTCCAGTAAATGGTCTTCCATAATAATTTGGCCCTGAAGCATGGGTGGGTTGCTATGCATTAGTTTTCATATCTTTCCTTTTATTGGATTAATCTTAACTAAAATCTTTCTAATCACAGGGATGTCGTGCATCTCTCGATGCTTGAAATACAGCATAAGATAGCAGAGCTGGAGACCAGCGTCAACAGTGACAATGCAGGTACACAGTAAATGTGGCATGTGGGACTCGTGTGCCTGGTGGCTACTGTGGGTGAAACGGCACATACTGGGTAATAGGACCAAGCTTAAGAAAGGCTTCCATAGGAACACTTAAGAATGCGAAACCTCTGACTGTATTTGTCTACTTTAGAAGCTTAGAGTATTCATTAATATGCAAAGTTTAGCTGTGTCGCATAAATGTGTAATTTACTTAGCCAATAATAAAATTAATAATAATAATAATAAAGTCTCCTGTTTAGTCACAGTCATTTTATCTAAGGTTATAATGGTCTCTTCTAAGCCCAGATGTATGTGTTTAGTTATCCCTGGCCCTGTGGGAGTAGCCTCTGGCTCACTTACTCAGTAGTTACATGGACACGGCTAGCTGGAATGTCCTCAAGGGCCTGTCTAGGGTTGGGAAATGCAGAAGGCTGGGAATGGCTGAGGCAATGCAATGCCTAATCCCATTAGTAAAACATTGCTGAACGGGAACGGAATGTTAATAGCTTTCTTGGGGATGATGGAGGATGAGACACAAAGTACCTAGGGCAGGATGGCAGGGGCTCCTTAGTCACTGGTCTAAAGCATAAGGTAAGTGGCCTCCTCATGTACCTTTGTGCACACGAAATACTCACACAAAGCACATAAATACAGAAATGAAAATGCATATTGTTTGCCACTGGGTGTCCTAAACACAAAGCTATTTAGGGAGAATGCTGAGTAACCAGGAAGGGGACACAGCCTGCAGCGAGAGGCTGAGGTTCCCAAAGGAGACACATTGTGAAGGCTGCTGATACATTAACGAATCTGTGTTTATCCTGAAGGACGCGTAAAGGTTCCAATTTTATTACTGTGTCAACCTTATAAGGCTATGACAGCTTTTGAGAGCCATGGTTACCCTCGCTGTGTGAGTAAGTCCTACACGCTCTCCAATCCTTAGAACCCTGCCACCGGCCTCCAGTGCTCCTGTTCAGCTGCTGCCTTTACCCTCTTCTTCCAGAGAGAATGAGCAATTCTCCAAAGACTTCAGCCAAGTCTTCACCCTTGACTGCCTGGCTCCACATCTCCCGTCTTGCTCCTGGGTGGCCTAACCCTAGTTAACTCTTCACTTGTGTGAAATTCCCTTCTACCCTCACTGGTCAATGACAAAACTCCAGAGCTAGGCCCGGTGGTCCTACATCATTTTCCTTCCTGTTCCAGTCATCCCCAGTGTATACTGACTTGTTGAATTCACCTCATCTGAGGGACAGCACACACACTTCTTTGGATCCATTTTTTTTTTCTCTTCAGCTGGCTTCCCCTCCACCTATGCAGCAATACCCTTCAAAACACAGTGTTTGTCTTTATTCTTTTTTTCCTCTTTTTTTATTACTTTATCAATAACACAGTGTCTTTCTGTGTCTGCCCTACTCTTTCTTATCTTTATCTTATTTAATCTAATCCTTCTTATAATGGATTAATTTACAGGTGAGAGAGCAAGCAAACACAACCAGTTTCAAAACAGGCCCTTTGAAGCCCTTTGACCATGGCACCTATATGCAGAAAATGAGTTTTCACACAGTAGCGGCCTCTGAATTTCATCTCAAACTTCAGCAACAAGAAATAGGAAAGACACCTGCTCCTTAGTTTTGTTTGGTTTGGTTTTGTTCATCTGGAGACAGGAACTTTGGCTGCCTTTGAGGCTCGGGGACATTTCCCCCGAGGGGATGGAGGTGGGAAAAGATCCAGGTTTGCACTGCCAGTTCCTCATTGCCTCAGTCACAGCTGCGTTCACTGGTCAGGAGATTTGCCTCCAGTCGCCTGGAACTCCTCATGGGGTCACTAGGGACGTGGTGTGCACTCAGGTATCCTCCCCTCGGCCTGTGCCCTACACTGATTAGAAACTATCTTTGAAACACTCTGTTCTCTTGGCCCTTGACTTGTGACTCTCTTCTTGTCCTCCTAAGTACTGGGCTCTGACATTTCTCATCATCCAGACTACTGGAAAAAAAAAAAAAAGACTTGAAACACCCCAGCGTTCAGTCCTTTCTTCTTTGATATGTGTAGCCAGTGCTGGGTCATTGTCCCTGTGAGAGTAGCACTGACTAATTTAGTTGGCCTTGGGGTGATTTGACTGGGGAATGTACTGGTGCACCGCTTTGCCCAAATTACTTAAGAGTCCTCTTGATCAGCACGTCCCGACATGCTGGTGGGAAAGCACATTGCCCACGGGGTTGCAAACTAGATGGCTTCAGCTGTGTGCATGGAGTTCTCAGCCGCCCTTGTAATGGTTCTCAACCTACGGGTCATGACCTCTTTGGGGTCCCACATCAGACATGTCTGGGTTGGTGACAACACCATGCAGGTTTTGGAGAGCTGTATACTGTAATTTGAGGCCATGTCTTACACCTCCAACTTTGCTCTTTCCACTGAAAATCGCTGTGCTTTGCCGGCCTTTTGTGCTTCCATTGTGAATTTTCGTTGTTTACTTACGTAAAGAATTTCCTTGGAATTTTGATGGGGATTGTGTTGAGTCTCCAGATCATGTTTATCATATCACGTTTTGCAATATTCTGCCCATCATGAGTGCGGGAGGACTTCTGCTGTCTTTTCTAATTCTGGTCTTAAGGCTTTTATTGTAGCATTCTCTCACCTCCTAGTTAGATTCATTCATTCCTTGGATTTCTGGGTTTGTTTGACTTTGAAAATACTATGATTTTTTTTTTAAAAAACGGATTTATTTTTTAGCAAGTTCATACCACTAATTAGAAATTGTATGAATTTTTGTTTGTTGATTTTGTATCCTGCTTCTTTGGTGAAGTGTTTATCGTGTCTGGGAGTTCTGAGGAGTCTGCAGCGTCCTGTAAGTCTAGGATCCTCGAATACGTGATAGCTTGACTTCTTCCTTGCCTCTCAGCACCTTTCACATTTTCCTTACATCATGGTGTTCCAGGGAGAACATAGAAAAATAGAGAGGGGGAGGAAGGGAGGGAGGGAGAGAGGGAGGGAGAGAGCTGTCTGTGCCTAGTTGCAGAACAAATGCTTTCTGCTTTTCCGCATCCAGCAGTGTTGACTGTGGCCTCTATTGTGTTGAGAAATGTTCGCTCTCTATGGGCAGTTTCTTCGGTGCTGTGGTGAAGGGACTTTTTGCTTTGTCAGAGGTTTTTCCTGTGTCCATTGAGATGATCACGTGATTTCTATTCTTCTTCTGTCTGGTCCTGTTGTATTACACTCAATGATTTGCAGATGTTAATAACCATTCATTTCTTACCCCTAAGTCTGATGGGATGTCCTTGACCATGAAGCGAAACCTTGAAATACATTCTCAGCACATGCCTAGCTGCCACCAACCCAAAAGCCAAGAATGTTACCAGACAGCATCTGAGGTCTACCGCAAAATTCACCCCAATTTTCTATTTATTTATTTATTTATTCATTCATTCATTCATTCATTCATTTATTTATTAAAGATTTCTGCCTCCTCCCCGCCACCGCCTCCCATTTCCCTCCCCCTCCCCCAATCAACTCCCCCTCCCTCATCAGCCTGAAGAGCAGTCAGGGTTCCCTGCCCTGTGGGAAGTCCAAGGACCTCCCACCTCCTTCCAGGTCTAGTAAGGTGAGCATCCAAACAGCCTAGGCTCCCACAAAGCCAGTACATGATATTCAGCAAGTCCGGTTTTATCCCATGCTTTTTCAGATCCAGTCCAGCTGGCCTTGTCACCCCAATTTTCTATATCCTACCTGTGGGCACACTAGTATATTTGGAAAATACCTTAAGCCTTTCTTAGGTCTGTAACTAAGAAAATATTGTGTAAACTCACATATGGCAGAATGTGTTATTTGGGACAACTCGAACCCATGTTCCTGGGCTGAGGGCACTCACATTTGGCTAAGAATGAAGCCTCATATACCCTTTGACGTGAGAGCTGTGTTTTGTATTCACAGCAATATAATATTGAAATGAAGAATTATACTCATATAAATAAAAAAATAATCTATTTTGGGAGCATTCTTGTCTGGCTATAAAGCTTCCATTGTCACCATGCAGATGGAGACAGATGGTTTCAGTCAGGCGGTCAGAAAGAGAATTTCATCTACTTGGGGGTCAGTGGTGTCTGTTGGAAATATGCCTGATAGTTCAGGGCTTTGCCTTCCTCTCCTTCCTGGTGCATTTGGTGCAGTGACTATGGGCTTCCATTTGGGAAAGTGTGCATCTGGTGATGGAAGGTGGGAGGGTGTGCGTCCTGGTGTTGGAAGGTGGGAAGGTGTGTGTCCTGGTGTTGGAAGGTGGGAGGGTGTGCGTCCTGGTGTTGGAAGGTGGGAAGGTGTGTGTCCTGGTGTTGGAAGGTGGGAGGGTGTGCGTCCTGGTGTTGGATGGTGGGAGGGTGTGCTTCCCAGTGTTGGAAGCCTGTACCTAGCAGGGCCAGTCTGGGTTGGGGCTGTGTCCTGTTGACAGGGTGCAGTCTGTAGTGCTGTTTGCTGTTTCCCTCCTCCTCAGACCCCAGCACTATCAGATTGCAGGTTTCATCTCAGATGTGCTAAACAGAAGTGGAAACAGAAGCCAATGTTTTTCTTTCTACAAAGTCCAACTTTAAGGTTCTGGGCCTTGAAGTTGAACAAGAAACTTTCAACTGTAAGCTGTGTTTGCCTACTCTCCATTCTCCAGTACTGGGTGTTTTAGCCTTAGTAGCTAAAGGGTTTTAGTGAAAAAACAAAAAACTTCTTGAAGGATAAAAGAAAATGCCTAAATACTGCAGGTGAGTAGCTAAAAGGAGACACTTTGAGTCCTATGAAACTGTGTCTAACTGCAGTTACATCATCTCTTAGCTTGACTTTCACCTTTTTTGCTTTGTTTGTTTGTTTTTGACACAAAGTATGTTATGTAGCCCTGTCTGGGCTGGTACTCCCAGTGTATCAAGCCCAGCCTCCCGAGAGCAGGACTTAAAAATGTGTGCCATGACCAGCATTCATCCTAATGTTTTGAGAATGTCACAGCCAGGCGGTGGTGGCGCACAGCCGGGTGGTATGGCACACGCCTTTAATCCCAGCACTCGGAAGGCAGAGGCAGGTGAATCTCTGTGAGTTCGAGACCAGCCTGGTCTACAAGAGCTAGTTCCAGGATAGGCTCCAAAACCACAGAGAAACCCTGTCTCGAAAAACCAAAAAAAAAAAAAAAAAAAAAAAAAAAAGAGAGAGAGAGAGAGAGAGAGAGAGAGAGAATGTCACGCAACCTCTCTGAGCCTTGATTTCCTCATCTGAAGAATGACTGACCTTTAAAATATGAGGGCTACAGTTTTCAGTGCCGAAAGCACATACGTGGTTAAGACTTACTTTAGACACTGGATAGTTACTGGTGCTGGGGGTTATGCAGAGATCTCAAGGGAAAAGACAGGTTCCTGATACTCACCATAGTAGAATACACTATAAGAAAACAGGAAGTGAAGGATAAAGGGGGGGGGGGCACAGAGAACAAGGAAAAGCAAGAGGTGCAGGAGGCACCAAAGCTGTGCTGAGTTCTGGCTGTGTGGTAGCCCGAGGGTGGGTCTAATCCCAGCAGTCCAGGAAATCCTATCTTAGAGAGAAATAGCTCACTTGTCTTACTACTGAAGTCAGGTAAATTTGAATTGGTCCATAATTTACTGTGTTTGTATGTGTGTGTACATGTCGGCGCAGGAGTGCGTCTAGCTGCACATGTGTTGTGTGTGCATGCAGGAGAGAGGCCAATATCCTCATTTTCTTTGATCACAAGCATCTTCTTTACCTATTGGCTAATTATTTAAGACAGGGTCTCTTAACTGAACCCAGAGGTCATTCATTTAGTGAAAACAAAACAAAACAAAACAAAAAACCTGCTTGAAGGAGAAAATACCTAAATATATCGCTACAGTAGCTGACAGGGTCTACCTGTCTTTGCCCCTCCCCCACCTCTGTCCTCATCTTTCTTCTGTGTGCGCCGAGATCTGAACTAGGTCCCCATGTTGTGTGTCAGGCACGTTATGGCCTGAACCATGTCCCAGCCCTGATTCGTTTTATTTTAATGAACAAGTAAGTGGCATTGGGGTGATCTTGTCGTCCCCACCCCATTTTCGTTCAGTCAGTGAATGGAAAGCCCGGTATGAGACCCAGCTGGAGCTGAATGACCAACTGGAAAAGCAAATCGTGTCTCTGAAAGAGAAAATGGAAAAGGTCCGTGGAAATCCTTCAGGTACAGGAGCTGCGATCCCCGCGTGGAGGAGTGGAGGAGGAAGTACGAATATAGCAATTGTTCGTTTTGTATTTTTTGCAGATAGACTGTCTTCCATTCGTGCCTATGAAAAAATGCCGGTGGTAAGTAGAGGGAGGCTAATTGCAAAGAACCAAGGGAATGGCACGCAGACATGTAAAGACTAATGCTTTAAAAGACAAAGTTCAGCGGAGCTGCACAAGAACCGCGAGCCCTTCAGGCTAGCCTGCCCTTTATAACCTGGGCTAGGGATTAATGCAGGGAAGAACTGCCGAGCTGGCTGGGAACTTCCTGCCTCTCACCCTCTAAGAAGACCGCTGAACACCAAGTACCGTCTTCTACATATCTAAAATGTGTTCATTCTGTTTCCACATTAACCCAAAACATGTAGACGGAGCTGTGTGCGCAGGAACATACATACCCAGATACAGAAGGACACACAATAGCAGCAGAGCGACCAAGGTTGCCCCGTGAGGACACAAATCTTCTCATCCCTTCTTCTCAATGTTGCCCTCACATTCTTCCCCTTTTTAATGTTCCTGTCATCCTGGATGAATTCTTTTCTACTAATTTTTTTCTACTCATTTGAATTTATCCTTGAAAAAGTAGAAAAGCTACAGGTAAAAGCTGGAAGAGAGAGAGAGGGGGGGGAGGGAGGGGGGGGAGAGAGAGAGAGAGAGAGAGAGAGAGAGGAGAGAGAGAGAAGGCGGAGCTTCTCTTAAAGGGGTCTTTGCATCTAGGACCCTGGGCTGGCCAGGGCACCGCCTGGGCACATCCTGCCAGATGACAGGGCAGGCCAGCACAATGCCTGACTCCTAACACCAAGTCATGACTCTCGCTGAGCCCTTGCTGCTGAGAGACAGACTTGCCTCAGAGCCCATGCTTAATTTTCACTTGAAAAATAACTCAGACAAAAGCATAGAGATATGCTAAAAGAAAAAAAGATACTCTGGAGAGGGGAAGAGTGTTACTGTAATACTCCGCTGAATTTTCAGGATTCGATAATTGTGATTGTAGTTTGTCTTTAATTAAATATGCAAGGTACACAGATGAATGCTGTTTACCTCGCTCTCAAGATACCAAGTGAGATAAAGCCGAATGTCCTTTATAGCAGCAACAGGTGACACTGAGTGCAGAGAGGCTGTCCACCCTGCCTAAGGTGGAGATAGTCTTGCCTTACCCTCTCCCATCCGCTATGCAGTTAGTGCTAACTGCGCCTCAGAACCAACAAGCGTGTTTTGAGCAGGTACGGGCAGAACACTATGTGCTTACACAGATTTCTGGGGACCCGCAAACAGATGGATGTTTCCCTTGGAATAACTGTCATCCCTTAGTGACCAACACAGAGAAACCTCACATTTTTGTTAATGAAAAATGGAGGAGAAATTAGTCCGCTTGCCTCCACTTCTGTCATCTCTGACCTCTCAAGACTCAAGCCTTGGAAGGTCACGAAAATCTCTCTCCCTCCTCTGCCTGAAACAGGAAAACCCAGGTTTTCTCCTCTGTGGTGGCTCACACTGCCCTCTTGTGGCTCTTTTAGGCATGGCCGCTATAGCTAGTGTAAGTGCCCTTCCTTGGTAGCCTTTTAATAGGACCCGTGGTGAAGTATGACGGGCAAAATACTCCCTGCAGAAACAAAATCTCTGGTTCCCTGCTTCTTTATGCCTGGAACCTGCCCTCAGAAAGATTCTGTAGCTCACATCGGAAACATTTAATGTTGAAGTCTTTCTTCTTAGTAGCATAGAGAAGTTTTCTGAGCCGGAGGGATTGGAAATCTAGCAACAAGGAGCAAGAGATGGGGCCTTGTTCGTGGAAGTATCTCACCCAGGACCGAGGAGCAAGCACAGAGATGAGTGCTGTTGATCCAGTCCCAAGCTCACAAAGGGATGGGAGGCGCCGGATTCCCTGTGACTGGAGTTTGAGGCAGTCGTGGGCCTCCTGATGTGGCTTCTGGGAACCAAGAGTGGGTGGTCTACAAGAGCACAAAGCGCTTTTAACCGCCAAGCACCTCTGCAGCCCCAGGTTCAGACTCCGTCTTTGTTGCGGATCATCAGGTTGTAGGAGCTTCCCCCACAGCCATACTCACAGTTGATGGCGGTTGGTTTCAATGCTACCATCGTTTCTTCAGCCTTATTGATGCCCACATTTATACTTTGTATAAAGTGCATTGAGTTGATGTAAGAATTGTATCATGAAAAGATTATTGAAGGGATCTTGGATTCTGAGAGACAGGATATGGAACTCCCATTGTCTGTCTGACTGTGGTGGGCCTGTGATCAACCCATGTACCCCCCCCCAATTTGCATTCTCCCCAACGAACAAAACAGTTTGCTTGTAGGCAGGTGCATAGCTTCAAACCAGAGAGAAAAGATGGCCATGTGATACCTATATGTAATAAGCAGGCTTTCTCACAAGGGGGCGCCTGTAGGCTCAGTGTGAAGAATCTTTATTTTTCTATTGGAGCTAGTGTTGTCTGGGGGCTGCCATGAACTAAGTCAGTTAACTAAGTCCTGTTGCCATTTCTCTTTCTTAAAAGCCCCTGTGGGATGTTTTAGCTTGCAGCTCCCCGCCCCTGCCTATTATTGCTGTTGCTGAATTAACATTAGTTTTGAGAAAGACAAGAGGTGACTGGTAAGGGCTTCCTTTCTGTGTGTTATGGTGGAGCAGGCCTTTCCCCTCTTATTTAAATCTGAAGTCTGTCTTACTGCATGTATGTTAACATGGCCTGGAAGCGTCTTTTCCTCACCTTGTGTTTCAACCTACTCTTAAGAAGCAACCTTTTGAAAACAAGAACGCAGGTGAAAACCCATTCAGTTAGAATGCGAAGAAGCAACTGTTGTCAAAAGCAGTTCTTTGATAGAAGCGTGAAATCTCTGTGTCTTTTCCGAGGATTTGGTTTCTAGAGCACCTCTAGCTACGGTTTGTCTTTACTGGATGGCTTTCTGGCTTGTGGCCATTGATTTATGCAGAGGATAACTGGCTGCTGGGGCCACCAGGAGCATTACAGTGTCTGCTGTGGCTTGGAAGTGGTGACAGGGTTTGCCCCTGATAAAAATTATCACTTTCCTAATACCCAGTTACTTTTTCGTCAGTAAAAAGAAAGAATAAAAACCCAGAATAGACCTTAAAGTTAATTAAGAATAATTTAGTACTTAAAAAATTTTTTTTTCCTGTATGCAGTCATTTTTCTGTACTGGTCTAGACTCTAGGATATTTGATGATGGTAGTGTTCTAGGGAAATCCAGATGAGTTCTTGTCTTCTCCAATATGTAGTTAATGTGACTGCTGGTCTAATTCCCGTGAGATTGCCAGAGCAAACCTTTCTGTCTGAGCCATACTATAAATTTAAAGCTTGCCGCGTGTGTGATACACAACTCAAAGCAGGTGACGGAAGGGAAGAAAGACGCAGCCCAGGAGTCGTGGCCCACACAGCTGCTGCCACTTGTGGGCGCAGTGCCGAGGTTGACCGGAGAACGTGGCTGTCTTGTTCCGTGTGGCCCTGCCATGGAGCGGACAGGAGATGGTAGTGCAGAAAGTCAGGATGATACCGCCATCCTCCCACTGGTCTGTAGCTGCTGTTTAGTACATGAGATGAGTGCCCAGCCAACCAACGAAAAGCAATACAATTCAAGCATGATTTATGTAAGAGTCCTAGTTTAGGGGTAAATTGTCCACTGGTCCCAAAATGGCCACACTGCTGTGTTTCTCAGCTGTGCCGGAGTAGAATGTTCCATTCTACCCAAGACACTGCTGTGGAGAAAGTGAGGGAAGTGAAGGCAGAGTTGTCGGCACCCTGGGCTCTGCCAGCACTTTTTTTTTTTTTTTGTAAGACTTTATCATTTATTTTAAAATTCACTTTTATATGCACCCCCCCTTTCCCAACGCACATTCTATTTCCTGGTCTTAAAAATTCATAAACTGGGGCTGGAGAGATGGCTCAGAGGTTAAGAGCATTGCCTGCTCTTCCAGAGGTCCTGAGTTCAATTCCCAGTGACCACATGGTAGCTCACAACCATCTGTAATGAGATCTGGTGCCCTCATCTGGACAGCAAGCATACAGACAGACAGAACACTGTATACATAATAAATAAATCTTTAAAAAAAAAAGATAAACTGCTCTCATCTAGTCAAAACCATTAGCCAATGCAAAATTGAAAATCATGCTTAGTGCCAGTTGAAAATGAATTTATTAGGACACAAATTGTGTATGTAAAACCAAACGGCCGTTGGGCGAAGTTGAAGAGTCCAGTAAGGACTCTGAACCCCTAGGGCTCTGCTTTTACAGTTCAGTGTCACATCTGGAAGCAGAGAAATGGTAGCTGATACTTGTTGCCTGGAGGACAAAAGTTCATCGGCAAGAGACTGAGGACATTTGGAAGACATAGCTGAAGGACCCGTCTTCATATGAGACAGTTGAAGAAGAGACCACAGAATGTAGAGAGGGACCCAAGTGACAAGGAAGCCAGGTTCCAGACTTGTCCCTGGGGACTTAGAAGCAGCAGGTATGGGAGGGGTAGGACAAGACAGTGAGCAGTCACCACACAGGACTTGGTGCCACCTCACGGGGCTGGCACACTTTCCCTCAGCTAGGAGACTATTTTCTGCATAAAAGTGCCATAGCTCTGGACCTCGGAGCTTCAAAAATAGAAGGTGTGAGTGAGACACGGCGTTGAGAAAGGAACGGTGTGCATTTTAGGAAGCAGAGATCCGCTCGCTCTCATCTCCGGCCCTGTACCTGGGAAATTCCAGCCGGGTCCACATCACAAGGCCATGGGGCCTGTGACTCCCCGGGGCAGGAAGATCTTTGATAGAAGACTTTGAGCTCTGTTAAAGCCGCACTTGCAAAGGTCTGTTCTCTGCCTGTGAACTATGGCGGCAGCAGAGAAACAAAGGCAGAGCTATTCCTGGAGTTGTGTGTGGGATTCCGTTGTTGACTGATTGGGCTTAAGGTTTCCTTAGTTTTGCTAAGCTTTTGTAGGCTGCGTGACAGACTAGGATGAGTTTGCTTCCTGCCAGCCTGCTTTGCCTGCCCTGTGGGGAGACCTTGAGACTGCTCTCCCAGCCTCCCGCTTCCCCTCCCCCCACCTTCACAGGGGTATTCCTGATCTTTGCTCTTCTAATCCCATCTTGGCAGCTGCTTAACAAAAAGGCTAGGTATAAAACCAGTGGTACCGAAAGTGACATAAGAAAGCAGAAAGGTGAGCCATGCCTGTCTGGGACACTGTATAGCAGGCCGATCTGCCCGGATTGGTACATATGACACCAAATGATCAGCCCCCAGGGTGACAGTTAGGTTTCTAAGGCCTGATCATGACCCTAAGATGTGCCCTAAGAGTCAGGATACTGTGGAAAGAAGCCATGAGACAGGAGTTTGGAAATAGGGGGTTCCCAGCAAGTTGCAATGTAGCCTGCTTTGGGATGATTAGAGACAGGGAGACAGGGAACTGTTAATGAGCAAGTAGAACATGCCTGAAGTCCACTCTGTGGGAGACAGGTGAGGCCCAGGCCAGGTGGGTCTGTTATATGAAAGACAGTGTTCTGACGGGGATGACAGGAACCCCAGAAGTGCGATAGTGCCTCTGGGGAAAACCCGCTGAGGACTGGATTGCAGCTTCTCTTGGATGTCATAGGCATGAGAGTGACCTCATCATCACTAGTGTTTTGGGCAGATCTAAATGCTACATTTTAGCCATGCATTTCTCTAACTCTTCAATGTGTATGGTGTTACTGGATCTTAGTCACCATCATCTGCTTCATCCCCTCTTTCGGGGGAGAGGAGCCTTCAGTTTTTCTCTCTGTGGATGCCTGGTGTCTGGTCGTTTACATTGGTGTATCAAATAGACAGGAAGCATACAGCTGGCAGAGGAGATGCAGTCTTTGCCTGTACCCCATCATTAGAGCGGCAGCAGTTGTGTGATTGACAGCTTCCGAGTGTGTGATCCCAGGAACCGTCTCATCTGGGTTCTGCTTCCTCCTCAGCCACACATCTCTGGTCTAATTATGTAAACCCCAGGGCTGCAATTTTCCCTACAATAAACAGAAGGACAGGCTATCTCATGATTCAAACCAAATGAAAGTCACCTGTGGGAAATACATATATTCTGATTTCTCTTCTGATCTTATAAGCCTTTACCCTTCACTAGAAACTTCCATGCAGAGGCGCAGTTCTGAGTCTTAATCCAATTTGGGGGCCTGGGGACAACAGGTTAATTTGAAATAAACCAAGAAGGTATTTAATTCACAGAACAGAGTTCAGTAAAGATGATAACTATGTATTATTGCTGATACTTTAACTCTGCCTAGCGCAGCGCATGGAATCAGAGTCTCGCTTGGCTATGGCAGTCGTTCACTGGCGAACATTTTCATGAGTTTTTTTTATTGTTGCTTGGAGCTACGTGTGCATAAAATTCACTGTTCATATTTTCAGGAATCTTTAAACACGCTACTCAAACAACTCGAGAAAGAAAAACGGAGTCTCGAAAACCAAGTGAAGGACTACGCGCTTAAACTTGAGCAGGAATCCAAGGTTGGTTAACTCCTTATGACGCAACGCTCTTGAAGCCGCCATTCGTTTCTGGTATTTCCTACAAATGCCTTCACAATCAGGAAGACTTTACAAACCCATTTCATTTGGTATAAAAAGCAGGAGACATAAAGCCAGACGTGGTAATGGCCCCATTAGTGTGGCTACCCCTCTCTCACACAGGATTCACCCATTGTCTTTTAATAGGCGTACCACAGGGCCAACAATGAGCGCCGCACGTACATCGCGGAAATGTCGCAGGTAAACTCCTCTGACTGCAAATTCTAGACACTTCCTCTGGCCAGCGATCATTTTGTTTTCCCATTCTTGTCTGTTTGGGGGAGAAACAAATGTTGAAATTAAGGAAGGAAACAGACTGGGTTTTTTTTTTTTTAATATGGAAAGTGGAAAGGAAAAGACATATCTTTTATACAGAGATGAAATGGTCTCCCCAGTTAAAAGATAACTGTGTGCAGTTTGCTCGTAATCACTGTGATGCAGACAAACTGGTCATCTTCAGGTGTCGCTTCCTGTCAGTGGTGGGTCTGAGCTTCCCAGCCACGCACACCCGTCAGTGGAAAGCGATCAATACATTGTGTGTGCCTGACACTTGAAGGCTTCCATTGGATTTTCAGTGTCATCTGTGACATTGGTGGTATTACCGAGGTCATGCTTTACATCACCATGGCAACTTAGGTTGCCTCATGGTTTTTAGGATTACCTTCATCTTAGTGGCTTGTTACACCCACCACATCATTCAGCATGTATATTCACCTTGATAGTTGATGCTTACTTACATATTTAAATTATATTAACTTTAATTTGCTATGCATTTACGATTAGGACGTGGATTCAGTTTTCAGTAAATATTATCCAAACAGGAGTTTCCAGCCATCAGATGGATGTATGAATCTCAGGAAAATATTCTAGATTGCCAAGAGAAATTTAGAAATTATTGGCCCACAGATAGTGACTGCAGACGTATGAAAGAATGAGGTACAGTAGGGACTACGAGTAAAGTAAAAAGAAAAGATGGTTCAGGACATAGTTCTGAAGCCAGAAGGAGACTGCAGCTAGGCCGACAGGGAGGTCGGGGACCTAGGGACATGGAGATCAAAGTTAGTGGTACAAAACTTCGAGAATGATAAATAATTCAGAGGAGGAGCTAGGCATGGGGATTGAAGCCCCAAAAGCCAAGTGTGGGAGGGAGTTGAGAATGACAATCGGAATTACAGCAGCAAAGGGATGCTTGGGGCTTCGGGCCAACAAGGTAAGTCCCTGTCATCTCTCAGCCTAGGAAAACAATCAAGGCCAGCTTCCTGGTCCTCAGCCTTGTCTGGGAAGCAAGGCTTGTACCTGCAGCACATGCTCCCTCCCGTCCATGTCCATTCTCTAACTCCACACTCCGCCTGGGACACACTCTTCCTCATCCAGCCTGTTCCACTCCATCTCAAGGCCTCTTGTGAACACTAACTTCTCTGTGAGGCCTTGACTTGATGGAAAGACCACAGACCATGAAGCCAGACAGACTGGGGTTGACTCCAGCTCTTCTTTTACTTGCTGTGTTACCCTTTAAAATTGTGAGTAGGTGAATGTGTGTGTGTGCGCGCGCGCATGCGTACTCCTACACACGTGGGACAGAGCAGGCCACTTGCTGTCTTCCTTGCTCTCTGTCTCATCGCCCTGAGGCAGTCTGGAAACTCTCACCCTTTCAGTTAGGTTGACTGTGTAAAAAGCTCCTGGGATCTGTCTGTCTCCTCTTTCCAGCTATAACTTTGATGGGGACAGAGCCATGCCTGGCTTTTTCCTTGGAGGCTGGGGTTTTGAACCGAAGTCCTCTTGCTTCCAATCTCTGAGCCCTTAGCTCCTGAGACATCTCCCCAGCCCGACTTGCTGTATGACCTTTCTGGGCCCTAACGTCTTTCCTTCCCTTGAGGAAGGATCTGATACTGTCGTCGGTCTCCCAGTCTGATGGAGCATTTAGAGAGCCCTGCGTGTGAAGAGCATATACCGTGAAATGTCTGAGACATCAGGGCTCTAAACTCCAGCAACTGGAGGATGCTACCTCCCCGTTCCTTTCTGATCTTTTGAGGCTCTTGCTCTGTGATGGGGTTTGTACTTGCCTTCTGGTCTCTTATAGCAAACACATGCGCCTGACTCTTCCTCTTGCCTTATTGTTTACTACGAAGACCATCAGATAGCCAGTGCTCAAAAGCATTTACACAACTGATCATAAAAGCCTATTACTGGGGGGAAAAAATCCATTCATGTAAAACACCCTTGAAGATTTTGTTGAAGGTGAAAAGTGAAAGTCGTTTGCCCCGGAAACGCCCATTTCCCTTTATTTATCTTAAAAAAAAAAAGTCACTTAGGCTGGTCTATCCTCCTCACTGTGCAGACTCATTGAACGTACAATCAAAGCCAACAGCTTTCCAGGAAGGCGTTAATCCTGCCCCCAGTATAAATGTTAATGAGGATTTCACTCTAGAGTGAATTGCTAATCTCCGTCTTCAAAGGTGGTTCTGGCCCTGCGCAGGCGGCAGTGCCTGGGAAGGTTAATGGGTGAGTTTTGTCCTTCCCACACTGAATGCATACATAATTGATCCCGTGGGAGCTGTGTTTGCTCAGGCGGCTGAGGCTGCGTCTCTAGTGCTCGGTCTGCCTGTCTCCTCCTCCAGCCCCCCGGCTTTGTCACCTGGTTCAGTCCCTGCTTTTCTTCGTGACCTCTATGGGAAGAATTTAGACAGAGAAAGAGAGCAGTGTGGAGGACAGGCCTGGTTTATTGCAGAGTAAACACACCGTCAAGCGGTGAGAGAAGCCAATGACCAAAGAGACCCAAGGCCTGACCCTACACGCTTGGCAGCTATTATACTATTTTCTAAGGTCTCCAGAACAAGCAGCTTTTCCTGAGAGGCTTTGTCCTGTCCAGATGACTGACAGGCCTGTTTGGAGCCATTCTTATAGAAGGAAGCAATGGTGTGTCTCTGTTCTTTATCAGAAAGCCTCCTGCAATAGAGTGACCCTGTAAAGGGTTAGACTCCTGCAGCCAGATTTATGTCTCCACTCAGGGCCCTCCAGACAGCTCAGGTGTCAGGCTCCTTCCAAGCTCAAAGATGTGCCTTGGGTTCCTGTTCTCGTCAGTAACTAAAGTCAGCTTTAATTCTTGCTTTAAAGATGCTGACTGTGAGGCAGGCTCCAGGTCTTGGGTCTTCCCAGCCTGCTAATATCTGACATGTAGCTAACAAGCAGGATGGGCGTGCTTTGGTGGCAACCGACTCCCCCACCAGAGGTCTTCTCCTTCACACACCCTGTGTAGAGATCCTGCCTCACACGGACTCAGAGGTACAAGGAATTATCAGAGTGCCGCAGGACTAGCTTCTCAAGAGTGTTATGAGAGCTGATAAATTCAAGTTCTGGTGTTTGTTCTGAACAACATAGGATTTTAGCGAAGGACGTGAGAGCTTTAAATAGAAATGCTTTGGGCTTGCAGATGTGGTGTCTGTCTGCCTACAAAAGAACATGTGAGCATGCGTGGAAGCCAGAGGAGGACAGCAGGTGTCTTACTCTCTGCCTTATCATGACCGGGCCTCTCACTGAACCTGTTAGGCTGGTGGCCATGACACACAGATCTTCACTGACTGCCTTGGGTGGTCTCCCTACTGTCGCCATATGTCCTGTGTGCCTCTCCTGGTCCCTCAGATGCTGTCGTCTTTGGTTTATACCACTCAGTTTCTTCTCTCCAGTTTTGCCCCTGATGGATGCAAGGCTTCAGTGGCCATCTGGAAGCTGATTGGCCTCCAGTGTTCTTGAATCGCCTGAGCATCCTTTTGCCTCTCCTGGAAGAACTACAACAGAGATGTAATATTTAACAGGATCTTACCTTTCTGCTTTAGCACTGTATGTAGTGTTCCTTGTGTTTTCTGACTTGCTGGTGAGCTATGTGCTTTATGTATGTTTAATGTCTACTACAGGAACTCTTAGAGACCCACACACATGAGTCTTCAAAGCTTTCTCTGTAAATTAAAAGTCACGTGGACCACAGGGTCCAGAGGGGGTTTGTACAGAAACTTAAAAGGTTGATCCTAGCAGAAAATGGCTGAACTTCCTGTCACTTAGCCGCCTCTACACATGCTAAGAGACATGTTCGTGAAGGAAATGGGCTGAAAATGGATCAGTTGGGAAGGAGGAAAATAACATGCTGTTTTTCCATTTCAGGTTTCTGGCTTAAATCAGTTTTCTAAAAGGCAACAGATGGATCCGCTGCCTAGAATGAAAGAGAGTCTGGTGAAAACGTACGTCTAGGTAGATCTCCCCTCGTTAGCTAATTATACTCGCCCGCGAACGGCGCTCACCCGACAGGTGTCCTTTATACTTTGGAAGCTGAGATTCTAGATTTTGGAGTGGTGTATAAAAACGTACACTGGAAGAGACCTCGCACTCCATAAGCACAAGATTCGGGGTCCCAGAAGCACTGTTAGTCTCCACACCTGGTGGCGGGTTCAATAAAAGCAGCATAGCATCCGGGGGAGAGTGAAAACCACACCACTAACAACACCACAGACGCTGTTCGGGTCTGCCTTGACCTTCTCAGAGGGGAAACGTGTTTGTTGCTATGGACACAGTACGGTTTAGACTACCCATCCCATGTAAATGCAGCCACTTTGTGATGAAGAACAAAGGAACTCTGAGGTATTTCTGAGGCTTTATAGACTTTCCAGGTCCTGTAGGAAATATGATATCACCAGATCCTTCTCTATATAACCTTGTTGCCATGTGCAGGAGCATATTCATATATAACACTGAAAAAAATGAAACCAAGAGAGAAGTGAGTTCCAAATCAACCCTGCCCGAACACAGTCGAGACAAGAGGTACCCGAGGGATGAGTACTATGACAGGTTTCTTTGGGAAAGACTAATGATGTAGCTCAATTTTGCCCAGTTCTCATCTAGATGGATTGAAGTATAGTTTTCAATTCATAATTATTACTTTTTGAAATTGAAATTAATTATCTTGACACATGTTCATTGTGGAATTATAATGTACTTTAAATCTTAAAAATTGACAACAAACCTCCATGGAAAAGGAATCAAATCATTGTATCTGAGATTCCCAGGCCCATCTTGGTGGTAAAAGACTTGATGGTAGGTTCTAGAACTCAGGGCATACTTGTATTTGAGCTAGGATGTGCCCCAGAGAAAAGATACAATTGAAGTCTGCAAGGGGAAAGGCTCCTGGCATTAAGACTGGGAGACCTAGGTGCCACCTTGTGAAATTCCGTCTAAGCAGACCCCACTGACACTCTTGGTCCCTCCGAGAATGAGTTCCAATGGCATGTTGACGGCACACAAGGCTTTTTATCTCCTAGGGAGGCTCACTGGCTGTGTAGCACCCAACGTTTCTGTTGGCCAGGGTCACTCCTCTGCCTAACTCCCACGACCGTTCCAGACTCCACGAAGATAATCAGGTGTGATCAGCAGTGTAGGCACAGGGGGACATTATGACACCGAGGGCAAGGCTTTACCAGGACAGGGAACTGTGACCACCTGGGCGCTCTTTTCTGAGGACAGTAACTCCTGTCTCAGCTGTTCTCTGCACAGCCATCTTACATAGCAACCTTTTGGTTTTACCTTTAAGATAATCCAAATCTCTTTTTTAAAATATCCTGCTACTTCTTTGAAATTTTCTTTGAAACCAAAGAGTTACTTGGAAAGTTAAGCCTTATTTGCACTACATTAATGCATGTATTCATAAACATTAATGCATGTACCATAAACATGCCCAGAAGATGACTCTGAGGAGAGTTTGGATTTTCACTGAATGCTCTTGAGGTTGGTTGTGTCAGAGCGTGAACTCCGAAGTCATGTCATCCTGAGTCTGATATCATCATCCTGAGGGGCCTGCTACCTGGCAGATCTCATCAGGCTTGACTGAAGGATGCTCAAGGAGATCATCAAGGTGCCCACCCCTTCCTGCCCCCTTATGGAGCAGTGGCCATCCACCATGCCTCCATCTGCTTGTTTGGGGCCACTGAGCCATCGGTCCGCGCTGAGCCTGAGGTGCTGATGTAGGAGGTAGATGCCGTGGGCTGGGAACTCTCACTCATTCAGCTGCCTCACAGGCTTCAGAGCTGCTCATTCCCACCCAGATCCCTTCTGTCTCTGATGAATACAAATACTGTAGATTGCTGCTTAGTCATCTTTGAACGGATTGCTAAAATGACGAGTGGTCAAGCCGCTGGACCGATAAGATCTTCGCTGTCTGAAATTATCAGCAACCCTTGAACCTCCCCCAATAGGAATATCTTCCTGAGGAGATATTGAATATATGCATGTAGTCAGGACCGCCTTAAAATACTGTCTCTGAGTTACTGACCTGACCACGGAATGGAATAGCCTGCTTTTGTGGATCATTCAAATATGAGTCATACAACCAATGTTGGGGCTAAGCACCTTACAACGGAGTTGACCCCAGGTGACCGATGGACACAGGAGGAGGTGTCAGCACCATCTCTTAGCTGCTGAGGAGAGTGGCGACTGTGAGGTGCTGTCAGAACACGAGCGGGAGCTGGGGGAGTGCAGAGTTAGATGGCTGCTCGGGAATGTTTTCTTCTCTAGCTGTTCATACACTCATTCTGTCTGTCACCAATGCTACTTCTGAAAACAATGGTGCATTCGCACCATAAGACCTGCACACGGAGGTCATAGCAGCTTTACCCATGATAGTCAAAGGTGGAAAAATCCTAAAATGTTCATCAGTGGGGAATGGATATTTGTTATGTCTATGCATTTTACTATACATAAGCCATAGCAATAAAATGCCATTTATACAACATTTGGATAATTCTCATAGTGTTCTGTAAAGAAATATGTAAATGTGCTTCCATTCACACAAAGTTCAAAGAGGGAGCTGCTATGTGGTCAGCTGGTGTCATAGCCTTAATGTTTGCTCTGGTTCACATTCTCATATGTACTTCAACTGGCGTTTGTAACACAGAGGCTGAGGTAGGTCACTTATTTTTAAAAAGGGTTAATTTAGCCTTAGTTTGAAAGATTCTGGTCCAGGATTGGTTGCCCTCACTGTGCTGTGCCTGCGTCAAGCAGTTCACTAACACTTGGTAGTGCAAGGTAGGCAAAACCGCCACACACAAAGTAGGGAGAAAAGGAAAAGAGAGAGGGACTGGGTCCCACTGCTGGCTTCAAAGTTATGTTTCCTGTGACCCCAAGACTTCCCACCAGACCCAGCCTCCTGCAGACCCCACAGCCTCCCTCCTTTCACCAGTACTACCTGGGATCATGTTTAACACAGAGACCTTTGGGTCATGGGCAACATCCGTTTGCAGTACCAATGTTTGAGCACTGGCGTATGACATTGTTTTACGCTCAGAAGAAATCAGAGTACCAGGAGAGACCCAGTTAAGAGAAATTCTATTTACAATGTCAAGCAAAAAGTGATTCTGCCCAGTTGAATATCACCAATTATGTTCTGGCTTCGTGAAATTGTATCTGTAAATGAACAGGATCATCTCCAGCTCACTGAAAGGTCTGTCCTAAAGACCCCTGCACATGCTGCTTATAAAGAATTGCTAAGTTAGTGAAGGGAAACACTATTTAGAAATAGGTTAGGAAGTTACGAAGCTCATAGGTAGCTTTGGGCTATGGTCCATGGAATACATTAACAGAAGACAGGACTTTACAAATAAGGAACTCAAACGGTGACGGAAACCACAGCAACAACTCGGCCGAGAGCCAACTGTAACGTTTCTTTTCCTTTGCGATGCAGCACCTCTTTCTTGACAAAAGTTTTATATCGAAGGCCCTCAAGGAAGACAGAGCTTTCCTTCATGCTCCTGAATAAAAGCATCTATGGGACATTAATTGTGTCTTGTTGAGGGAGAGATTATCTGGAAAATTTATTTTTGAGACAAGAAGTAGATATAGGAAATACAGCTAACATGTGCAGCCTTAAGACAATAAGTCAATAAACTTTGCCAGCATTAAGAAGCTCTACTAGATTCTAGATGATTCTAGAATGAAGATTTTAGAGTACATAACTTATGTAGAAATATTTATAACAGTAAATAAAAGCATAATGTAAAACAACTTGGTAGGGTTATGGATGATTTGTGCTTATCCATTTTTAGTATTTTCTATGAATTGTGCAGTTTTATTTCATTTTAATGGGAATAAAAAATAAAGAAAAAATTTATGATAAGCTAGCTTGCAGAAGTCTCTTAAGTAAAAATAACAGTATTCAGTATTATTCTTTTAATAAAGCAAGAAGCATGATGATTAATGAAATTTTGCACTGGCTTGCTTTGGAGCGGACAGAAAACCAGTTTTCCTCCACCACTTATCCAATGTGGCTCTACATGAATAGTCTCTCTTAGACTCAGTTTACCCCCTTGTAAAATGAGGGTGAAACCTGTACTGGATGGTGGCTAGGGGAATTGAGTTTTGAAAAACTCCTAACTTGATAAAGATTCTCAAATTTAATCCCGTTCCAGTGTGCAGCTCATTAGTACATACCAAAAGTAAGATGAGAAAGAATCCATTTGTGAAGAGAGAAAAATAAGTATGAGCGATAACTTGAGCATGCAACAACAATTCTGCCACACCGTTGTGCTGGAATCATTTATGCAATACCCGTTAAGTAGTTGCTAAACCTTACTGAACACACTTGGACAATGTGGCAGCCTGTTATTCCCACATATACATTGACACACAACTGAGGCAATCTGCAGGTACAGTAAAGCCGAGTGGCTTTTAGTGTATTCTCCAGGTTGAGGAACCGTCACCACTGATTCTAGAACATTCCACCCCCCACACAACTCACAAAGAAAGATCATACCTTTGAGTAGTTAGCTCTTACTCTCTAGCTCTTGGTAGTCACTAATCTTCCTATTTCTGTGGGTTTTCCCATTATTATGTTGTACGAGACTATGCAGGGTGTGGCTCGCCAGTTCAGCTTTTGTTCTCAAGAGAATCCACGTTAAGCACAGTCAGATTTATCGTGATGATTAGCTAGCATCCCAGATTTTTTTTTTAATAGAGCATTGGTTATCAAATTATCAGTTGATGGGGATTTGAATTATTTATACATTTCTGATAATGTGAATAATGTTGCTATGGATACTCCCGACAAAGTTCTATGTGTGTTCTGATTTAGTTGAAGACAAAGTAGCAGGCTTCCTGGTGGCATTTTCACATATCCCTTCCAGTCCTGTCTGTTCTTCTCTCCCATCTCTCTGCATCCCCTGTTGTCATCTTCTGTCCTCAGAAATGCCCTCTCCACTCTCATAGCCTCAAAACCACTTCTCCCTTAAAGGCCTCTGTCTGGTTTCTTGGCGTCCACACTATTTCCAGGTAAACACGCATAAAAATTGGAAGCTGAGATCCATGTCTGAGAAGGAGCATGTGCACTTGACTTCTAGTCCTGCGTCACCTTTTTTAATATAGTTCCATCTTCACCTATGCTTCATTTTCACGGATGACTAAGTTTTCATTGTGAATATGTGCCACATTCTCTCTGCTGACGGACATCTAGTCTGGTTCTGTTTCCCTGCCGCTGTGAACATGGGTGTGCATATATCTCTGTCACAGGGTTCGAGTCCTTTGGTTATGCATTAGAAGCAGCACAGCAAATTCGTGTGGGAATTCTAGTTTGGGTCTTTAGAGAAGCAGCCGCACCATCCTCCACAGTGGCTGGACCACTTGACCCCGCCTCCAACGACGACTAGGGTTCATCTTTCCCCACACCTCCATCGGTGTTCGCTGTCATTAGCTTTTCTGCTGAAAACCATTCTGACCTGGGTGAGATGGAATCTCAAAGTCGTTTTATTTGTATTTCTCTGACGGATAAAGATGTTGGGTACTTTCTCAAATTTCTACTCAACCATTTTTCTTCTTTTGAGAACCACCTGTTCAGTTCCCTGGCTCATTTATTAACTCACAGTCTTGGTGCTTCGGGGAGGGGGTTAATATTTGCCTCCCTTTGTCTATTCTAGATATTAATGTCCTGTCTGAAATATACCTGGTCAGGAGTTTCTCCCTTCCGCGGTTCTCTTTGTGCCTCTGGCTGTCTCCTTGCTATGCAGAAGCCGTTTAATTTCCTGTGATCCCTTTCGCTGCTGGGTTGCTTTGCCGAAAAATGAATGCCGCTTGCTGTATCTTGAGGTGCTGCCCGCCCCCCTTTGCTGCTGATTTTTAAGTATGACAGTTTCAGCCTTTCGTGTTGTAAACTGAGCATTTATTGACAGTGTTTTCCCTCTTTCATTCTTGCTTTATTGCGTCTGTATTTTTGGTTATCTTTCCTGTTTCATCAAAACTGGGCATTTTATATAATACCACATAGCTATTTTGAATCTCAGATGCTCTCTCTTCCCCGGGTCTGAAGGCTGCTGTTATGGGGTGACTTTTTAAACTTCACTCTATGAAGCTGGCGTTTTCCCTCATGAGCGGCCACTTTACATTCTGCTGGGTTCGCTAAGTGGTTACTTCGGAATTAGCAGAAAATTTTAAAGTGCTTGGAATCAATAACTCTCTTCCTTCCTGGGGGACTCTGCATATGTGTTTGGACGGGCTCTCCATACCCAGCCAGGAAAATCCCAACTCTGCCTTTGCCTTCCCTTCTGCTCCTTAGCACCTCAAATTTAGCCAGAGGTGAGCTTAGGTCCTTCCTAAGTCTTTCCCAAGAACACACATGGTCTAGGTCTTGAATATGGCGCTGCAGATACCAGGAAGTGTGCTGAAGATTCAGTGCCCCCCCGCCCCCTGCCTTTTAACTTTCCTGGTTAGTTTAGTTTTAAATAGTAGTAGCCATGGAATTAAATGATGGCTTCAATTTGTTCCAGCAAATTCTCCAGAGAAGGCCAAAGAAGAAGAGCTTTGCAGTCAGAGATTGGCGACTCCCATAGTATGTGTTTGGCTCCTGGTTTTACCATAGGCATGGGTTGTTGGTTTTCTCGGAGGTAAGGGGCAAGCGTAGGACTAGGGAAAATTAAATTCTGCATAACTCAGTGTTCTCACCAACACCCCAAGTTTTTTTTTTTTTGAAAATTTTGAGATTTGCTATGAATTTTTGATTTCTAGAGTTCTAAGGTACTTGGCTTACTTCTCTTTGCTTTTCCGGGGTGGGGGGGAGAGAAAAACATTTTCCTGCGTAGAAGGAAAATGGCAGGTCTTTACTGTGTCGTTGTTGCTGAGACAACTCTCTAAGATAGTTTTAAAAGCACTGGAGCTGGAGCAGCCTCTGCTGTCTCAAAGAAGAAAACAAGGAAGCAACCTGCACAAAGCTGCCTAGGTCAGAGAAGATTCCACCAGATCGAAGAACAGAAATCCGTGTGCTGATATTGGTCCCTGTTCTATTTCTTGGCCTCTCTCTGTTCTTGCCTTTAATTTGAATTAAAAGGTAAGTAGCAGATTGGTCCCCCTCACCTCTTTCTAGACAGGGCCTTCCACGGTGGGTACCTGATGAGTTACTACTGGAGCCTGGCCCTTTGTGTGTCCTTTGTGTGCCCACGTTTGCAATGGTTGACCCATAGCTGCAGCGAGATGATACCACGTGGTTGCCTAAGACGGGGCTGTAGGCAGAACGTGTCAATGAAGACTTCTTATTCCAGACCGGAGGAACAGGGTCAGCCGTATGTGGCAATACGGTTTTGTTGTTGTTGCAGACAGCGGTGACAGAAAAATTATGATCAATGCTTATTTTATTTCAGTGGAAGATACAATTCCGTTAATCAGAAGATAATGAACGCCAAGAAAGGACCAGTAAAAAAGGTGACAAGATCAAACCATCTTCCAAAGCTCAACCTGTGATTCCAGAGCTGGGCAGACTTCTATTTTTTTTCCATCTTTTCTTCATCCAGAATCTACAGTTTAGGAGACGGACGTTCAACACATTTCTCAGGAGAGGAAATAGATAAGGAAGAGCGGCTTTTCTTGCTCTTTCAAAAATCGATTCCTCTGACTGCATAAAAGTCATGTGTCTCCAGTGACTCCAAGTAACCAATTCCTGTACTTGTGGTTCTTACTGTGTCCCAGGAGGGGGCTTGAAGGCTGATGTCATTCTGGTAGTCTCAGCAGGGTCTTTCTGATCTGCTCTGACTATGCCGCCAACTGTGTGTTTGGCTTCTAAGTTGTCCATTAGCTAAAATTTTATACGTGTATGTATAAAACCTTTATGCAGCTTTAGGTTACATCCTGCTCACGCACCTCAGCTTTTTAAAAATCAAGCACAGATCACATGCATATGGGAGTGTGGCTGAGCCGTCCCCTGTGCACTGCGTGGGTCTCAGCGCCCTACTCTGCTGGTCACCTCCAGGGTTTGGGGCAAATCTTATCACCTCACGTTTATCACCCACATCTATAAAATGACTATGGTAAATTGTATAGTTTATAAGATTTCTTGCCGTTCTAGAAAAGCTTATTCAGTCCCAGGGGCTGGCTACTGAGTATGTGGCATTAAAGTCACATTGTGGTGTTTATTAGCTCACAACAGTGGTCTGATTCTTTGGGTCAGCTTTTCAAGAGTTTGGAATACTGCAGACTAGCAGTAAACAGAGCGTGAATAAGGGAAGAATTGTTTTAAAACCCATAACCTTTAATGAATCCTATTCATGTTTAGGGATGTTTGTGATTTAGATGGGTTTTGTAACTGTAATCTAGGCCAGGAAAACCCATATAATTTACCAGCCCATTTTAATAAGAGAAATGTTTGGAATTTAAATCTCCTGTGCATGTTTTAACGAGTGGAGCTTTGACCCCTATCTAATGAGAGGTGTCATTTGCTTCTTCCTATATGCAAGGGACTCACATCTGCGTGTATGTATGGATGTGTGTATGTGGAATATGCGCACACGTGTGCGGATGACATCTGTGGCTGCCCGCGTAAGACCTACACAAGGTCAAGCCAGTCATCATTCCAGCTGCAAGGGCCCCAGCCCTAGCTGAGGAGCTAGTGAAGGTGGGAGCTGCCAGGGAAGGGGGAGTCCATTTTCTTTTAAGGGTGTGGTCCCTGGTAGGTTCACAATTCTCCAGTAGATGGCTCTACATCCATGCATTTATGTGTAGCACTAACTAGCTTCTATGGAATATATATGTATATATATGTGAGATCAGGGAGGAAGTGGGGTATGGATGATATAAATACATTGTATGCAAAAAATAAACTGTATTAATAAAATGGAATGTAGGCATAATAGCGACTTTAATGTACTTATTTTCTTTTCCTTTATTCTCTTTTCTCTAAGTTTGTTTCTCGGGACCATTTTTTTTTCTCCAGGCTTTGGGTATCATTTTCTGCATATTATATCCATATAATTTTTATTGGGCTGGGCATTAGTAATTTCACATTGTGGATTATAATGTTCTTATGAACATTTAAGTTGTCTACAGTCCTGCTTAGTCTTTCGGACTTCTGTTGGAGTGAGTCAATTTCCCCATGAGCTAGGTTACTAAGACTAGCTAGTCTGAGGCCCTGGTAAAGATACCCTGGGTGACACACAGCGACATTTAACTATGCCTGGCCCCAGCTTGGATACCTCGAGGCTTGCAGACATTCTGCTTCACAGCTTTGCCCCTTGAACCTTGGTGTCCAGCAGGGGCTCATGGTCACCTGTGAAAACCTGGGCTTCTGTTTTTGTACAAGTCTTTGTGTTCTGCAACGTCAGCCTCTTTCTCCAGCTCCTGCCTCCTCAGCTGTGGGAAGTGGTCCTGTTAGCATGGTGGCCCCTTCCCTGAGGACTGTGCTGTGCTATGGGGAGAAACTGAGCAGGCTCAGGGCTTGCTGCATTGCTGCATTGCTCAAGGCTCATGTTTTCATGTTCTCATGTCTGCAAACAACCGTCTCGTCTATTTTCATCTATCCCTCTGCTCAGTCGCAGTGAATGGATAAATTTGGCTTCACCACTCCTTCAAGGGCAGAATTAAAGAGCTCATCCACTTGATACTAAACTTTTTTAAAGCAAAGAAAATGTATTAAAAATGCAACCTAAAAATAGGTTTTGGTTTGTCAGCCATTCTATTTCTTTGTGTTAGTGCCTGGATAAAACGGGGCACGTGGCTTTGTCTTGTCTTCCCTGCCACGGAAGTGAAGAAGAGGATAAGAGAATTTGGTGATCAAACTGCTGGACTGTAGCCCGGACTGCTTTATTCTCAACCAGCAGTTCCCTTTCTCCATGAAACACACGTGAAGATCATGATTCACAGGTGGGGAGCACTCTGTTTACCAGTGTGAAGTTCGTACATGCTGGGTTGTTGTATGTGTTAAAAACTTTTCAGGATCACACGGCTGTGCTTAGTGACAGGGGTAAAGAATTGTGAGTGACCCTATATCAAACAGATAAACCCATTGGTGTCTTCCTTCTGGTGGTCACTGTGGGTTTGTCTTAGTCTTTGTCTTTGAGGCACGGTCCTGTTATACATTTTACTGTAGTGGCTCACCTTGGTTATCTAGGAAGAGGGAGTCACAGTTGAACACTGTCCATCAGATCAGCCTGGGGGGAGGGTCTGCAGGGCATTTTCTGCCTAGCTAGTTCATGAAAGAAGGCCTAGTCCACCATGGGCATCACCACTCCTGGGTAGGTGGTCCTGGATTGTAAACAAGGAGCCAGGTACATTCTTCCATGGTCTCAGCTTTGAGCTTTTGCCTCAACTTCACTCAGAGATGGCCGTGGAAATAAATCAAATAACCCTTCCCTCTCCTAAGCTGCTTTTTCTAAATGTTACATCATAGCAACAGAGGACTAAGCTAGAACTCCTTGGCTGGCAACTGCCATCCTGCTGTCTCAGCTTACCACAGACATGTATCACCGTGCACAGTCGGAACAAAAATCTAAGCATAAAACACAACATTTCTAGGACTGTCCCACAAAAACATCCATGATCCTTCTTGGCTGTGCCTCCTCCCTGCCCTGGTTTTCTTTTATGCTCTCCGGATGTATTAGAAACACAGCCATGTTTTTTGTTTGTTTGTTTGGTTTGGTTTTTCAAGACAGGGTTTCTCTGTAGCTTTGGAGTCTGTCCTGGAACTAGCTCTTGTAGACCAGGCTGGCCTTGGTCTGCTTTCCTCTGCCTGCCGGGACTAAAGATGTGCATCACCACCGCCCAGCAACATAGCCATGGTTTTAATGGGCTTATTTTATATTTCATTTATCCAGTCTGTTTCATTGACTAATTTTTCTCCTGGTTTCTGAACTCATTTTCTGCCCATTATATAATTTTTATTGGGCTTTGCATTTGTGTAATTTTATACTGTTGTTGATCTTTTTTTTTTTTTTGAGCTCCATTCCTGTAAACATTTAAACTACATTTTTTTTTTGTTTTTTTTTTGTTTTTGTTTTTCGAGACAGGGTTTCTCTGTGGTTTTGGAGCCTGTCCTGGAACTCACTCTGTAGACCAGGCTGGCCTCGAACTCACAGAGATCCGCCTGACTCTGCCTCCCGAGTGCTGGGATTATAGGCGTGCGCCACCACCGCCCGGCTTAAACTACATTTTTTTAAAAAAAAAAATGTGAATGTTGCCAGGTAGTGGTGGTGCACGCCTTTAGTCCCAGCACTTGGGAAGCACAGGCAGGCAGATATCTGTGAGTTCAAGACCAGCCTGGTCCACAAGAACTAGTTCCAGGACAGGCACCAAAGCTACACAGAGAAACCCTGTCTCAAAAAAACAAATAAATAAGTAAATAAATAAATAAGCAAATAAATAATAAAGATAAAAGACAAACGGAATGTGACTGCAGGGGATCAGATCCGGGCCCTCAGTCAGGCAAGCACTTTACTGACTGAGCCAGCGCCTCAGTACCATGCTATTATATAGATGAAATTACATTATCCAAAAAAATAAGAAATAAATAAGTTACTACTATGTTATAGTACAGTGTTTTAAAAGGGCTCTAGAGGCGTCTCTGGACACCCATGTTCATTCAGAAAACGATCCCTAGAAGCTGCAGACAGCATCACCCTCAGCACCCACTTCAGAGGTAAGTTAGGAGGTCAGGAAAGAAGAAACAAATACAGCTTTCCCGCCCCTGTGTGGCTCTTGGTCTGTGTTATGTAACAGCAACAGAAAAGTGAACTAGAGTAACTAGGCTGGCCTTAAACTGGCCATCCTCCTGCTTCAGCTTCTGAATCGCTGGCAGTACACATCCCAAAGAAGCAAATCTCAAAGCCCAGATGTTCAGTAGCCCCACAATGTGGAAGACTCTTGAGTCCCTGAATTATCGAAGGTAGCAGGTTTGTTCCAAACTCACCATGCTAATCCTCATTTGGTGGTTGTATGAATAAAGTCGTCTGTTCTTGTATGTGTTCTGTGTTTGGCCACCAATATTTGGATTTTACTTCTTACTAAAGCAATTAACCTGTTCTCACTCATATTGCACCAAACAATATTTCTAATAGCCAAATTTTGAGTTCCAGGTCCAATGAGAGATCCCATATCAAAAAATATGTCGGAGGGTGAGGAAGGCAAACAACACCAACCTCTGGCCTCTACACATATATACAAGCCCATATATACACCACACCCACACCACATACAGTAAAGGAGGAGTGAATTCTATATATAATAGTCATAATTTCTAAGCATAATTTGTTTCTTTGGTCCATTCCTCTTTCTTCCTCTTGAGAGTCACCAAACAAGTATTTAAACTTATTTCCTCCTGGGAGTAAAGTTAACAGTCGTGGTTGAGCTCTGTCACGGCACGGGTCCTGGTGGCCTCTGCGGAGTTCTTCTCGGTTTCGTCTTTGCTGTGGGGACCCTAGAGGGACACTGTCACACTCTTCGCAGTTCTCAACTCCTAGGTTTTCCTTGAAAATGGGTTATTTGCATTCAAAGTCACTGGTTTTTTTTTTTTTTTTTTTTTTTTTTTTTGGCTTTTCAAGACATGGTTTCTCTGTGTAGCCTTGGCTGTCCTGGAACTCATGCTGTAGACCAGGCTGGCTGGCTGTACTTTTTAAAGACAACTAACTTAAAGACATACCTACTACTAATATTTTTCCCAACATCTTTTCTTGGGTCTAAACACCTGCTGAGTACTTAGTCCTCTGTGAATCACAGGAGTCTTCAGGCTTCTACACTCACCAGTGCCTGTCTGGTGTCCCCCACTCCCCACAAGCTGCTGAGTTAATGATGTCATTTGTTTCGGTGTTCTGTTGATGCAGCAACTACCCTTCAGGTGTCAGAAGCACCACACAAGGTTTCCTCTGTTATCCAATGACCCTGCCTGGCTTCATCAATAAAAGAAGTAAATATAAATAATAATAGAAAAATTATAACTGGGGAGCATGGTAGGAGACATCCAAGAGTTCAAATTGTTGGCAGTGTCAGAGTATGGCTTTGTACCCCTATCTTTATACTTTATATTACACACACACACACACTCTTAGGTATTATGAAAGCTTTATAATAAATATGAAAAACTAGCCCAGTAGGTTCTTCTCTCCTGTCACTATGTATTCAAGATGTCCGCTTTCTACTTTGTGTTATCCCCCAACATCCATCAACAAGAAATCTCTCCTCTTAAGATTGCCTGAATTTTTGGTGACAGAAATTCCTGACGGCTTAGGCCAGCTGTCACTGTGGCTAAAGCAGAACAAGCCCCTTTGAAACTGTCTTCCCAGGCTCTACAGCCACAGACGCTCTGAGGAATCTGCTGACTTTCATGGTTCAGCGGCATGGTTTTGCCCGGGAGTGGGGACCACTCTGGATCCTGTGTGACACTGCCTCAGCCATAGTTCTAATGTCACTTCCATTTAGTTCTGTACCCTGTACAAGGCTCTGAGGTTAGAAATGAGGTAGATTTTCTAGAACCAATTCCTGCTTTTGAAAGTTAGTATATTAGTTGATAGGAAAACTGTCAAGACCAATACAGTCTTCTGCTGGGCATAATCAGTTTCTATGTGATCTTTTTTTCCTGCCTAAGGGAAATGCTTCTTAACCTATGGGGTTGTGCGTATTTGTTATCAACTTACTAGTTACTGGGATATAAATTCTAGTAAAACGGTCTCTACCCTATGATGCTAAAATAGTTGTGCTTGTCAAGCAGAGGCATACGAGGATTCTTACTGAGTTGCTCTAACACAACGTCACAGATTGGCTTACACACAGTAGCATATATTCAAGAAAATATGAGTCCGTTCATGCTGTGGGAGAGATCCGAGCCGGAGCGCTTGTTGTTAAGTGTTGTGAACTTAAACCACACAGAACCACACTTCTGGGTTAAGAGAACTGAGCAGGAAGGAGACATGCAAGTAAGAGAGGGTCTGGCCTCTCAGATGCAGGGCAAGTTCCACAGAAAATTCAGGTTGAAATGAGGACGGTTGGGAATTGAGCGGTTTAGCTGGGGAGGCACAGAGGACAGGGCCAGTACTATTCCCAAGTCACTGAGCTGGCTAACAGAGCTTAGGGACTTCCCTGGGTTCATGCTTCATCCATAGCACCAAAGAAATTCCTCAGCCTGGTCATGGGGTTTCTGGGAAGAGAGACTGATTTGGGGAGAGAGACTGATTTGGCTGACTTGATTAAACGCTGGGTTTTGAAAGCCTGATGGGGGAACGAGAGTGTGGGCTCTACTGTCACACCGAGGAAAAGAGTTAAGTGCATAAACAGAAAGGCTCTCGCACAGTTTTAGGTTAGAAAACACAAGATTAAAACTGCCCTCTTCCTCCCTGGATGGCCCTAGCTGTGCGATGACAACACAGTCACTCAGATAACGAACTCATTTTGATCATGCAATTTCTTTCCAACAATTCCTGTCTTTTGTGTCTCACTGCACAATGGATGGCATTATGAGATAGAATAGATCATAGGCTCATGCTTTAAAGACATAAAGTCCGCTAGTGCCAATCAACTGCTGGAATACCCTTGATTTGCCCTTATCGTAAAATACATTTATATATATGTATGTGTGTGTGAGAAATGTGCCTGTCATTGTGTGAGCAATGTGTGTATGTGTGTGTGTGTGTGTGTGTGTGTGTGTGTGTGAGAGAGAGAGAGAGAGAGAGAGAGAGAGAGAGAGAGGTGTTGGTGGGTGTTGAAAGGGAGGGAGAGGGATGTGTGTGTGTTCATATGTTGGTGGGGGGAGAAAGGAAGGGAGAGGGGTGTGTGTATGTGGAGGGAGAGAAAGGGAAGGAGAGAGGATATATGTGTGTTCACAATGTGCACGTAGGAACCCTAAGAGGCCAGAAGAAAACATCTCTGGAACTGGAGTTGCTGATGGTCATGAGGGGCCATGTGGGCTCTGGGAATTAGCCATGAGTCCTCTGTAAGAACAGCCAGTGCTCTTAACTGCTAAGTCATCTTTCCAGCTCCTTAACTGGTTCTTCAATTCAAATATTTCAATGCCTGCTACGCGTCAGGCATTTTTCTAGGTCTTTATTCTAGAGATTGGGAGAAGACAAAATAATGTGTTATTTACACCAGGGTAAACCATGCAGTAAACAATAGTGTAAGGGGCTCCATTCTGATGGGAGTGCCCGGGAGGTGTCTCCACAACAGAGAACCACACAGTAGAAAGTCCAGAAAGAGAATGAGAGGAATGAAGGAACAGCAGGAAGACACCATGACCAGAGGCTGAGAGGTCAGGATGGCAGGAATCAGAGACCGAGAGGCGAGAGGACTTTGTTGGGCACGGGAGAGAAGCAGGTGTTTTCATAAGACCAGGCATTCATATTCTGGCTTCTGTCTTAAGCCTTGGTTCTGGCTATTGGTGAACTGCCAGAAAAGATGGGTGGAGGCAAAAGTGGAAGCAGAAGTTTGAACACTACAGAACAGAAATACTTGTGTTTATAATTCTACAACAGAACTTGACGATCAGTGGAATTCTGCTAGTCATGCATATTACAAAGGTGGTATAAGACTGTTCTTGTATTATTGTTTAATATATATATTAGTCATATGTATTATTTAATATATATGCATACACACACACACACTTTAGTGTCTTATATGGGAAAGGTTTTAAGTAAAATGCCTGAAATTGGTGAATTCTCTGACTTTTGGCTTTTGTGGTTATAGTCTCATGAAAACACTCTCTTCAGTCCCACTATCTTTGAAAAGAGACAGCTTTAGAAATTAGCCAGATCATCAATAACCTTAGGCATACAGTATGTGATAGTCGCTAGGATACACCAATGTAGATTTTCAAACGGTGAATGCTTTGTTTGTTTTGTTTTCTTAAACACAGGAGTTCATTTGAATAAATCTTTTATTCTCTATGCATATTATAAAAAATAAACAATTAGCTGGACCCGGTGGCACAGATCTGTAATAGTAGCAATGCAGCAGGAGGATCACAGGTTCTAGGCCAGCCTAGGCAACTTAGTAAGACCCCCCTCCCCCATCTCAAAATGAAGAGCAAATATGAGGGCCGAGGGAGGTCTCAGTAGTATAGTACTTTCTAGTGCACACAGAGCCCTGGGTTCAACCCCCAGAACCAAAAATGAAAGTAAAAATACAACAATAATTTAGTTAGGAGAGTCATGTAAAACTCATGTGCTTTGCCATCTTGTAGGTTAGAGTGAATGAGTAATTTTAGGTGCATTTTTCTAATTTATCAATGTAGAATTGGTGTTACAATATTTTATGTCGTGGTACTATATTCAGTATGCTGATGCTATAGGGACTGTAGGAAGTGTAACTTGCCCATTTGTCGCTAGTGACACAAGAACAGTTCAAACAGGTTAAAGGCGACACAGGAAATCCACGGCTTGTGTTCTTTTACAATGCACAGGTTGATGGCAGGTTTCGCTATCCAAGGCTAATACCTCAGTGGGGCAGGTACTTTTAAGGCTACCCTGAGCATTGCAGAATATTTAGCAGAATTATTCAACTCAGCCAGCTGGAAGCCAGTTCACCTCACTGTCCTTGGACGTTGCCAACTGTCAGGCAGGGGAGAGTCCAGCGAAATCCCCTTTGGGGAGATCTACTGTAAAACAGTAGGTAGCTGTCCGCTTGAAAATTAAGCTTTCTTTTGAGATGCTAAAAATATCTAGGTTGCTTCTTTTCAATTTTAGCCTTTCACATTCTAGATACAAAATAACAACAGCAACAACAACAAAAACTACCCTCCCCCATTAGGAATGACTTTCTCTCCTATTATCTTAAAGTCATTCTTTATTCAGCCTAAATATGTCTATATTTATAGCCCCACAGTTGCTATTCCTGACCCCTGGAACAAAGGAAAGTTAGTTATTGTTCAAGAGAAAAATGTTCCAAGTGGCTTCAGGTCACACCATATACCCCAGAGTCTGAGTCCGACTGCCCCCTTGTCCCATATCTTCTACTGATGAAGGAGACCATCCTCTCCACAGTCATCTACTTATTCTCAGTCCCCGATGAGGCTGAAGGCAGTAGAGAGGTAGGGTTTATTAAAATGCATACGTGTACAGATTTCACTCTGTAATCAGAGGATTGATTTCAGGCCCCCTGTAGATACTAAGATCTGCTAGTATTCAGATCCTTTATATAAAATGCTGTTGATTTTACGTATAAACAACATCTTGAAGTATCCTTTAAATCAGACTTTTGCAGGTGGAACATCGCTAATTTGAAAATCTAAACTTTTCTGAAACTCAGAACCCCTTTGCTGACATGATGTCACACGATCCTCCCTTTCCACTCCCAAATACACATGGGGATCTGTGCATGGTGGAAAACTACTTTTAAACCCTGCGTAACATCACCTTTGGGTCAGGAGTATAAGATGCTTATGAACATGATTGTACTTCATGTGTAAGGGCTGAGTCTCTGTCCTATTACCTGGTCTGAATCTCATGCTTAGATTCGGGTCTCATCTCCAAGATGTCTCACATGAAAAAAAAAATTCTAACCTTTGTTAAAGGTTTCAGGCCTGAAGGCTTTAGATAAGGGGTGATCACCCTGTAAAATCTAACACGATGCAGATAGTGGCTAATGTTCTATTGCTTAGGGAACGGAAAAGGAGGGGTCTGTACAAGTTTAGCAGTGATGCAGTTTTCTCTCTCCTCCTTTGTTTGTTTGTTGAGACAGGGTCTCTATGTAGTCCTGGCTGTCCAGGAATTCACTAGATAGACCAGGCTGGCCTCAAGAGATCCTTCCCCCTCTGCCTCCACAGTGCTGGATTAAAGGTGGGTGCCACCGCACCTGGCCAGTTTCTCTAATATTTTCAGCCCACAATATATAGAATCATGGATGAAGGAGGATCCCCCAAAAACGATTTATCTCACCTTTTTCCAACCAAATAGCAGAGAGGCACAGGACTATTTTTGTCTACTCTGATGACCTAAATCAGCCGCCGAGAGCAGAATGCAACAGTAGCGCCGGGCACCCTGAGGGTTTGCTGGGAGACAGACCACCTACCGTGGTGGGTCTCACAAACCTCTTCTGTGCTGTGTCCCCATGAGGTGTGGCACCACAAAACAGGTTCCTAAGCGTTAGAAAAACCTAGACACAATAACAAGAGAAGGATCTTATCTCAGTGCTGAGCCAGGGCTGAATGACGGGTTTGGTCAGCAGCCACCAGAAACTTCTTCACTGCTGAAGTTTCTCAGCTGAGGAAATGGGGCCAACGTGTTAAATTGCAGTATAAAACGGAGCAATTCCAAATTAAAGAATGAATTAATGAAACTGCCATACAAGCACTGTCCATATGCACGGGCATCAGGCAAATATATTTTATGGGACAAACTGACGCATCTGTAGGACCGCTAAGTGGCTGGCCCACCCCAGGCATCCATCACAGCAGAGGGTGCTCTGCCCATGCGTAGTGGAGCAAGCCAGCCTGCGGCGTGAGTGGCGGGCCTGGGGTGTCCACGTCACTCTGCCCAGCGCTCCCACAGCCCCCGGGCGGGCGCTCTCTGCGCCTCGCTCCGCCCCTCGCAGCGCGGGCCCGCCAAGAAGCTGCGGAGCCCTAGACGCCATGGCCGACCTGATCAGCAGTGGGGAGCTAGGCCGGAGGCCAGGGCAGGTAGGAGCTGTGGTGGAGGCAGCTGTGAACATCACCCCGTCCGGCCCTGGAGGCGCAGCCCTGCCAGGGTGCACCCAGGAGGCTCCATCAAGGGCCTGGAGCTGCGCTCCGGTGTAGGGCTGTTATTTGAGGCCAGAAAGCCACCAGGCCAGACTTTGAACCCCCCTGACCCTGGAGCCCGGAGCAGAACCTTGGGGCCATTCTGGGATTGGGAGACCCGGCTTGAGCTTTCCTACAGGGAAGATTTGGGCTATAGGAGCGTGCATTTCTCTGCATGTATTTCCGGAGTCCCTGACCTTGCACTGTTCGCCTTTCGCCTTTCGAAGATGGCGACCCAAGGTGGCCTTGCACAAACAAAGCCTGCTTGCCACTGTACTACTGTACATACCGGGTCCATCCGTACTCTGCAGAGAGAGGTCCCAGAAGCGCACTTTGATCAGACCCTTGGTGACCCACCCACAGGGTTACTATTCTAGATTTAAAAAAAAAAAAAAGGTAACGTGAAACCCGGCCTGGTGACTTAGCCCCCATGCAAGCTGAGGCGGGAGGATGCTGTGAATTCAAGGCCTGTTCTGGGTTACAGAGTGAAAACCTGTCTACAAGACAAAACAAAACAAAATAGCGGGGAAAGCCTGGCTAGGATGCCTAGAGGAGCATTACTCACCCCAGAAGGCGGAGCCAACACTATCTTTTCACAGATCTTTCTAGACAAATAGGAGGGGGGGGTCTCTTACACCTAGAGGAGTTTTGTTAAAACCTGTAATAAGCTTTGACTACTTAACCTTCTGAGCCTTTAGGAACAAGCTTCAGGAAACAAAATTATTTCTGTAGGTTGTTTAACGGGTTTTGGTAATTCCGGGGGCTGGGGGGGGGGAGGTTCGCGCTTGAAAGCAAAGGCGCTAAGGAAAAGGAGTCTGATGGCTCAGGATTAAGCAAAAAATGGAATTCTGAATAAAATGCCTGATTTTTTTTTTTTTTTTAGTGGATTCTGACCCAGGAGAGTCAGAGCCCCCTCTGAGTCTTGTGAGCCCAGCAGCTTGCTTAGTCTCCAGATAGAGCTAAATCCCTCCTTGGTCTCCAGGGAAACCGGAGGCTGGTGATTGCCCTCTGAGAGTTCAGGCCCAGGCAGCCGCTGCTGATTGTCGGCAGCGCTGCACCCCGTGATAAGACTGACATAAATAACAGCTCACTAAAATGGAGGGGTGATTTGCTCTAAGCACTTCAGCACCTGCTGTTACTAATTAAGGGTTTAGACTGCCACTGTTTGCAGATGGAGATCTGGGGCTGTAAAACTGTAGAGACTGCGGTTTCCTGAATGTGGCCAGAAATGAGTTGGGGTAGATAAGGACATGGGTGCCCGTGGGGTTATAAAGCTGCCCATCATTAAAGGACGTGGCAGGGTGTTAATAGGGCCCACCCCTAAGAAAGCATGGGGTTTCTTTTCCTCGTCATTTAAAAAAAATTCCAATGAATATGTATTGGTTAAAAAATGCACTAAGCAATTCATACAGAAAAAAAATGATATATAATGGAATCTAGCCAATTGTGTTCATAGGTGGAAATTATAGACATGTTCAAAGGCAATTTTGCAAAGGAGAATACGCTAGAACTTTCCATTCTTTTCCTCTCATCGTTGGGAGGCCTTCCTATTGCCTGTGTTCCGATGTCACACCATCAACAGCGTACTGAGTCAACACTCGGATTTACGCTGATTTTATTTGCTAAATTTACATTGCTGAGTAGTGGACTTGAGTGGTGCTCTCAGTGTTCTAATCTGTGTGACTGCTGACACCCTGAGTATGTTGTGGCTCTGGCTTTGTAGGTCAGGGAAAGAAGCCTTTGGCGAGAGGACCAGTCACATCTTTCTGGAACTGCTCTGTTTTGTACCAGGTGCCTCAGCACCCAGCAAACCTTAGGCTCCTGCACAGAGCATGGTTTCCTATTCTGCTACTTCCCACCCATCTTAGTTTCCTCCCTACCTCCTCAGGCTCCTCCCCATGTCTTTGTCCCTTAAAGCTCTTGACTTTTCTCCACAAGACTGATAGATTCTGGGAGGGGAACCTGGAAGGAGAATCATGCAGTTAGAACACCAGGTACCCCCCAGGACAAGGCTCAGAGAGGCAGCTGCTTTTGTTCTTTTAGCCTGTGACTCACGCAGTGGGGAGAACGGTTTCCACTGCCCAGTCTGAATGTACATCCCTGGAATTCTTTCCCATCCTCTCAGCTTGAAATAACAAGGTGTAGGTGTGTGTGTGTGTGTGTGTGTGTGTGTGTGTGTGGTGTTCAGGCTGGTATTTAAGAAAACATAGAGGTGTCTACCTTGCATGGGGCCCTTGCACTGTGAGCTTGCCTTGCAGATACAGGTTGTGTCTCTTAGAGCCAGTGGTGGTGCCTGGAACCAAGAGGCAGATACTGTTTCCTGCCCTGAAGCCTTTGGTCCCTTAGCCCCACACTGGATGATGGAAATGGGCTGGTAACCAAGGCTCCGTGCACTGTTCTGCATCCCAAGGATTGTGAGCCCTGCTGTCTATACCACAGAGAAGGCATGGACAGCCCTGTGTGCAGGGTGCTTGGCTGCCCCTTCACCTGTATTCTTAGCACTGCCTCTGCCCAGTACGAAGGCTCAATAAACACCTATGGGGACAGTGATTAAGGAGGAGCACAAAGCGGTAAGATGTTTGAGAAGACTAAGAGAACCAAACTTCCTAACAGAAAATTCTACAGTTATCCCCAGCCTATACCTATTTTATATTACCTATCCCCTGGCTTCTACCTGTTTTTAGTGTCATTGTTCATACCACCTTGTTTTGTTCTCAGATGGCTCAGTGAGAGAAAAATTGCTATATTAAGATAAAAGAAAAATCAGGGGACTGGAGAGGTAGGTGGCTTGGTTGGGGAAGTGCTTGCGGCTCAAGCATGAGAACCCGAGTTTGGCACCCAGTACCCAGATAAAGGCAGACATAGCCGCACATGCATCTGTAACCCCAGTGCTTGGTGAGAGGAGCCAGAATCGGGGTGACCCTGGAGCTCACTGGCCAGCCAATCTAGCCTAATGACTAGTTCAGTGAGAGATTTTGCCTCAAAACATAAGGTGGAGAGTGACTGAGGAAGACACTTGACCCCCACCCACCCGCCACATACACAGGTACATAACACACACATCAAACACACACACACACACACACACACACACATAGCACCACATACACACCACATAAGCACGAACCACATATATACATCACACACACACACTACAAACATACCACATACACACACCACATACATGCTACATCTCTGTCTTTCTCTCTTACACACACACATACACACACACACACACACACAGACACTCCACAGAAACATGTATATAATCATTTTATGAATGGCTGATAAATTATATTAGCTCATTGGCAGTTGCTTCAACTAAAACATTATTTGGAAAAAAGTCAACAGAACTATAACCTTCTTAGAGTCAGGCCCCACTCTAACTTACCAGTGTTACAGTGGCACTCATCTTTGGGGGAGGGGTCTCAGGAAGGTGCTGGGAGAGAATTAGCCATGCGATCCAGTAGAGTCGGACAACAAACACTAATGGGTTGCACCTGAAATACTACTGACCTATGATGTGGCTTTCAAATGACGTGAAACAGACCACAAGGGCCTCCAGATTCTCCCTGGGTCTCTGTAGTTTCTAAGTGCTGGGACAGGAGGATTGAGTGTTTGAAACCAGCCTAGGGATCATACCAAGGCTGTGTCTCAAATAGCGAAATAATTATTTTTGAAGGAAAAGGTCATGGTATGTTTTGAAAAGGTTAGGGCTCTCGAGGGAAACAGAGGTAAGTTTGGAGGCTGGTGTCAGGTCGCAGAAAACAAAACAAAACAAAAAAAACAAGAACACATTAATAAGTGGACCCTTTTGTCCTTTCTGCTGTTGGTGGGGCAGGTGAGTGAGACCGGCTCCTGCTGGTGGATTGAGCATAAATGTTTCCTCCACCTCCTCTGTTCTGAACGCCACAGCAGGAGACACTTAAAATAATTCAGCCTCCAACAAGTAAATATCACTGCAAAAGAAAGGGGCGGGACAACTCTACGTTAAAACCTAAGGAGACACAGCCACCCGATGTTCTAGATGGAATCTTGGTTCCAACACAGCCATTTCTCTCAGAACCTAAAACCCACAGACTTGAAATCTAGAAAGCGACAGTCTCAAATGTGTGTGACGGAGAAAAGGTACAGCTTTGTAGACGGCAGAGGAGAGATGCTGAGGTGGGACCTATTAGTGGTGGGCAGAAGCAAAGGGTTGCACGTGTGCAGAGGGCGATCACCTGGTGTGGAAGCAGCTACATACAGAACACCTGTGCTTAGCTTGTTCCTCTGACCAGAGCTGAGATGCGGTTACCTCTGGGACAGGCCTGTGAACTGATGTTCGGAAAGGGAGCTGCGTGTGGGAAGGAGGCTCCCAGTCCTCTGTGTGACCAGGAACCGGCACAGACTCAGTCTCTGCTGTCCAATCCGTTTCCCAGTTCCCTGCTCCCTAACACTGGACCCAAATCAGTTTCCATTTAAAGGACGCTGGGGACATTTACAGCTACATAGCCTTTGATTCGAAAGTTTCTCTAAGATTCCCTGATGTAGGTAGGTGCAGCCGCCCAAGTGTGCAGCTCTACTGGGCATACATTGTGAGCCTGCTTTATTAGGAGTGTTGGTGTCCTCTCCAAATATACATCCCGATGCCCTCACTACAAGGTGTTGACATTAGGAGGTGGGGCTGTTCCGAGGTGATTAGGTCACTAGGGCCTGTCTGTCATCAAGAATAAGTGTTCCCGTAAAAGAGGCCCAAGGAAGACCCATCAGCCTTTGACCACATGGAGGCACACAGAGAGGCTGCCTTCCCTGAACCAGAAATCATGCCTTCACTTGATGCTGGGCCTGCCAACACCTTCATCTTGGACTTAATCCTATCTCCAATATGACAAGAAAGAGATGTGTTTTGTTCATAATCTACCTTGTTTTAGTACTTGTGAGAGAGCAAGCTGAAGGGGCTAGGACAAAAGAGAATAGAAACAAATGCCTGGATTCCAATTTGCGAGGCTGAGGAGATAGCATGGTTGGAAAAGTAATTACGTGAAAACATTAGGACCTAAGCATCTGTGTAAAGACTGGGCACAGTGACTCACGCCTGAGCTCCCCCCCCCCCCCCACTCTCCTACATTGGGAAGAGACAGGGAGCCCCTGGAACTCACTGTTCAGCCAGTGTAGGCAAATCTTTGAGTTCCAGGGTCAGTGAGAGACTCCGCCTCAAAAAATGAGATGGGGAGACACAGAAGAAGAAATCCCATGTGGTTTTCTTCTGACCACCTGCAGGCATACACATGCACAATCACACATGAACACACAGCAGGCGTGACTGCATGTTCCTGTAATTCTAACTCTGGGGAAGTAGAGATACGGGGATTCCTGGCCAGACAGCCTGTCACAGTTAGAAAACTCCAAGCCCAGCATGAGACCCTGTCCTGACGAACAAGGTAGACGCTGCTGGAAAAATGACACTCAAAGTTGTTCTGTGACCTCCTCACACAGATACACACATATGACTTAATGCATACATGTAGACACAAGTAAAATTTTAATTTGTTTCTACAGAGACGTTATCACATCCCAAAAATAACAGGTGATGAAAACACCAAAAAATATAAAACCTTAAAAAAATCACAAGTCATATTAAATTGTAGGCCAAGAATTCAATCTAATCTATCACAGAGAAATAGAAAAAAGAATCTTCCTGGGTTTCTAACATTTCAGAGAAGATTCCCAAGGAGAGAAAGACAACAGAGAGGAAAAAGTGACCCCTGTTGAAGAAGTACCATCAGTTTCCAGAGCCAATAACAAGTCTTGTTCTCAGATACTATCAGAACACAGGAGATAAAGAGCATCAAATCACCCACAGAGAGCAAAGTCACTTGGTATTTTCTATAGCCACTCTGAATATCACAAGGTGATGCATCATCATCTTCAAAATTCAGAGACCTAGACCAGCTAACTCCCTGTGAGCGCAGTGACAGCCTTGTCAGGCTGGAAGACTCTCCTGAGCCCGCACTGAAATTCAATAAAGTGAATCCCAGAGAGAAGCAAGCAGGAACTACAAGGAATAGTACAGACCAAAGAGATGACAACAGAAATCATTACGTGTAAATATTAATTGTAAATACAAAAGATAATATCTTAAATTCCAGGCATTCCCAACAGAAGTGCGTGGGGGATGGAGGAGAGGGAGATAGTCATAGGAGGGATGCTGCCTTGTGTGGAGGGAGGCAATCGTCCACCTGTCAACCCATGTTTTCATGTGGCCAAGGATTGCTAGGAATGAGGCCCAACACACAATTATAAACTCACTTAAAACATAATGAGATGTTTTTGTCTAAATGTTTCGTCTGCATGTATGTATGTGCATCATGTGTGTGCCTGGTACCTACGGTGGCCAGAAGAGGACCAGATCCCTTGGAACTGTCATTAGCAGCAGCTGAAAGTCACCTCTGGGTGCCGGGAATGAATCTGGGTCCTCGGCAAGAGTAGCCAGGGTTCTTAAAACCACTGAGCCATTTCTCTAGCACCAAATTTAGCTTTTTTTATTTGTTCTCCAGAATGTGTTTTTAGCAAGATAAATAGTATGGGACTTGCTCATTTGACTTTCTCACAAAATACATTTTCCAGTAGAAACGTCCAACTAGGAAACATGGTGGTGATCCCAGCACTCGGGAGGCAGAGGCAGGTGGACCTCTGTGAGTTCGGGGACAGCCTGGTCTACAAGAGCTTGTTCTAGGAGAGGCACCAAAGCTATAGAGAAACCCTGTCTCGAAAAACACAAAACAAACAAACAAAAAAGAAACTGAATCATAGCCTTACCTGTTAATGGAGCAAGAGAGGTTTACAGGGAAAGCATATTCAAATCTTCATGAAGCAGCAAGATGCTCAGACCCAAGCATAGCCCTGGACATGGAGGCAGAGCAGGGCTTCCTGGCCTTGAGTGCTGCGGGTCGGCCGCCATTGCTTTATTTCTCCCTAGTGTTTGTTTGGTAGTAATCACATACAGCTTCTGCTGCTTCCCTTCTCTTTCAGGAGCGACTGGACATTTTGCTGGTTGCAGATGCCACAAGGTACTTCCTAACTGGCTCTGTCCAGAAGTACTTTTCCGCCACAGCACAGATCACCCTGACGGTTATCGATGTAAAGAAGGTGGCTGGGCTTTTGGCTGCAAACTCTTTTGACATCGTTTTCTTGAAGGTGACTTCCACCTTAACTGTGGAGGAACTGGAGGCTGTCAAGTTAATCAGGTAAAATGTTTCGAATCTTGACTCTTGTGTCTTTAAAATCACCTTTGAGACCTATCTCTTGCATCTGTAAGATACAGTTTGCTGATATACTTGACATAAAATCTGACCACTTTGCACTTGAAAAGGAAGCGTGTCTTCATGGATAGAAGCTTCACAGTGTGGGTATATGGCCAGTTTGGCATGCTGTTGTAAGAACTAACGGTTTAACTTGAGAAGGAGTAGGTATGGGTGACAACAGAGGGCTTAATTTATTTTAATAAATTAATTTTATAATTAATAATTTAATTTTAAATTAATAATAATTTAAATTTATTTGATATACAATGCTGATATTGGTCCCATAGGAATGCTTTTTTAAAATAACTGTCATTAAAATGACACATCGTTTTAGAGTTTATTAAGATTTATGGGGGATATTGAAGCAAGAACCCTGAGCTCTGTGTGGAGATGGCAGTGGCCTGAATCTATTTCTGGGTGTGAAGAGGTTCTTGGGATCTGAGTGAGTCAGGACCCTACCATCTCAGACACCCCCATTTCACCTTAGATCTCTGCAAAAGCCCAGCTTCTTCATGCCCAAGCTACTTTCAGAGAGCTGGAGTCCTATGGAGGGGGAGTTACTTTCTCCTAGTGGGATCCCAGGGCATCTTGAACCAATCAGGATGTGTGTAAAGAGGATTAGGTCCGAATAGCTTGGCTCCCCTCTGGAAAGAGCTGACAGAGAGAGCAGAATTAAGATGGTGTCAGGAGAGGCCCCTGTAAGCTGGCTGAGAACATCTGGGGACTCTCTTAGGAGGCCTGGGAGGTTAGCGGACTAGGCAGGCTGAGGCAGGAAGAGACTAAGCCAGTTAGATGGACACCACCGCCAGGCTACTTGGACTTCCTGGTCCTCTGCCCCGCCCCTTAACTAAAAGCCTTTGTCGGCAAGGGGCTTGAACACAGACTGATTTGGGTATCCCTGGGGGACCCTGGACCAGCCTCCTATAGTCAGATAAGTCTATGATAAAATATGGAATGTAGAATAATACACATTCACTTTTACATAAACTAACAGTACCATGCAGGGGTTCTTAGTTAGGGTCTATTGCTGTGATAAATACTACGACCAAAGTAACTTGGGGAGGAGAGGGTTTATTTCAGTCTCCTGATGTTAGTCCGGTGTTCAGGGGAGTCAGGGCAGGAACTCAAAGTGGGAACCAACAGCCCTGGAGGAGTGTTGCTTACTGGCTTGCTCCTCATGCTTGTTCAGCCTGCTTTTTTATTCTACCCAGGACCACCAGGGGTGGCACCAGCCACAGTGGGCTGGGCCCTCCACATCAATCATTAATGAAAAAAATGCCTTCGGGACTTGCCTTTGGGCCAGTCTGATGGAGGCATTTTCTCAGGTGAGGTTCGCTCTTCCTGGATGAGCCAAGCTTGTACTTAGCTGACGTTCTGTACACACGAGTGTGGTTAACTCTTGCACAGGACATTTCAGTTTGGAACCTTGCAAGCATAGGACAGCAGACTAGAGCAGCAAAGTCCCAAGTCCTCAGTGCAGCTTGGATTGCTCTTAGTGGGACATCTTTCCTCTTCCAGAGTGTTCTGCTGCGGGTGGGTTTCACAGCAAATCTGGCATTGTTTAGTTCATCCATTTGGTGTTTTAGTAAATAGTTGTCTAAGACTGGACTCAACAAAAGCCCCAACACCAGTGACACATCTATAAAGGAATAATTCTTTAATGGTGAAATATCTAATCAATATTCAGTGTTTCTTGCTTATGAGTCTAAAAAAAAAACTTAATAAAAATTCAAATTTCAGCTTTCCTTTTCCTTTTTTGTCTTAAATTATACATGTGTATCTTGTTTCAAACACACATGTATGTGTTTAAAAGAGTTTTTAGTTTTATGTAACTTTCCCCAATCTGGATTTTGATGATTTTACTTTTTTATTTACTTATTTTTATTTTATGTGCATTAGCATTTTGCATGGGTGTACAGTCCCCTGGAGCTGGGGTTGAAGACAGTTGTGAGCTGCCATGTGGGCGCTGGGAATTGAACCAGGAGCCTCTGGAAGAACAGCCAATGCTCTCAACCACTGAGCCAGCCGTCTCTCCAGTCCCTGATTTTATTCTCACAGTGGTCTTGAAATGTCATTTTTTTTTCTGCAACCTTTTTTAAAACTAATGAGAAATCTGAAAATATGGATGCGGTTTAGGTTATTCATTTAGTGACGAAAGAGCGGTCCATCCATCACGTCACCCCTTCTTGACTTGAGATGCTGAGTGTAAAAATTTTTTCCCATCATATCGAATTCTCCAAGTTCAAGGCATCTATAGTACAGTTCCTAGTAGTTCAGCTCTCGAGTCTGACTTTCTTTGAATGATGATTTTGTTTCATTGTAACGCTTTTCCCTCAGATCCGGCAAGAAGAAAAACATATATTTGCTGTTTGTTTTTATAATACCTGAAGAATTTAAAGGTATGTATGTGACTTCCTCATGTGACATGTGTTTCATTTTCAAGCAGGAATCACAAGGTTGTTGCTGACATGATTTCTTTAGGCTGTGTTTCAGAATATGGAGTGGATATTAGTTTCACTGAGCCTCTGACGCTGGACAAAATGAACACAGTGGTAAAGTACTGGAAAACATTTTTCATAAATATGGGTGAGTTAAAAAATATATTTGCAAAGGTTTAAGAAATTCTCATTAACATTCTATAAAAAAAACGTGTTTGTATATCTTTAAATCGATTTTCCACTTATTCCTTTATTTGTGGACTAGGAATTTGCTATGTATTTCACAAGTGTGCTTTTACTCATAGTCAGGAAATCAGTGTAAATAAGGAGGAAAAGATCCTTTATCTGCAAGAGAAGCCAAAGTGTTCAGAAATTTCCAATGAGTTGCATGATAGCTGTGTGGTAAAGGGTGCTGTTTGTTTTTGTTTGAGATTGTTACTATGTTTCTTTTAATTTGATAACCTGGCTGCCCTCATATCTTGGTTATTAAAATATAATTGATTAGGTTACTTCATTACAGGGATGTTCAAAAGGCAGGAGCATTAACCTGGAATTGCACAGGAATTCCTTGTATTTATTTACCTCTTGAGGTGAATACAGGGCCATTCTTTCTCTTGCATAGCTTTAGACACAAAGCATTGGTGTCAGCGCCTCAACTAGGCCTCTCCTTTGTAATCCCTCACCTATTGTATTTGTGCATTGCAACACTTTAGCACTAATTCCGTTAGTTTTTATCCCAAAAGGAAGCAGACAGCCTCCATGTCCTGGAATTAATGTGGTTCAATAACTATTTTTTACTTGCTTTACACTGGGATACTAGCTGAGAATTTTTTTGGAATTAAGTTGATATCAGATGGAGAGGATTGGTCAAAGGGTAGAGAGTTTTTGCCTACGAGCAAATAGTGAAGACCTAAGATACTTGATGACTGTATTAACAATACTGTGTGGAATACTTGAAACTTGCTAAGAGTATCCATTTGAAATGTTTTCAACACATGCACAATAGAATAATTATGTAAGGTGATGAATACTCTAATTTGGTTGTGCTATGTTTACAATGTATATGTTTATCAACCTACATACTGCACACACACACACACACACACACACACACACACTCACACACTCACTCACAGTTACATCTCCGTAAGGCTGGACACTTTTTTTAAACTTAAAGTTAATATGTTCTTGAAACGTTATTACTATATAATTTCACATTCTTGTTCACGTGTGTTTGCCTCTTTTAGAGTGTTCGTTTTCAGTGGTCAGTGTAGTGAGTTCACTTTGTAGCACCTCCTCTCCCTCCCCCCGCAGCTCCTAACCCCTCTGGTGTCACCTTACTAGGCCTGACTAAGCTTGTGGCCAAGGTCTCTTTGCACTCTGTTCTCTGGTCCTCAGAAACGCAGCTGCCCATCACCTGTCCCCGGCACCTCTGATGGGTCATAGTCATTCTCTAGTTGCTCTGTCACTGCTCCAAGGACCGACAGCTGCAGATTCTTTTCCCCTTGAGGCTTGAGTGCAGTTTCTTGAGGCTCACTTATAAATAGGAAGGTGATGCATAAGCTCGGTTGGAGGCGCACTGTAAAATACCTCAGTTACCAGGTTCTGACTGGACAGAGAGTGTCCTGGGGGTACGGTGTGGTGTATGTAGCCTTTCAATGGTACTTTCTAATCGCAGTGGTTTTATGCTTCCTGGAATGAAATCCATTTGCTTTCTATTTTAAAAAACCCTGCTTTGTAAAAATCATTGGTCGTGATTTTAGGATTAAAATGAGCTCTTTCCAAACTCCCGGCAGATGTGGAAAGCATTAAGAGGCTTCCAGAAAGTGGACTGTACCTCCAGACTTCCTGCAATGACTTTTCTACTGATCTGTTTCTTTGGTTAGTTTTATTTTTCCTACTTTTCCATATTACAAATGTTTATAGTGTGTATATTTGATTAATGATACTGCAGAGACTGTCACAACAGGACACTAGCCCCGGTGCTGAGAGGGCTGAAGAGGGGCCGTCTCTTGCTTGGAAGACAGGAAGCATCCTTTGGTTTCAAATTTTAGAGCTGAGATCATGGTACACCACACAGTATAAGAAAGCTCCTTGATACTCAAATAAAATAATAGAAGATTCTTTTAAAACACCAGTTTAAACCTCCGGTATTTGAACAGACAAGCACAATCTTACCTAGTCTGTATCTAAAGCACTTTCTTCTTCTTTTCTGTTTTGAACTCACAAACGCAGTGCTTCAACTATTAGGAGAATTTATTATATGACCTTTGAAGGAAGCTTTAGTTTTTCTACGGGGCAGTTTGTCTGGGCTGTCTCAGTGTCTGATGCCTCTCTTCTGGGTATTAGAACTAACATTCAAGCCTATCTCCCACAGGCAGTTGAACTTGGAGTCAGACTCTTCCTATGTTTTGTAAAACCAACTTTTGGTGAATGTTTCCCTCGTTTTTTTTTTTTTTTTTTTTTTTTTTTTTTTTTTTTTTTTTACACCAAGGGTGTTTTTGATAGAGCTCAGAGCTGCCTGGAATGAACAAGTGCTGGAGACCGATGGTGAACATGCTGAATCGGGCTTTCCCGGCATGTGTAGAATGCAGCCATCTACTGTTCGGGAAAAGGAAGGGACTTGGCATTCAGTTCAGTGCGGCAAACCAAAGATGACCTCACTCAGGTGGCTCATTGATAGCAGCAGCCTTGTGAATCTTATGTAGCAGCTGAGCCGCAGAAAGTTTTATGGGAAGATGACCCCCGTCTGGGGTGCGAGGGTGCCGTGAGGTTTCATGACCTTCCTATACCACATGAAAGCATTTTTCAATTCTTTTTCTCTCCCTCCTAATCTTACCACTGTAAATAAAAGTAAAATTTCCAGTCAAGTTCCACCCTTTTGGAGAAAGAAAATAGGATTATAGTGCTAGGGAGATAACTCAGTCAATAAAGTAGTTGTTTGAGAATATGGGGACTTGAGCTTGAGACCAAGAATTGAAACACAAAAGCTTTGAGACGTGGGTGCTTAGAATACCAGCACTGGGGAGGTGGAAACAGAAGGGGGAAATCCTTGGGGCACCCTGGCCAGGTAGCCGGGCCCCACTTCATGAGCTTCAGGACAGCTAGAGACCCTGTAACAAAAGCTGTGGTAATTAGCACCTCAGGAAAGACACCAAGTTTTATGTCATGTGTATGGGTGTGTTTTGCTGCTCTTGTCTGTGTGCCACAGGCATGTAGTACCCTCAGAAGCCAGAAGAGGGCATCTGATACCTTGGAACTGGAGTTACAGATGGTTATGAACCACCACATAGGGTGCTGGAAATGGAACCTATGGCCTCTGCTAGAACATCCAGTGCCCTTAACCACTGAACCGTCTCTCCAGCCCCATGTGCCTTAACTTCTTAAGGGTAGATACAGTCATGTTCTGTGATTTGCAGAGGGACTGTAAGACCCGGTGCAAAGTATTGTAGGTAAAAACTGCATCCTATCTGCCTGACATGATAGCTTGGCCTGTAACCTGCTCAGAACACGTAACGGTAGCTTACAGTTGGGTGGGAGCTATCTAACTCTGTCTGCTTTATAACGGGTTGTCCGAGCATCAACGGTTGTGTGTAATTATCAACTACAGCAGGAAGGAGAAGTAGGCTGGTGGTGCAATGCTTTTTCAACAGCATGAAGTAAAGGTTAAAATACAAAAACATTGTCAGTAGGTAACTGCTTGTAATTTGGAATAGCCACAACAGATAAAATTAGAGTGTCTTAGCCCTGGTTTTATGTTATACTTAATCAGTGTGTTTTAGTGTTTTGACCATTGGATTTATGATATTTCAAAGTCCGAAAGAAAAGACTTAGTACCGAATGTGTCAGGGACAGTGATGTGATGTATTTGCCCCCTTTGTATGAAGCAGGAGGTGTAGTTTCCACCTGGTTAGTGACTCATTCGCCTGACAATTTTCCTCTTTAATATGTGGCTTGATTTTCACTTGCTCCTAGTTTTGGGCAACTGAAAAGGGACCCAGAACTTGGAGAAAAGGCCCCACTGTCAGGTCCCCAGAAAATCAGGAAGACTTCTCTTCTTCACTCAAGCAAAGAAAAGCTGAGGAGGTGAGTGTTGTCACGGCTTTGGTGTTGTGGATAACTTTTGACCCAGAGAAATCACGTCTACACGTTTCCCAGATTTAACATCGCCAGCAGTCTAGATGAGTCTAGGAAATGTGACCACGAAATGCATGCCACCCTTTCCGCCATCGGGTCAGCTGGCATCAGTGCGGCGGGATGGCTGGAGAACAGTAGGGACTCTACGTGATCTCATGCTGTGATTCTCTGTTTTTGTCTGTAATTCTCCTGTTTCCCCTGCATTCACTCGTTTTCTGAATACACACCGCAACCATGTATGAAGGCCTTTTCACTGTGGAAGGGACATAGATCTAGCGAAGCTCTAGGAAAGGGAGCAATGCTGTCAACAGTTGAGTTGTCTGTAGATAACTTTGCTTTCTGTTGTTTTTTTTGTGTGTGTTTCATTCTTGCTTTATTTAGTGGCAAGGATTATTTTTCTACCCTGTCTCGAATACTACTTTTCCTCAGTAAGGTTTATGACACAGCCCCCACTGCAGAGGAAACGCAGACGATCTAATAGACTGTAGTTTGCTTAAGGCGTCCTCCCGTTTAACGTGCTTAGGCAACTTTTCCTAGTTTACCGAGAGACCGCTTTGCACGCGGAAACTTTGCCATGTGTTTCATCTCCAGCTCTTTTGTAAGTGAGTGCTCTCTGTGGAAAGCTTTCCAGTCATAGTGTCCAGCTGTTGACTCCCCACTGCTTTCCCCCCAGAATAGTCCCTGAGACATCTCTGCCAAACTCCGGGACTCCTGAAGCCCTATAAAAATTCCACTCACCAACATATTTTCCACCCCTGACTATATATTTGTCAAACAAGATATTTTTAAATTTAATTTTTCTTCTGCAATTAAGAGAAATTTAAGGACTTGCCTCAGGGTCCAGCTGGTTGTACATGTCAAGATCGCAACTGGATAAATCATGCCCTTCGGGGAAAATGCCAAGGGCTTGAGTTAATTCACTTAGATCTGCTTTTCCCATGTCTGTCTCTTTTGGATGCTAGCATTTCAGTCCTTCTGCTTGGGAAAGCTATCTTCTTCTTTTCCTTCAGCCCAAGCCACAGCATGTGTAAAACTCACATGTCACAAGACACCAAATGATTTCTCGTTGGAAATATGGTCCAAATCCAGATCCTGACTCCTCCTGGCCTGCGGGGCTTCTAGTGTGCATTGACAAAGGGTGTCTGTCTAGCATGTGATTCTTCCCCAGGACAGACTTCAACAGATCTTCAGGGCTGTGAGGGCTTGGCACTACCTGGGCACCCACAGCACCGCAGCTGTGGCCTGGTCGAGGGAGCTGGGCTGCCGGAGCACAGACTCTGTGCCTTGCCAGTTGTTTAGTTTGTGTAGCAGGCGAGGGGGAAACCCTGAAGGTTGTGATTTTAGGAGCTGGGAAGGCTGCTGGCCTGTGGGGACATGGCCTTCCTCTGAGACAGAGACCAGAGGAAGATGGGGACAGTCCATTTTCGCAAAAACCCCCAAAGAAGAACTGTTTATCCCTATGCCCAAAGAAGAAGGTGAGACCAATGCTTCCTTATTGCCTTACAACTGTTGGAACAGAGAGCGCATCAAGTTTTCCTGCGAGCAGCTGCGTACTCTCCTTCCACACGTCAAGGGGAGAAAGAGCGACGTGGCTTCGGTTATCGAGGCGACCGTTGATTATGTGAAGTATGTCCGGGAGAATCTCTCTCCAGCCGTCATGGCCAAGGTACTCAGTTTCTAAAGTCCTACTCGGCAACGCTTCCGTTCACCGATTTTTACGTTTGTTTTTGTAACTGCACATACATGTGTCCTTAAGTCTGCTTTTATATATGCACCTTTGTACCTGTTCAGATTAAAGAAACCATTGAGAACAATAAGAGGTTCTCTAAGAGACACGTGCCCATCGATCTGTTCCTTCCGTGCGCAGCCACGTCACAGAGGTATGGCCAGGGCTGTGGGAATTCTTAGTCTGTTTTTTTTCCCCCTCCTTTGCGCATGCTCATAGTGGACAGGACCTGCAAGCATGCACCGTGAGAGCCCAGGCTAAGGCTCTCCCGCTGCCCATACTAACCATTTCAAAACCGCCACAAACACTTGCTATATTCCTTGGGCTGTGGTCCTTGTTACCCCTGAGAGCCTTAAAATGAGCTTTGAGACTCCACTTGCCCAGCAGGGGCAGGCTGGGTTCTAGAATTCTCTGGCAGAGGCCGAGGACTGTGGAGCATCTAAACCCAGTTAGTAGGCAGTCCTTAAGCTTACAGATAGAAAATGTGGCATGCCAAGTGATGACTTCCTTTCTAGAACTTAGGAGTCTGTGCGAGCAAAGAGAAACCAAAAAGACCTTCGAAGAATCATTAAAAGTCCTCAGTACCTCCTTGTTCTGTTTAAATAATCTTTAACGGAGACTCTGTCCAGGTTTTTCAGATCTTGACTAATAGAAAAGCCTTTGAAGAGCTGGAGGGATGGCTCAGTGGTTAAGAACACTCGCGGATCTTGCAAGAGGACCCGGGTTCCTTTCCCAGCATCACATGGCTGCTCGCAGTCAGCTGCCACTCCAGTCTCATAGGGTCTGATGTACTCTTCTGGCCCTTGTAGGGACTGCGTATGTGCGGTACACATACAGACCTCCAGGAAACACTCAGACATTTAAACAAACACATATTTTTTTAAACCACAGTTTAGAACAGCCTTTGACCTCAGCACTGTTCACCTTGTCTAACTGGAGAGAAGTGCGAAGTGACCCCTTCTTGTCTTTCAAGGGATGATGCTGTGCTGACAAGCGCTTACGCGTCTGTGCGGGAGATCCAGCTCCTGGCTGATCAGTGCTTGAGCGTGTATCCCTTGCCGGCCACAGGAAGACCCGTGGAGGAAACTGTAAGAGGTGAGCACGTGCGCCGGAATGGAGGCTCTGTAGCCCCTGGGTCCCCCTGAGTCCCCGTCGTCTCCTACCATAACCGGGTGGTCAGGTGGAGCCGAAACACCACACAGTGAGTCCTGGCTTCATTGAAGCATTCAGATGGAGTTCTATTCGTTCCTTTTGCATCACCATGGCAGAATTCCCGGCAGAGCAACCCCAGGGAGGAAATGCTCACCTCCCAGTTCCAGAGGATTCTGTCTGTCTGTCTGATAGTAAAGGCAGGCATGGCAGCACTTATACGACAGGACGTCACGATGCAGGGCTCAGGGATCAGAGCAGGATGGAAGCAGGGGTGGAAGGCCCCAGCTCCAACCAGCTGCATTCCAGCTTCCAAAGGTTTCACAAAACAGTGCCACCAGACAGGGAACAAGTTTTCAAAATGAGACTGGGGGGCATTTCAGATTCAACCACAAGAGTTATCTTCGGGGCAGAGGCTCTGCTGCTCCTGCAGAGGACCTGAGTTCAGTTCTCAGCACCCACATGGCAGCTCACAACAGTCTCTACTTCCAATTATAGGGGGCTCACTGCCCTTTCTGGTCTCTCTGTAGGCATGACATGCCTGTGGCATACATACATAAATGTATGCAAACATCAATACACATAAAATAAAATAAAATATAATCTGCCTCAAAATTGACTATAATTGCCAGAAAGTATATCTTGCTAGCACACGATAAGTATATTGATAAATTTATTTCTTATAGAAATGAAATCTAAGACGAAGCATAGTTTTCTCTCAGTACCCACAGAGGATTGGTTCCACGTTCCTCTGCAGACACCAGATCTTCAGAGTCTCAAGTCCCTTCTATAAAATGGAGTATCATTTACATATATCCTGGGCACATCCTCCTGCTTACTTGAAGTCTTTTGTGGGTTGGATGACACCTGATACAATGTAAATTTATACAAATCGTTGTTACATTATATTGTTCAAAGAACAAAGTCTGTCCGTGTTTTCTATAGACTTGCTGTTCTTTTTATTTGTTTTTAATATTTTCAATCCATGGTTGCAATGCCAGCTCGAGGATATAGAGAACTGAATGTGTTCATATGAGTTCAATGCCGGCTTTGTGTTGAGCATTGAGAATGTTAGTTTATTCACCTCGTTCAGGGCTTTGTTTTAAGGTCACCACTCTGAGTCCTTGACACCCTTATCCCACATTCTCTGTTAGATTTGTCTTCTTGGTCCTCATCCCTTGCTAATGACATTTATTCATATGCTTGTTTATTGGCTGTCTTCTCTCATTAGAGTGCCAACCCCACAAAGGTAGAGGGTTTTCCCTCCTGTTTTAATTTATGGTTATATTTTTAGTGTCTAGAGCAGTGGTGGTCAAGAAATATGTAGAATACAAATACCTATTTAGATGCATGCAGCCCTCCTCCCAGAGGCATTTCTGTTCTATTTTTTGGGCAAGCCTAGGCATTCCCACATAGCTGTGGAAAGAGGATGGGAAGGAACAAAGCTGGAGTATGAGAGAGCAAGTGTGTGACTCTGGGTAATCCTGGAGGCTGCTCTCCATGGAGAAGACAGTAAAGTGGACGCTCCAGTCTGAGTGGCTGCCTTGAGTAACAGGGACACCCCTCTCCTCATCCAGTCTTTCGTGAGTCTTTGGTTCCTTCTTCTAAGGAACTGTGTTGCACCCCACGGTGGGATATCTTTGACCATCACTCTCCCTGCTAATGACAAGCCTGTGCCCTGGTGCTCTGCTTGGCACCCCCACCTCAGAGACGGGGTTCTTTATATCAGAGATGCAGTTGTTGATATGAATTTGGAACTCAGTGGCAGACAGGATCCCCAAAGCAAACCGGTTTGTCCAGTGTGTTTAATGCGGGACAGAGGCACCACATACATATCCAGGGGGTAAGGGGGATTTAGGGGGACCAGAGGGAGCTCCGAGACAAATATGTTCCTATGGTTATGTCTAAAGTCGAAAGAGAAGGGGCCAAAATAGAACATAGATCCCCTTGGTTCTGAAGCCAAGGAAAGAAATGCAGATCACTTTAGTGGTCTGCTTAGACCTTTCTCTTGACCTTGGGAGAAGGGAGAAGAATAGAGAAAAGAGGAAGAGGAAGATGAGGAGAAGAGGAGGAGGAGGGAGAAGGAGAAGAAGAAAGAGGAGGAGGAGGGAGAAGGAGAAGAGGGGGAGGGAGGAGAAGAAGGAGAAGAGGAGAGGAGGGGGAAGGAGAAGAGGAGGAGGAGGGAGAAGGAGAAGAGGAGGAGGGAGGAGAAGAGGAGAGGAGGGGGAAGGAGAAGAGGAGGAGGAGGGAGAAGGAGAAGAGGAGGAGGAGGGAGAAGAAGAGGAGGAGGAGGAGAGGAGGGGGAAGGAGAAGAGGAGGAGGAGCAGGGAGGAGAAGAGGAGGAGGAGCAGGGAGAAGGAGAAGAGGAGGAGAGGAGGGGGGGTAGGAGAGGAAGAGGAGGAGGAGGGGGAGGAACACTGCTAACTGGCTTTTCAGCCTGTTTTCTTATAAATTCAAGACTGCCAGCCAAGAGGCGGCACTACCCACAGTGGCCTGGGCCCTCCCACATCAATCAAGAAAATGTACTATGGACTTGCCAGTCTTTTAGCAGAATTTTCTTTATTGTCTCTCCTCCCAAATGACTCCAGCTTGTATCAAGTTAACATAAAACTAACCAGGACAGATGGTCAGTTTGGTTACAATGGTAGACACACACACACACAGACACACACACACACACACACACACACACACACACACACACACTCACTCACACCAAAAAGCAAAGAGATCTGCTTGTCTTCTAAAATCTCTTGTTGTGATAAACCAATATAAACATACAATGTTGAGTTTAAATGTTGCTTCAGGAAGAGCCGTCAGTGTTTGAGTGTAACAGCTGTCCGCATGTGTGACATGGGAAATTAAATTGAGGGCCATGTAGTTCACGTGTTGTGGTTCAGAGCCACAGGACTGTGTGTACAGTGTTTGCAGACACTTGCTCTCTTTCCCGTGACAGGCCCGTCGAGCTCTGTGTCTGAGAGCCCTATCGAGGACCTGGTGAAAACGCGAGTCCCCGGCAGCGTGGCCCTCTCTCTGAGTCCCTTCCACGCTATCAGATGCTGTTCTGGGACCGTCCCTCCCCAGGACACAGCTGCCAGAAAGAACCAGAACGTTTCCATTTACCTACCATCCGCTGTGCCCGGTGGGTCCAGCTTTCTTCCTCAGCACTGCAGCTCCATGCTTTGCCAAACTCGCCCTGCCAGTTCCAGTTGTCGGGTAAGTGGTCTGGGCTCTGAGGCAGACTGGGTCCTCTCCAGCCAGTGAGCTGCACTTTGCTGCTAATGCCCTGGTCTCGGAGCTCATGGTCTGTACCGCAAGAGCTGTGTTGGTTTTTAAGTCACTCTGTCTGAGTGGGAATAATCGCTGCAGTTAAGTTACCCCAGGCCTTTATTCTCCATGCTGCAGGCTTGGTAGCTGGATGTCTGGTATCATGAATCTGGATATGGCCTGGCTCGTCTAGCATTAGGTGACCAAGTGGAATTGAGCTTTTCTGGATCTGGGTGCTCCCCCTCTCCTCCCCTCTTCTTCCCCTCAGAGTTCCTGGGATACTCCAGCCCATTCCTCGGTCTTCATTCTCAGCCGACCCCCTACCTGCTTCTCTTGTCTCTCGTCTGCAGTAGTTAGCGTCACTGCATGAAAACCCATCCTTCATTTGCCATCAGACTGAGTTCAGACACCAGATTTTATACAACAGTCCTTGAGTACTGTCGGCATGTGCTTCCTGGCTCCTCTGGGAATGTAGTGTCTGCAGACATGAAGCTCAAACTCATGAAATGTTTGGGGATACAGTCAGAGAAGTGGGTAGCTGTGATATGGGTTGGACGGTGTAGGAAGAGGACATAGAGTCCAGCCAGGTGCTGCTGACTCCTGGAGAGGTACCTACTCCCTAAGCCAAAACCCCTAGGGAGTCTGGAATCAGAGATGAGGATGGGAAGAGCATGGATGAACAGGGAAGTGGACGGACCAGCGTGAACAGTGAAGTCTTTTGTGGAGGTCATAACTAAGTCATATATTTGGTCTAACGATGCCTAATGCATCCCTTCTAGAGCAGAAAATGTCATTTCTATGTGACATCTATGAAGTAGGAATGATAGTGACTGTCCCAAGATTCACTTGTAATAAAGACATCCCAAAGGGAACTACAGAGAAAACTTAAGAGTATGCAGATAACACTATGAAGTGCCAGTAATGGTCAGGGTAGGAAAGCCAAGACAAATGAAAGAGGATGGAATAGTACTGATTGATTGATTGATGACTAGCTAATATGAGATCCTGCCTTGTCTGTCTGGTCTTGAACTCTTAGGTTCAAGTGATCCTTCTGCTTAAACTACCCCAAAATATTGAGAACTACAGGCTCACACAGCTGATTCATTTTTCATTGTTGACATGTACTTAATGTGTATGTTTTTGCTGTAGAATTTTTATAAGAAAGTTATTTTTGTTTTGGTTTTTAAAGGTGTGTGTGTGTGTGTGTGTGTACCACAGTGCCCATGTGGAAGTCAGAAGGCAGCTTTTTTTGTTTCTTCCTTCTTCTTTGTTGAGACATTCTCTCTGGTCTCTGCTACAGTGTACTACTCCAGGCCACAAGTTTCCAGCCAGTTCTCACGCTGCCCCATGCGGCGTCTTCGGTGGGTTCCAAGACTCGGACCCAGATCATCAGGCTTCTCAGCAACCACGTGCCTCCGATGAGCCATCTCCCCCACCTCAAGAAGATGACTACTTTTAAGAAAAAAGAAATATTTGAAACCCCGTAGCTTTAGTCACCTGAAGACTCCAGTTGACGTTATTAACTATTTTGTGAGACAGAAATGCATCTGTGACGTTGTGAGTAAGAATGCACCAGCCTTCAGTTAATGTGTGAGGCTCTCTCCTTTTCAGCAGCAGCTGGGGCGTGTTAGCAGTCCATGGCGGAGGCTCCCATTAGAGACCACAGGCTGGGCACAGTTGTTCAGTTCAGCAAGAAGGGACAAAGAGAGGTTTTTGAAAGCCGCTGGTCTTGGCTTCTGATGAATGTGCTAGAATCTTCCAAAGATGTATAGAAAGACAGTTGATGGCAGTGATAGCCTTGTGTTCTCAGGCTTCTTCATCAATTCTGGGACTTCCTGGCCAGAGAAGGGCAAGCAGCAGCAGCCTTAGTCACCCACACATATCCATTCTACCGAAAAACTGTTGTTCACTTTGTGAAAATCGTATGACAAAGAAGACCCGTGTGGGTAGAACTAGCTAAGACCAGGAAGGCATGTCGATATTCCCAAGGCCACCAAACACAGATCCTGCAGCCTGCTTTTCTGTCACTGATTTCTAGCTGATATCTTTTGTAGAGTTGACATTTTAACAGCCCCCTTTTTCATTCATCACCCAAGCTAAAACTATTCAGGGGTGTGTGGAGTGGTGTCTGCCTTTCCACTTGGTGACTGGATACAGTAATGTGCTTTCGGTTGCATTTTGCAACCATGTGAGTGGGATGAGAGCCAGGAGGACACCTTCCTCGCTGGACCGTTAGTTACAGACCCACAGATTTCTGCTTTGTCCTTTCTTCCTGCAGGTGGTAGAGCAACTGTTGGGAACGGGGAGCTGTGTTTGTTTTATATTACACTGAAATGTTCTTACGGGGAAGTTTTATTGTTGAAATGTTCAAGTTTACCTTGTAATCCATTGTTTCGTTTAATAAAATGTTTTCTCTTTTAATCATTGCATGAAAGGAATTTGATTTTATTAGATTTCTGAGATGCTTAATAATCTTCAGCTTTTGTTGTTGTTGTTTGTTTTTTTGGCATAAGGTCTTTGAAGATGCCAAACTCTGTAGATATGGGGTGCGCTGTGGTGAGGAACTGGAAGTTTCCAGCTTAGAGTCTTTGCTTCTTATGTGGATGTTGACTGTCCACAGTCTCAGCTGCCATTGCTTTGGCATTACAAGAGAAGTTATTGAGGTGTTTCGGGTTCTGTGAGCTTTGCCGCGTCCCTGACTGGCCCCCCTTGCTGTTGGGAGAAGCTTCGGTGGACTTTCTCCAGATCCACACGTGGGTTCTGAGAGAGACTGTGGCCAGGAATTCGAGGAGAAAAGACTTGTGGATCATGATACCAGTAGCTGTTTGTCTGCTTACGCCCTCAGTCCTTATTTTCCTTAAAAACTTAAAGGTTTGTTTGTTTGTTTATTTATTTATTTTTTAATTAAAGACTGGTGTTCCTAAAATTCCTTCTCTTGGGCAGACGTCAACAGCTTCTACTCCTCTCAGGGCCCCAGCCACAGATGAAGACGTGATTCTCCCAGAGTTCTCTCTGAGGGCCCAATGAGTTTATTAGGCTTCTTTACAAATCACAGACGAGGGTTCACTACAGCAGTGTTGGTGCCCCTGGGGCAAAGTCTACCCCTACAAAGTCTTGTGCAGCAGGGATGATGGCTGTCCCATAGCCACAGATGGACCCTCTTTCCATAGTCTTCCTCAGCCTCTATCCTCTCGCCCCTCTCTGAAGCCAGGTGTGATTAGGCAGTGTTGGACTCCCAGGATGGCAGCTGGTACTGGAGGAGATCACACAAGCAGCCAGGTCCAGGGTCCTGAACCTCATACAAGGGTCCGCAACCTAGGCGAGAACTTCATTTTTTAATAAATTATGTTCTTCCAAAGAAGCTCAGCTTTCAGCCAAAGACTTATCAGGCCTCAGTCCGTAGAAGGATTCTTTGTGTGTGTGTGCATGGTTGTGTGTTATGTGCCTATGGTACATACATGTGAGCGTGGAGACCCCAGAGAAAGATGGCGGGTGTCTTTTCCTGTTGCTTTCTGCCCTGTTGCCTTGGGTCAGGGCCTTTCATGAAAGCCTTAGCTCACCATTTCTTCTAGAATGTTTGGCAAGTGAGCTCTCGGGATCCACCTGTTGCAGGCACACATAGTCAGGTTCAGCTTTTAACCTGGGTCCTGGGGATTTGAACTCAGGTGCTCATGATTGCAAGCTAAGTGCTGTTACCCACTGACACCTCTCTCCAGCCCCAGGATTTTCTTTAGAAAATCAAACTGGCAGGGCATGAGACAGTATCGTCTGAGAATTACAAGGCGGTTGCCTACGGTGCCGGCTTCTGTGTCTCTGCTACCGGCAGAATTAGCAAGACTTGATAGAGGTCCACTGTAGGAGCGGGAGGAAGGACAAAGGACGAAGGCAGACACCCACGTTTTCATCTTCAGTGGCCAATAACGAAGTTCATTGAGAAAGTAGGAGAGCCATGCTTGGAATGGCATGGAAGAGTAACATCACTAATTAGCGTCTGTGGTGTGGCAGGCTGCCCTTGGGGAGGCCGCCTAACTACATCCAGATATAGTCGGTCCAGGCAGGAGCCCTCGACGGCAGATGATGTCATCCTTGTCTGAGGCTACGGAATTCATCCCCAGGAGCCACTTGGTCAGGCCTCTCATGGTGCTCTATGTTGGCACCTTTTAGAGACCTCTTGTGGATTGGGCAAAGCTTCCAAAGACAGAGGACACAAGGTGACAGTGGCTGCTGTCTGCTGGTTGTTTGAGTTATGGGAAACCCAATTTCTCCTTATTTCTTTCTAGCTTCTAAAAATGCAAAGCTCTGACAATGTCGGGTCTTTGTCTAGTATGCAAAACAGCAACAAGCTACCTAGGAGGAGGGGCTCCACTTCCCTTTGGTCCTTCTCCCACTCAGTCTGCCTGATGCCTGGTCATCAAGGATTCAGTTTGACTCCAAAAAGATCAGCGGTTCTTCTGTATGAGTAACCGCTTATCTAGGCGTGGGAAGGAACTTCATCAATTTCCAGGCCGTACCCCCCAGAATCAGATCTGGAAGACTCAGCTAGGCTGGGACCTAGCACTCTGTATTTCAGTGAACCCTAACAGATGTGTAGTATCTATCCAATTATCCCACCCCAACACACCCTATACTCTTAGATGGATGCAGATACCTGTAGGGGACATGAAAAAGAATGAACACACAGTCATACTTCATCGACCTCCAGACCCAGCAGCATTTATAGATTTATTCATAAACATTCAGAGCCCAGCATCCCATGGGACAATTCTGACACACAAGGTTGGGTGCTGTTGTTGTAACTGGTATAATAACTATGTTCATCAAGGGTGTAGAGAGCAGAAGTCAGGAGATGAAGGGCAGAGTGCAGGCCTAGCCCAGGCAGAGTTCAGAAGGTAGGTTCGGGTGTTGGTAAGCCAGACAACTGGATCATACGGTTTTGAGAAATGCAAAGACTGAGGGCCCATGGAGTTTCTGGGGAGCGCAGAAGCTAGCAGCAAGATTTAGGGTTTGTCTAGATGGTATGGGAACGGGGTGAGGAAAGTCGCTTTTGCGCTTTTATTAAAGGTATTGTCTACAGTAGACTACTGTACATGTAAAACAGCCCCAGGCAGGCTTGGCCAACTGACAGCAGCCCCTGAGCCTCTTGGCAGCTCTCTGTGGAGCTCTCAGGAGTACCGCCGACCTCTGGCTCTCCCTCTCCGTTCTGTGGGCTCTCTGGTATGTGGAATGAGGAAGCAGAGCGGGAAACCCAGGATCATCGTGGTTAATCTGGTATCAAGAGCTGGTTTCGTCACCATGGAAACGTGACACCCTTGTGCAAGACTGAGAACCCCTTCATCTCTCTCTTTCAAGGCTGGTTGTACAATCCAGGATAATCATCTTTCTGAAAACAATAAAATAATTGGAAAACACAGGCAGCTGTGATTGGCTTAACGACAGGATCTGCATGCTGCTGAGTTTTTTTTTTTACAAAGCTCTTTAAAAATGTTTTTCTCAACAGAAAGGTTACAAGGAAGTCCAATTATAAAGCGCGTGTACTGTGTGCTAAGTAAAATGCTAGCGAGATGGGTTTCTAGAATATTCTGGCCAACTTGTTTTGAAAAGTGGTCTTTGCAAACAAATATTTCTTGCCAGTTTCAGTTTAATCCTTCCCCAGACAGCCACAAGGGTTCATGAGAAGGGATAGCATTTTATAAAACACTAAATTCTTATTCCTTTCAGTTTGCCTTAGGCTGGTCCCATGTCCCTCGAAATGATAGCTCTTTTAAAAAAATTAGGCTTAGGGGAAACTGTGTGTGTGTGTGTGTGTGTGTGTGTGTGTAAAATAACACCACCAACAACACCTACAACAGATCTTCACAAAGCACGTGTCTCAAAGATTGTCCTCACAGACTCAAGTTTGAACTAGGAAGTGCTGAAAAGTGAAATACCGTGTGTGCACTCGGGTCTTTACACAGAGCCTAGAATGCACCGGTCTCCCTCCTGCTGTAGGCTCAGCCTGGTACTCTTCTGTGCCATGCTAGTACTCATGTTCAGGAAATCCTAAAGGGGTGGGAAGCCCACTGGATTTAAACTCTGAAGGTTTATTATTTTATTTTATTTACTATATTAAAAATATCAGAGTGACATACTGATTTTATCTCTTAATGGAGTGCTCTATTTGAACTACCGTGTGACATTTAACTTCTAAATACTAACTTTTTAAAGGAATTTTTATGTATGAATGTCTTGCTTGCATGTACTTATGCGCCACTTCCATGTCTGGTGCCTGCACAGGGCAGAAGAGGGCACCGTCTCCTCAGGGACTGCAGTTCCAGATGGTTGTGAGCTGCCGTGTGGGTGCTGGGAATTGAATCTGGGTTCTCTGCAGGAACAGTCAGTACTCTTAGCCTCTAAACCATCGTCCAATCCCTAAAACACTGGTTTTATATCCCTTGCTAGAGTGTATTCTGTAATGTTCTTCCGTTATCACATTATTAAGTTCTTTTTTTTTAAAAGGAACTTTTTAAAAGATTTATTTATTTATTATGGACAGTATTCAGCCTTCATGTATGCCTGCAGGCCAGAAGAGGACACCAGATCTCATTACAAATGGTTGTGAGCCACCATGTGGTTGCTGGGAATTGAACTCAGGACCTCCAGAAAAGCAGTCAGTACTCTGAACCTCTGAGCCATCTCTCCAGTCCTTAGTGACAGTGCGTCAAAGGCTGGCAAAAACGTCCCAAAGCCTTCAGCTGAGTTTTGGGGAAGAGAGACACAAGCGTGATTGCAGAAAAACTATTTTCTTCTAGAAGCAAAAATGTACACGAACAGATGTCTTGGCATAAAGGGGAGTTTTACAGGGTTAATCTTAACCCCGTGCCTGGGAGACATGCCTGCAGGATCTGCTGAGCTCAGAATCCTTGCTAGCTGTCTTGAGACTTGAGGGAAACTGAATATGGGGAAGGGAATTTCTTTCTTGATCCGCCCTCGCCCCCACCGTGTGAACCAAGACTGCTGGGTTGCAATATAAATATTATTGCTGGCCACAAGACTTCCCAGAGCCTTTTAAGGAACCTACCCTAGGGTTTGCCTGGCAGCGAATGTGTTTGTATGTGGTATCACTGTCAATTCTGCCCGAAATGGAAAGTCTACAATAGAGATGTATTAAAATGGTGGGATTGTGGCAGCGGAGGACAGATACAAGGACAGCACGTTAAGATATTTACATGAAGAACCTTGGCCCTGGTCCAGGCAAGTCTGGATACAATACACCCAGTTCTCTATCCTATTGGCAGTGCGGGTAGGAGCTCACTCTATGAGGAGGCACATTGGAGCCCTGGCCTGGCTCAGCAAAGGTGAATGACCACGTGCTTGGGTACATGGTCTGCTTTCCGAGACCTTAAACAGCTTATGAAAAGACGCCTGGCCAGCATTTCATCACGGGTTAGCGTGTTAGAGAAATGGGGTTAAAATGTTAAATCTCTGCTGCTGGAATTGGCTTTGTGTCATTTGGGTATTTCCTACAGATGCCACGGAGAGCTCAGGAATACTAATCAGATCCCGCTGGCAACGCCACGCCAGTTGTGGCAAACTTCCAGCTGAAAATTATTTTTCACTGTCTGCATGGCTATTCTGTTCTCGCTTACACAAAAGCAGGCCCCAGACTCCCAGGCCCCACATCCTCAAGTCCTCAATACCACTCTTTTCTCCTTCCCAAACCTTCCCTTTGTCATGAATGCAGCTTTGTCTCCATACCATCCGGTAACAGACACTTGTCCACAGCCTCGCAGCCTGTGTCCTTTGCCACACGAACAACTCTCCCCTAAGGAGCAGCTGCATGTCTTAGGAAGAACACCAGACTGGAGTCCTGTCGCAGGCTGCATCCCATCCCTCTGCACACATGAGGTAACTTATTTTTCTCCCTTCATCTGTTTCCTTTTCTGAAACATTTATTACTGTATTGATTTCCTTAGTAAGGTACAAGCTTAAGGCTAGGGTTGATAAAGTTCTTGATATCTACCAGGCCCTCGGCACACGGCATCTATCACGTCACCTGCCTCCTGGCAGTCTGTGTGCTCACTATGATACTGTACAAGAAGAGAAGGATCATGGTTCCTAAGGTCACTGTGCAGCTCCTCCCAGGTCCACAGTACTCTAAATAGCAAGGACATCAGGGGTGCATTGAATGGATAGGATTATTTCCCTCTAGTGTTAAGTCTTAAGATCCTTGTTGGTTGAGTGTTCATTGCGCTTAGAGGACTGGGTTCTGTTCCCAGCACCCACATAGTGGCTCACAACACCTGTAACCAGTTCCAGGAGATCTGACACCTTCTCCTGACCTCCTCAGGCTACTGCATGCATGTGGTGCACATGCATGTACTCAAGTACACACACGTACACATGCTACACATATGTGCACTCAAGTAGAGACATATACACATAAAATACATGATAGAGTCCTGCATCATCCACCCTTTTTAGTTACTAGCACCACACACTATTATTTGATAGTCTCTTGTCTGCCCTCCTCCATCCTATTGTGTGTCCTCCTCCATCCTATTGTGTATCCCGCTCCACCCTCTTGCCTACTCTTCTCCATCCTCTCGTCTGCCCTGCTCCATTCTCCTGTCTACCCTCTTCCAACATTCCCTACAGTCCCACCAGACTCAGGCTACAGCCAGATGCTAGCAGAGCAGAGCATAGGTTTATGTGGATTCTACAAGTGGCTGGTTCAGTTCCCTCCAGTTCCGGATGTGTGTCTGCCACCTGACACCTGCCTCAGAGGAGTGCGTGGTGGCAAGTAGGAATCCCAGCCCTATAACCCTTGATCTCAACTCTAAGCTTGTTAGTGATCATTCTCCTGACCTTCGTTTCTCATTTTTCTCATCAGTTGAGCTAATACATAACTTGCAAGTTTGTTCTAAGGCTTGTACTGTGTCATTGAGGAAACATCGTCCCCACAGAAAGAACCAATAAGTAAAATAAGCTGATTTACTCAGTTGGTTCCTTTTCCCCATGAGTCTTGTTCTCAAAGCATGCAGCACTCCAGTTTCCCCCGTAACTTCCAGCGTCTTGCCCCCCATCAGACCAGTATCAACACTGGTACTAATAGTCTATTGGAAAATATTTAATCTATGTTGTGAAACCATGAACCTCTAACATTTAAACAAAACAAAATGACATAAAAGGGAGTGAAAAAATCCCCTTTCCCTTGATGTTTGTTCTTTTTTTTTTTAATATTATGTATACCATATTCTGTCTGTGTGTATGCCTGCAGGCCAGAAGAGGGCACCAGACCTCATTACAGATGGTTGTGAGCCACCATGTGGTTGCTGGGAATTGAACTCAGGACCTTTGGAAGAGCAGGCAATGCTCTTAACCTCTGAGCCTACTCTCCAGCCCAATGCTTATTCTGTAGAAGTAACCCCTCACAGGGTTGGAGAGAGCTCAGTGGGTAAGTGTGCACACTGTTCTTGCTGAAGACCTAAGTTCAGATATCAGTACCTGCATCAGGCAACTTGCAATAGGCCGCAACTTCAGTTCCGAGGGGCCTCTGATGCATGCCCTTTTCTGCTCTCGTTGGGCATTTCATGCACACAACCCCTCCCCCATATTTTATTTTATTATTATTATTATTATTTTGAGACAGGGTTTCTCTGTGGTTTTGGAGCCTGTCCTGGAACTAGCTCTTGTAGACCAGGCTGGTCTTGAACTCACAGAGATCCGCCTGCCTCTGCCTCCCAAGTGCTGGGATTAAAGGTGTGCGGCACCACTGCCCGGCCCTCCCCCATATTTTAAAAACAAAATTTTGCTAGCTATTGTGGTACAGGCCTTTACAAGGGGGTAGCAGAGGCAGGAAGATATCTGTGAGTTCAAGGCCAATCTGATTTACAGGGCAAATTCCAGGCCAGCCAGAGCTTCACAGTGAGACCCTGTCTCAAAGAAACAACACAAATAAAAAGAAAAAAGCCCACAAGAGTAACCACTCATAGCACATTGACACATTTTCCTTTAGATTACTCTTATAGAAACATGCAGGATGGAACTATATGAATTATACATATAGGGACACATTCTGATTTCTCACAAACTTGGAACCATGATTTGACTTTTTAAAATGGATGGAAAATTCTATTTTAAGAATATCTCGAAGTATATTTAGTTTTCTAATGATTTTCTCCACTTTGTACATTTTCACAAATATTAGAATAGTTAAATATTTTACTAAGTCCTCCTTATTTAGCAGTCCTGGCAATATCCCTCCCTTCGCGGGGTGAATGTTCTGACAGGAAATTAATGAAATTAACATGGCAATAAATAGAAAATGACAGCGAGGTGGTTGTGGACACCAGGACTGAAGTGGTACTCACTGTGAAGTGAGGTTCTGGGCCTTGAGAAAGGGGCATGTTGAGGAGGTGAGCCTCGGGCACAAAGGGAAATTCAGCAGGGAATTCCTGAGATTATACATAAATGGCTACAGATATAAAATGCCTTTTCAGTTGTCTTTGAACAGATGTAGATATTCTAAACAGAAAGGAAGCAGGGCCAGGGGTGAGGCAGACTGTTATTTGGGATAGGGAAGTCTGGGGAGATGCGCTGATAATTAAAAGGAAAAAGCAAGGCAGGCAATGGCTCAGGGAAAGGAACATTCTAGAGAAAAGAGCAGGGCCTGCTAGTGGCGCTGGAGATGCAGGGAGGCCATCAGGGCTAGGAGGAGGTATGCAGGAGACATGGGGAACCAGGTGATGCTGGGCTCCAAGAGACTTGACTCCAAGAGAATGGACTTCTTACTAGATAGAAACCAGGACAAGAGGAGACAGGCACGGCACGTGAGCTGACTATGGGGCAGACTATGCAGGCTTTAGGGAGCAAGCGTGGAATGCTGGGGAATGAGAAGCCAGTAGTCCATGCAGCCAACCAGTGCTGGTGCTTTGGTCATGGGTAGTGTAAAGACACCAGTGTGAACGGCGCTGTGTGTGTGTGTGTGTGGGGGGGTGGTGACGTCACAGCCTGACTGGCGTGGGTGAGAGACAAAGAGAGGGAAAAGCCTGGGTAGGTAACTCGTCTTTTGTCACAGGATGGAGAATGTTCAAAACAAGGGAGCATAGAGAGTAGGGTGTTTTAAGGGAGGAGACATTTCAGCACGTCTCCCTGTTGTGTGGCATTACCCCGTGAAGAAGGAAGGCTTTAACAGAGCATAGCTGTTGCCACTGTGGTCTTGAGCAGCTGGTGGCTGTGGAGACACCGCTGAGGCCGTATGTCACTGGGGTGACAGCAAGGGAAGGCAGCAGGCAGCAGGTCAGATGCAGATGGGTACAGGTGGTACAGGGGATGGTGAGTGCTGGGAAAAGTAGCAGGAAAGAGAAGGAAAATCCCAAAGTGTTTTCTAGGACTGTGGGAGAGTGGATAAGCCATGGGGGTGTGCCAGATCCGGGCTTTGAGTCCCACACCGTGGGCATAAAGTGAGACCTCTCAGAACATCTGTGTGTGTCCTTTAGGGAGATGGAGGCCTGTGGGGTTGTTTGGACAGCGTTAATCAGGGCAGGTTTCACCAGGAACTGTTGACAGGGAAGTCAGTGCCTAAAAGAGTCAAACGTCCTTAGGTGGATGGAGTACAACTGGATCCAGACGACTCTTGCCACTGGAATTAAATTATAAGCACTTTTTAAAGATGGAGGATATATTTAGAATTTCAAACCTGCCAAGGAAAGGTTGCATAATGTAGAAGGAACGGTGGGGTCACTGGCTAGCCGTTGGAGGAACAATTCAGGAGTAAAGTTATATTGGCTCTTACCCAATAAAATCAGTTCCTGATACATGATAGATATTGGGAATTTTTTGAGAAATGAAGGTGTAAAAACCTTAGAACAGATGTCCATCTTTGTAAACGTGACGTGGTGGCTTCTTTCAAAGAGTAACAGCCAAGCCTGGGTCTGCATGTCTAAGTGTAATGGTCAAGCCTGGGTCTGCATGTCTAAATGTAACGGCCAAGCCTGGGTCTGCATGTCTGAGCATCCCCACCTATGCACGGCTTTTCGACAAATATGACTGCCAAATGGCTTGTTTCCCTAACATGCAAAGCACTCCTCAAGCTCAAGCAGAGAAGATAAGAGACTAGCGAGAGAGACGGGCAGAGGTCATGGCTAGCCTGCCGTCAGGGAGCACCATAAGGAAACGAAATGCTTGAGAAGATGTTAGCAGTACCAGCTGGGGAAAGAAAAAGACGGGCAGTTTTCACCTCTCTGGAAGTTTATGAGCAGCAATGCTGCGCAGAGGGTGGGGTAGAGGGACTACCACAGGTGGGCAGGGATCAAAGGAGTTACTTCTCGGGTGACATTTATTTAGATTTTAAATTTTCATGTTCCGAATTCCACATTTTCTATTTCTAGGAATTTGTTACAGGGTAAGGTTCTTCTGTTCCAGAGACAGCCAGAGATTTTTCTAGCATATCACATCACAGTGGGCCCCAGCATTTTCGGCGGAAAGTAGCCCCCAAAGAGCTGTGACCAGGAAAGATCGCATCAAAGGCCGACATAGCCAGGCCCATCACTCCGCTGCCTGCTCAGTTTGCTGACTGCCTGAAGACCAGGCTTCTCAGGGCCACTCACCCACCACCCCTGTCCTGTCCACGTTCTGCCTCCATGATTCAGTTGTCTCCTTTGCTCTGCTCGTACAACCTTCCTTCCCCCTTTGTCTCACACTCTCCCAAGTCCAAGGGAACCCCTCTACAAGCTCTGTGATCCTGCTCTTGAATGCCATATACTTGCTTTATGTCGGATAAGTTCCCACAGCACAGCAGGCATCGACATTCTTAAAATCTCTCATTAAAAACAAAACGAACATCCTTAAAGTCGCCCACTTAACAAATGAAACGCAACCTGCTTGCAACTCCGCCAGCCTTTCCTTTCAATACTGATGCTGTGTTTTCTCTGGGATGCAGCGCCTGGGCAGGGTGGTTTTATGCTTGTTTCTTCTCTTGCTTGCTTCCTGTATTCTCCTCAGCGTTTGTGCTCAAGTGTAAGTGCCCTGCTGGAAGGTTTGCCCGTCCTAAGACTATGACTCAGTGAGCTATCGCAAAGCAAACGCTGTGAACCAGCACCTAGGACAAGAAATAGACTGCCATTCACACCTCCGAGTTCTGCCGTTCACTGCCCCCCCCCCACTAATGACCCATTGCCTTGAATACAGCATGCTATTTGGCCTATTTATGGAAAATGATCTGAGAATGTTGCTGCCCTTCTTCCTGCAAGCCTTCTTTGGCTTGGCTTTAGTTGTTATCGCTAACAGGGGCCAGTTCACTCAAGACCTAGGCCGTTGTTCTTTTTCGTGTTTCCTGAGCAAAGGAAGGTTTTAACAGAGGCGTGCCATGCCGCATCTTTGCGTGTGGTTCACCTGGTTACTACCCAGAGGGCAGACAGTGGTTGGAGGATGAGGTTGAAAATGAAGGCCCAGAGGATGGAAGAGGATGTAAACCAATCATAGGACTGCATTTCCCAGTTTTAAAAAGAAAAGGAGTTTTAGGTCAGTCCCTCAAGGGAGCCGAGTCAGAGCCAGGCTAAAGCAATTCCAGGGCTGGACCTGCAATAATTAGGCCACCTGTCATGACTTAAGCTCAGAAAATAATTAACACCCCCACAACAAAAGTAGCTTTAGGAAGCAACTCTAAGTCTTAAAAGGAAGATAGGATACTTTATGGCTGGGAAGAAATAGAAAGCTTCAATGTTCTGAGTCCTTGGATGTTAAAATCAATACTTGATCAAACACAGAAAGCTTACAAAGGGCCGGAAGACCCAGATAATTTCAGTTATAATGGCCAGGGCAGTTTAGTGATGAATAGGCAAAAGCTGATTGATCAGCAATGGGAAAACCATGAATTCCCTAGAGATGATACCTAGAGATGCAGAGATACAACCCGACCGGGAGACTGTACATTACTAGTCACATTCGCCTTTTATTTGTCTTAAATTTCATGTGTGTAAGTGTTTTGCCTGTTTGTGTGTGTGTACACAATATGTGTGCATTGTCCACAAGGGCCGGAAGAGGGAATCAGATCCCCTGGAACTGGAGTTACAGACAGTTGTGAGACACCATGCAGCAGCCAAGCCCAGGCTCTCCAGAAGAGAAGCAAACTGTCTCAGCCCTTTAGCGACCCCTCAGCCCCCTGTTCTGCATTCTTACCATGGGAGACACCACAAAATCTTGGGGGTTTGGTGACAAGTACCATTACACCACTCAGACAAAGCCAACGCCTAGTTTTCATTTAGGATTGCATGTTTTTCTCGGTGCTGAGAATTCCAAATTTTGAAATGCACATTTAGTATTTTTATTTAGTATTTTACTTATTTATAGGTCTACACATTTGGGACTATATTGTTTTCAGAGGGCTCTGGGGGAAAGTTAACCTGTAAGTTAATCTATTTAAAGTCTGAAAGTGTGGCAATAGTAGCCTACTCTGCTTTGCTTAATACTGTGATTGGCCTAGGGCAGTGGGACCAATGGGTGTTTTTATAGGCACCCGGCCACCTCATAGCCTGACAACTTCTGAAGACTGGTCTCAGGGCCAATGAGATGACTCAGCAGGTAACAGCATTCACTACCAAGCTTGGTAGCTTGATTTCAATCTCCAGGATCCACTTGGTGAAGAAAGAAAACTGATGCCTACAGGCTGTCCCCTGACATGGTATTCTAGTGGGCGCATATTCAATAAATAAACGTGACTAATTTTTTAAATTAATCCCTGGTGGAATACTTCCCCTGAGGAGTTGTAAAGAAATATCTAGTCTCCTGAGATGGACACCCAACAGGCCGCACAACCCAATACCATCCAAGTCTAGCTGGGTGAAATAATGAGTTTATTCGGATCACTTAGAGGGGTTTGGGTGAGTCTAAAGAACTACATGGCAGAGAAGCCTTACCCCAACATGGGAGACGACTCAGGGAAGGCAAGTTACTGCAGGACCACAACCAACTCCGTGTCTCCCCACAGGAGTTCATGAAGCTGGGAGGGAGGGGTGGCTAGAACCTGCCAGGAGAGTCTGATGACCTCCCAACTCTGGGGTAATGCAACAGCCATGACCTCCTGAACGTCTCCTCCATATTGCTCTGATTAAAGACGGCAGTAGTCTTGTCTTGGCTCCAGGAAAGAGCTCCACTAGAGCCGCTAGAGTCTCAAAAGTGATCTTGCTCATTTACCAACTACAAGTCTGAGGCTGCTGCCGTCTTCTGAATGGCCTGCCCCGGGTGTACACCCTTTAAAGAAGTGTGCTCTGTTGGAGCGAACATTTCCCAGGGGTTCATTTGTACTCATCTGCTTTGTGATCTCATCAAGGTAACCCAAATCCTGCTTATGGATGACCCCATGCTAATCAGTCGGTAGTAGCATTGTTTACTTTTTGCCAATCTTCTGTAAATAATTCCTTTGCCTTCTCTTCCGACTAAAAAAATAAAATCATATAAATGAGAATTTTTAAACCTGAGTTGGACAGGAAGCCAATGGTCAAGAACTTTGGGGCCTCACAAACCGAAGTTGAAGCTCAACCTACATAATTTACTTGTGGGAAGCCATACAGGTTTACTTAGACCCCTATGCTTCATTGTCCTGGTCAGTTAAAACAGATTTATTCCGACCCCCTGGCAAGGCTGTGGGCCAAGTGCACAGAAATATCACATGTGTCAGCTTCTGTTATTATTGCTGTTGATGATGTTGTCATTGGTATTCCTATCTGATGCCAATGGGAGCAAGGATGGTTGCACCAATAGATTCCTCCCAGAATTGGTCTAGCAGCTGCTGGGCCACTTCCTGCATGTTCCCGGCAGAAGTCAAAACCTTTGATGGTAACCACTAATCCTGGGCGTGAGAGGAGAAAGGAGGAGGAGAGGCAAAAGAGGAAAGGGTGGTGGTGATAATCCTGGCAGGCCTGAGAACCAGCATCCCCGGATGTGGGTAATGATAGCATTAAACCGACCACTCATTGTCTCTTTACATATGGAATCCTTAACAGGATGCTGGTCTCTTTTCTGTAAATTTATAAAAATGGGTGTAATTTACCTGAGGATGGTGCTGTGGTACCCAAGAGTCTGTGAAACCCATAGCACTGGAGGCAGGATCCTACCACACCCTTTCTTTAGATGCAAAAGACGCTTTTGTTTGTTTGTTGGTATATGGGGATTGAAGCTAGGACTTTGCACATCCTAGCAGGTACTCTACCACTGAACTACACCCTTAACTCCAGAATACAAAATCAAGTGACATCCAGTCACATGGAGATGCATACATAATAGCTTTCTTGTTTACTCCACAAGACGTTCCTTTGACACCACACACACCTTTATGCTGAGCATTCAACAAGCACCATTTCTGGATGTGAAGCAGGCAAAGTGATGAGCAGGAAGCCCATGAAGATGTCTGCGAGGCTTGCTCTGTGTGTCCCAGACCTCTGTCTTTAGCCTGACTGACCCTCCTATGAGTACAGGATCTGAGGTCTGCTATCTAGTTAGCGGTTCGGAACCTTCTTGGAAAGTAGGAGTTCATTGCTCAAGTAAAACAAAAAGTGACTCTCACTGTCTGCTGCCTCATACACAAGATTAAAAAAAAAGAAATTGCCCCATTGAAAATACTGTTTAAAAACATTTGTCTGCTCTCAGGGTGACGAAAATCCATATTTACACAAAGGACAAGGTGGCTTACTATTGATTCAAACACTGTGTAGGAAGACACTGGGGTAAAGACAGGCCTTTGCGATAGAGACCAAAGCTGACCCCTTCGTTATTTGTTACACCTTTGCCCTCCCCGACACTCACCAAAGGCAAGTCCATTGTTTCCAGGCCAGAAAAGAAGTGGGTCATGCTTGGCTCTTCTCATTCTCCGTGTGATTGACTGTCAGTTCCCGTCTTTTCATTCAAAGAGCTTGCTTGCTAAACCTGGCCACTTCCCACCCACTCTGCCGTGACCACCCTGACCTAAGCCACCGCCATCGTAGCTAGTCTCATCTAGGTTTTCTCCTAATGAAATTCTGCCTTTGTTCCCTCTGGTTATCTACTTATTTGTTTACTAAGCTTTTTGAGACAGGGTCTGGTCCCAAATTCATATTTGAGCATGACCTTGAATTTGTAGCCTCCTGCTTCTACCTTCCTAGTCCTGAGATTACAGGCATGCACTACTAAGCCTCCAGCCCCATGCAAGCTAGGCAAGCTCTTTGCCAACTGCAGAATAGCCCCAGCCACCAAACATCTCATGTATTCCTTTGCCCTGGGGTCTCAACCTATTCAGTGAAAACCAAAATCTTGACCGCGAGGCTAGGAGACCTTTTACAGTCTTGATCCTCCTCCCACAACAACACCATGTCCAACACAAGTCTTTTCTTGTGCTTCAGCCCCAGTGGTCCTCGATGACCGCCCCCCAACCCATAAGCCATTGCATTTTCGGTTCTCTCTCAGTGACCCACCACTGACCTGCAGATGCTGCAGGCTTAATATTTCACGCAGGCCCCCTCAGAGACCTCGCTGTGATAGATGCCTCACCTTTTGTATGTGTGCCTTTTAGTTCTGCAGCCAACAACCTGCAATGTCGAATTGGCATCGTTTCTAGAAGGATCTACAGGCCCAAATGGAAAGCTTATGTCTCAGAAATAGTGAGGTCAACTTTGCCTATTGTTCTCTATCTTCAAGACACGATTGCTCTTTCCATTTTAAAGCATCTATTATTTTAATGGGCTGGACATGTGGAGACTGTAGGAACTTGAATCCACTTTTTCAAAATGTAGGTGTTTGCCTTTGTGACTGTTGTTTTTCACGCTAGTACTGGCTGATTTGTGTGTTTTGTCTGCTCTTAGGCCAGGGATTCTCAATTACAGAAAACTGCCCAGGGAAGCACAAAAATCAGCTACTTGTATTGAAGAGGCAGCGAAATGCATAATGCTTTAATGGCCAGGGGTTTGACATCCGCAGCTTCGGAACTTTAGTAGGAGTGATGTCAGACAGAGTCAGGGAAGCCATGACTTACTTTGAAAATTCAGCTCACAGAATTACGTACTTATCAGTCCTAGGCGTTTTACATTCCCCAATCCAGTCGCGTAGAAACCCTGCATCCTGTGAATTCCCGAATAGAAATTTTTATCCCTTATTGTGCTGCTTCAGACCTCGTGGGTCTCACGTGGTCTGAGCAGCTGCTGTGGGTCTGGCTAGCTCAGTCCTGGGCTGATGTGCGGGCACCGGTGCCATTGCTATTTCGGAACCCGGAGAAGGCTGCGCCTGCATTGAAAAGGGCTTCCAGACAGTTCCCCGCCAATCCCACAACCGCTTTCTGGCCTCGCTGGGTCTGCCAGCGCCCCCGCCCCCCCTCAAGTGCACCTGTCACCAGCCACTCCCTCCTGACCTCTGTGCTTTCTCCTGACAGCTGGACTCCCAGGCTCACCGCCTAGGCTGTCACTCCTAGGCTGTAATTAGTGATTAGTCATCTTGACACCGCCCACTGGGTGGCGCCTGGCCTCGCTCCGCAAATGCTTCGGCACTGGAAACAGGACTGAATGTGGGGCTCAGCTCTTCCCCTGGGCTTGGAGACAATGCCACAGCTCAGAAACGCCCTGGTTTCCGAGGAAGAACTATCCTGCTGCCTTCACATGAGGCATGCTCTCAGTTCCTTCCCACTTTCTGACCAGGAAGACGGTGACTGAGTCTACTGCCGCAGCTGGCAATTACTAGACAGCAGAAGTCGCGCACAGGAGTTACCACTGAGAGGCTGCAAAACCCTGGCCCTCGATTCTGAGATTAGCCTTTAAATTTCAGCGGCTCCCTGATCATGTGTGGGACTCCAAGAAGCTCATCCTAAAGTCAGCCTATCTGCTATTTCCACCTCAGTGCAAGGGAAAATGAGCTTTGATTGAATTTCCCTGTACTGGCTTTGTTAACCTTTACTCCACCAAGGTTAGGGATTACATCGGAGATCTCCAGGCCACTTCAGCTGAGGCAGAGGAGGAAGCTTACAGTCCCGGTGGAGGTAGCTTAAGCTGCCTTGATCCCTCCATGAGCCTGTGCTTATCCTTCCCCATCACTACCTGAGTTCCTGTCCGGAGAGTTACTCAAGCCTGTAACCTTTTATATTGCCACTTGTGGTCTGGAAGGGTTCTGTTTTCCCAGTCTTGATTGCCACTTGATAGAACATGGTCCTTCCTCTTATTGATTTAATATATTTATTATTTATATATTATTGCATAATAATATATCATTAAATATAAATATATTTAATATTTACTATGTGGTAAGTCATATTGTAGCTGTCATTTACTTTTAATTTTTATTTTAGCATACTTTGTATGCATATTCAAGTACACACAAATATATATTTATGTATTTCTTCTGAGGACTGTAGATTCATCGCATGCCTGTTTCTACAGTACTGTTTGAAATTGTATGACTGATTTTTGTGAATTTGTTTATTAAGGTGTTTTCTTCATAAGACTTACTTATTTTATTTTATGTGTGCGAGTGTCTTCGCACATTGGATGTACGGGTACCACATGCACGCAGTATTCACAGAGGCCAAAAGAGAACATCAGATCTCCTGGAACTGGAGTTGCCCATGGTCATGAGCTGCCATCTGGGTGTGGGGAATTGAACCTAGGTCCTCTCCAAGAGCAGCCAGTGCTCTTAACCACTGAGACATCTCTTTAGCAACATACATCTTTTTTTAAAAATAAATTTTAATAAAGTGGCATCTTGTTGCAAATTTCTATTCTCTCCTTCATTTTTTTCCCTTTAACTTTGCCTATTACGTCCTTCATTTGCCATGGAAATTTTATGTGTAAAACGTGTCAACGTTTCCTTAGGAGGAGTATTTACGGCAGGGGGAACAGGTGTCCGCTTTAAGTAGGAGAGGCAGCTAGGATAGATACATAGTCAAAGTCACAGTAAATAAAAAAAATTGAATACTGGTCACTAAACCAAGTCAGTAAAACTGTCAGAGCGTGTGGCGGTGGCATTATTTATCCACAGGGTCTTGGCATATGGCAGAGACAGCGAGGAAAGCCGCACTCTTCAAAAGGGTCCCGTGCATGTTGGCTTACCACAGAGTAGAAAAGGGGAAAACTATGTATCTATCTACACAAGTATCTACCTGTCAAGCCTATAGCTTCCCACTTTGAAATTCAGTAGGGCACACATCTAACAAGCGGCTATTTGAAAGGTGTCCATGGAACCTGCTCCTTCCAAACCATCCGTCTTTAGCAAGAAGACATATGTCCAGGGGAAAGGAGTTAAAATTTATTCTGTCAGGGTCTTTCACCCTGGTAGAAACATTTCTCTGTTTCTTCCTACAGAATAATACTATCAGTAAAAATCCTCAAAACAGCAGGAATTTTTTAAATTTTATTTTTTCCATTTATTTTATATATCTACCGGTTTCCCCTCCCTCTCTGCAGGACCTGTTTTTATTAAAGGCTAGGAAATTACTACAAAGCCTGCTATTCAATAGAACACCAATTCTTCAGGAGGATGCCTCATCCAGATGTCTCAGAATTTAGCCTTGTCACTTACTTGTACATTGTCACTAAGGGGCTATAAGTACTTGTTCCTGGCTGGGATTCTGGGGATCCTGCCACCCATTTACTCTTTCTTTGGAGGAGAATAGGAGATGGTTAGCTTATGTCAAGGATCTAAGGCACAAAGATTGTTTCACTAATTTGATCCAATATCAGTTAGGATTGCTGAATGCTTCCAGAGGCTTCATCCCAGAGTGCAGGGTGGTGTGTTCTGCCTGTCCTCACCCTACAGTGCTAGAGTTACAGGAATACGCTGTTATGCCTGCTTTTAGGTGTGTGCTGGAATTAAATTCAGGTCCTCCGGCTTGCACAGCGAGCACTTAACCACTGAGCCATGTCTCCAACTCTGCTTGTCACCCTTTAGATTCCTGAAGGCAGGTGGGCTCTTAGCTGGCTTTAGAAGACTGGAGACAATTCCTTGTCTGATTATTGAGATTTTCATGGGAAACACTAAAAATCAGAGTCCATACTGGAGCACAAAGGGAACCCCACAGATGGGGAGGAGAGGATGTAAGTGGGGGAACACCCAGAGGTGGGTGGATGACAAGCAGGGCTGCTGGGCCTCCTGCCCACAGCCTTCAGTGGATTCAGGGGCCCAGCCTAAGTCATAACCATGTGCAGGTCACCTGCGTTCTCAGTCTGCCACTGCTTGCTAGGTGATCTTATCTAAAAGGCTTCCACAGTCCTCCGTTTAGATTTAACCAGGCGTCATCTCTGCCACCATACTCTGTTCACTTTTAAATTGCTGCATCTCTGTTAGCACATTGCCCTGTCTCTCTGAGAACAGAGACCATGTCTATGATCTTGATACCCTCACCAACTAGCCCAGACTTAGGGAGATGCGCTCTATCGAGGGCTTTATCCACTAATGCTTCTTTTCTACTTGATAGTGACAATCTTTTTGGTTTAAAGTGATTGATTTCAGAAACAAATTACGGGATTTATTTTAAGGAACTATAAGGGACCAAGAGAGAGGAGAATTAAACAGAAATCTGGTAAAAGACATTATAATAGTTCAAATATTAATTGGCCCCATAATCTCATAGGGAGAGGCACTATCAGGAGGTGTGACTTTGTTGGAGTGGGTAGGCCTTGTTGGAGGAAGTGTGTTACTGTGGGGATGGGATTTTAGGATATTTCCTATGCTCAGGATAATGCCCAGGGAGTTAGTAGACTTCCTGTTGCCGGGAAGATATGGAACTCTCACCACCAGCACCACATCTGCCTACAAGGTGCCAAAACCAAAAAACCAAACCAAACCAACCAACCAAACGAAAAACAACCTTAATTATGAGAGATATCAAGACAGGAAATCAACGAAGAAAATTAAAGTGAGACCAAAAAAGCAGAAAGGTTCAGCAGGAAAAGGAACCAGCAGACAAGAAACGGTCAGCATACACATTAGAGTTTCCTAAGAAGTGAAATAACCTACAAAACAATGTGCTAAAATGTAATGTAAGAACTCATTTTACAAATAAGAGGATGACTTCTTCTCTGATGAACAGGCTTCTGGGTAGCTGCAAAATCAACTTTGATATATATATCTATCTATATCTATCTATCTATCTATCTATCTATCTATCCCCCAGGAAAACAGGAAAGTTCTTAGAACTGCTTAGACAAAAAAAAAAAAAAAAAAAAAAAGAAGAAGAAACCAAGTTGCTTGCATGAGAACCAGTAGTTATATTCCCCAAGTGCAACTTGCAGGGACAGTCATCCAAAACAATGCTTTCATGAAAGCCAGGGAAAACAAAATCAATGCCAGAATTTCTTAACATAGCTAAGGTGGCCTGCAGTTACCAAAACTATTTACAGAACAATCTGTGTGTGCAATAACTCAAACAAAACCCTCTCTGGGAATTCTATGAAGCTTATTCATCTAACAGGGAACCAGGGACATTTCACTAAAAGATGGGAAATTAACACATCTCTTCATAGAGTTAATAACACAAGATGGAGATAGTGGTACAAGAAGGAATACTTGTTAAATAAGAGAAACAGTAAGAGTTCCTGATTATTAGAACTATCAATGACTAAAATAGAAAACGTTCACTAAAAATGCAAACCTTCCTGAAACATAAAATAACTTTCAAAGACATTTAAAATTTTGTACAACACAGTGCACATACACACAGGGCAGGTGGATACTCATACTTGTAAATTTAAAAAAAAAGTCAATTCATGGGCTGGAGAGGTGGCTCAGTGGTTAACAGGGCTGGCTTCTCTTTTAGAGTGCGTGCGTTCAGTTCCCAGCACCCATGTTGGGCAGCACACATTTGTGCCTGCCTGTCCATGGGAGGAAGGAAGAGAGGAGGAAGAAAGAATGTGTCTGCCTGTGCATGGTGTGATCAGCATGCAAAGCTCAGAAAACCAAGGACAGTTCTCATCTTCCTTCTTGTTCAAGTCAGGATCTCTCTTGTTCCCACCAGAAAGCCCTCCAGTTTCCAAGAGATTCTTTTGTCTCTGCCTCCCATCTTCCCTGGGAATGCTGGGATGTTTGCTTGTTTATTTTTTTATTTGAGACAGGGTCTTCTCAATAGGCAGTTCTTGCTGGCCTTGAATTCACTCTATAGACCAGGCTGGCCTTTGAACTCATAGCAATCCACCTGGCTCTGCCTCCTGAGTGCTGGGATCAGAGGGGTGCACCACCGCACTGAGATGTATGTTGTTCCTCACAATGCTACAATGCCAAATCAAGCTAAAGGCTCATCAGTGAATGGGCGGACACAGCCCAGGGGCTCTGCATACACCATACACCAACAATTGCTTCCTCACAGTAGAGAATGAAGGCTTGTCGTCTCTGATAACATAGAGTGCACTGGAAGACATTGTGCTTAGTGAAATGAGCCAGGCCCAGAAGGACAATCTGCACGCTCTCACTAGAATGCTGCAATATGTCAGCTAAAAACCAAGGTTTAAAAAAATCAATAAAAACAAATTTCAAATCGGTCTCCATAACTAAACCTGATCCTGCACTATCTAAAAGGGTAGTACCTTTGAGGTGACTAATCCTGACGGCCAATTTGCCACACCTTGGAAGGGCATTCCCTTGTGGACAGCCTGTCAAACTGGCCTGTGGGCAAGTCTGTGGGTCATTTCTTGATTGATGACTGAGGTTAGAGAGTCCAGATCACCTACCCAGAGTGGAGTCATCCCTTAGTAGGTGATTCTGGGTTGCATAAGAAAACAAACTGAACAATTCATAGAGAGCAATCCAGTAAGCACTATTGCTCCACGGCCTTTGTTCCAGTTCCTGCCTTGAATTCCTTCCCTTCTCAGCTTCCCTTCACAGTGGACTATAAAGTGTAAGATGAATTGAACCCTTTCCTTCCCAATTGGTTTTGGCCATGGTCCTTTATTACAGTATCCGGAGCCAAACCAGAACACGCCTAAAGTGTGCCTCTCTCACCCCGGACTGATAGAGGCTGTGCAGCCCCACCCATGCTGGTCCCCGCCGAACTCAGCTGTGCTGTGTATGCTGCCAGGTCCGTGTGTGTATTGATTGCAGCTGAAGGAGTCTTTGGAGTTAATTGCTGCATCCACTGCGAAGATTTAAGATACTGTTTTCTCCTGCAGGGCTCTTACTTTAGAGCCTCTTAGAAGAAACTCCTGCCTTGCTTTTTATTTTAGATGTATTTCATGTCTTTGGGGTGATTTGCTCATTTTTATCGTACACTCAGCATGCCAAAGAACAACAGGGACTCATACAGAAAGTGTTAGGAGAGCATGGACCCCTCCTTACAATCCGCCCACCCACCCGCCCAGATTGTCTGCAGGCTTGACCAGCCTAGCATTCACTGTGGAGTCCAGTCTGGTCTCCAACTTGCCGTCAACCTCCTGCCTCTGCCTCCTGAGAGCTGGAGTTATAAATGGACAGCACGCTTAGCTCTTGTTAGTGTCTATGCCCCCTCCTTTCTGAACTTGACCGCCTCGCAAGGAAACCCCTGACCACATTCTGTGTTTTCTTGACTTGGGGAGAGTGGAAGAATGAACAGTTACTTTCCATGCCTGGTTTCTCTGAACTCATCGTAGTTATTCTGATATTTTCATCTGATTTAATTTCTATGTATTTCTAAATAGTACCAAACTGTGTTGCCATCTGACAGACAGCTAAACTTCTGGCTTAATGTTGAGCTGAAGACGTAAGAGCTGAAGTCTGGCTGGAGAAGTGGCTCTGGCAGAAGATCAGCTATTGGTCCCCAACACCCATGGCGGGTGGCTCACAGTCCGCTGTAGCTCCAACACAGAGGATCTAGTGCCTCTGGCCTCTGAGGGGACTTACACAAATGTGTGCAGACACACATGCATACACATCATTAAAAAATAAAGCATTTTAAAAAAAAGAATTGAATTTCTAGTCTTGTTCCTGATCTTGGGGCTAAGCATTCAGACTTTTGCTATTGTATTACTAATTATATTACTAATACTATTTTGCTATTATTTATGAGTGTTTTTAGAGCTACCCTTCTTATGTGGAGACAATCTCACGAATTGCGTATGTGAAGAAACACTCAATATGGATACATGGCTATTAATATTTGTTAAGTGCTTCACAGCTCTATTGAATGATTATAGAAATTTAAATTTGTATTTTCTCTTTTTTTCCTACAGAGTTATTTCATTACTTCATTTGGGATAAGACCCACTTGACTCTACAAACTGTGAAATATAACCCTTTGTATTCTCGATTCCCTAAAACTTGGTTTAGAAATTTCGCATCTGTCATCATGAGTGGCATATATTCTCTCTCTCTCTCTCTCTCTCTCTCTAGATTTGATATTGTCTCTAGAAATCATGTTTTTTTGCTTTTCTGTGTCTGTGTTAATTATTCTTTAAATGTTTAACATAATTCATCAGTTAAACAATCTGGACTTGGAGTTTTCTCGGTAGAAAGGTTTTTTAAAGCACAAATTCAGTATCTTGGATAAGGGACTATTTTAGGTATTTATTTCTTCTTTAATGAGCTTTGATTATTTCCATAAGGTTACTCATACTATTTCCTAATTATACCTCTCACCTTTAAGCCTGGTAGTGACAGACCCTTTCATATACCTGAAGTTGGTAACTACATGTAACCCCACCCCTCCTGGTTTATATACCACGTCTCCCTAGGATTATCAGCCTTCTATTTTCCAAAAGCTTTACATTTCACGGACTTTTCTATGTAATTGAATGTTTCTTTGATTTTTTTTGTAACCTTTCTCTTTGTTTGGGTTTTAATTCAGTAAACGAATTAGAAACTCGGGAGCTGTCTGTGGAATTTGATTATGGATGAACCTGTAGTTTTAGAAGTAACACAGAGTTCTTGAGGAAGCAGATTTCTGCTTCATTTTTGGTAGCGAGTCTAGTCTCCTTTCAGTTGCTGTAGTGAACATCATGAGTGAGAAAGCAATTTGGGGAGGAGAGGGTTTATTTCGCCTTACACTTCCAGGTCCATCAGTGAAGCAAGCAGAGCAGGAACACAAGTAGGAGCAGGAGCAGGAACCATGAAGGAGAGCTATGTAACTAGCTCCGTTCCATAGTGCAGAACTCTCTGTCCAGTGATAGAAATGGCCACAGGGGCCTGGGCCTTCCTACATATACTAGCAATCATGAAAATACCGATTGGCTAGTCATCTCTCAATCCCAACCACAGGGTGGTCCTGACAGTTTCTTTATCCATTCACGTGTTGACAGACATCTAGGCTGGTCCCCATCTGGTGCTCCATAGTGTGCCTCAGTTTATTCTCCCACCACCAATGGAAAGGGTTTGTTTGTCTCTGAATCCTCACCAGCATTTGTTTTGAGAAACTGTTAATTTGCATTTCCAGGTTGGTTTAAGATGCGGATCATCTTTTCACATAACCACTGAAAACTGTCTGTTCAATTCAATTTTTTTCCCTGAGTCTTTGAGTAGGTGATTTGGGGTTGGCTTTTTATTTAAGTTTTTGAGTTCTTTAGCGATCCTAGAAATTAATATTCTTTCTCTCTAGAGACAGTGTTTCCTATTTAGTGTATGACTTTCATTGTTGTTCACTTATATTGATACCAGGATACATTTACTTATTCTAGAAATGCATTTTGTGCAGAATTTTGCTAAAATGACAACCTGTTGAAAGTAATTTTTTTTTGCTTTGATTTTTCAAGACAGTGTTTCTCTATAGCTTTGGAGTCTGTCCTGGAACTAGCTTTTGTAGACCAGGCTGGCCTTGAACTCACAGAGATCCACCTGACTCTGCCTCTTGAGTGCTAAGATTAAAGGTGTACACCACTACCGCCCAGCTAGAAGTAATTTTTTTTGTTTTAAGTTCTCTAAAAAATAGTTTTGTGCAAACCTCGTTTTTGAGAATAATTTTCTTTAGTATGCAGAATAGACAGTGGCCACCATGTTGAAGACATCACGCCACTATTGCTTGGCTTCCATTTCCTTCCTTTTGAGAGCAGGTGATAATCCACATTGGTAGCTCTTACTTTCTGTAAACTCACTCTGACCACTGATTTAGAAGATACTCAGCCGCTGTGACTGAAGAAAACTCAAGTTCATGTTCCCATGAGCTTCTGATCGCATTTCATTAAGTAATTAATATGCAACCTTAATTGATGTGTGTTTCTATTTAAAGACACTATTTTTTTTTCTATTATCTGACTTGATGTGTATGAGTGTCAGCATGTTTATATGTGTACCATGTGCATGCAGTACCCACACAAGCCAGAAGAGGGTGTCAGATTCTCCTGGAACTGCAGTTATAGATGGCTGTGAGCCATGTGGGTGCTAGGAACTGAATTCAACCAGAGCTCTTAACCACTGAGCCATCTCTCCAGCCCCTACACATATCATCTTTAACGCAGCATTAACATTGAACCACAATTCACGCCTGAATGAAGTTTCCTTGAATTGTCTCTGTAAAGGAAGGCCCTGTACTGGTGGTTTTCCTTCCAAATACTGGTGCTGCTTGGAAGGGGACATTTGAGATAGAAAAAAAAAAACTACCAACAAAATCCAAGATGGGGCAGATGCAGCATTGAATAGACATTTAAAACGTGCATTTATAAAGCTAAATCAAGATCCACCTTAAATGGAATGAGGGCATGCAGTAACTCAAATAGTTTGTCACTCCCTGCATGCTTCTGAATGACCATCAAAGTTCTGCAATTATTGTCTGATGATTAGTAATAAATTTAATAAGGAGGCAGAGAAGCAGTGCAGAACCAGTGAGTGGGACTCCTTTGTAGGACACTCTCCCTGCTCAAGGCTCATCCTCCGGCCTCAGTGTTCTGCAGTTTTACTATGGCCACTTACACGTTGATTTAGTTCATATTCTCATGTTTTAGGGCTGTCACATTCAGGGCTTAATATCACTCATTAATCCTTAAAATGTTCAGCCATGTTTTCAAATATTTCCTCAACAATTCTGTCTATCATATCTCATTTGGGACTTTACCTAGATACATTTTTGAGCATCCTACCTTCTCAATTATGACTCTGAATTTTTATTTAGTGACTTCCATCTCTTTGTCTCTCTGTATTACACTGGAGATTAACTTTTTAAGTTGACTCCCTAGTGTTCTAAGTGTTCCCTTCAGTTTTGTTAGATATGCCAATAAAGCCATTGTTCAGATTTTAATAACTTTCATTTATTTATAAGTACTCTTGATTTTTAAAATACATTTGGTTTTTGGAAATAATTCCTTCTTGCAATCCTTTTCATAATCCCAGTTTTAAATCAATACCTGCGATTATAATCTTTTTTTCTAGCTCTTTAATTATGTCAGTACATAAAACATACATGCCTTTTTATTTATTTTTATTTTTATGTATGTTCACACATGTGATGTGCACCACATGTGCAAAGACTGCAGAGGCCAGAAGACACAATTGGATTGCCTCAAGCTGGAGTTACAGGCAATTGTGAGCTGCCATGTGAATAGTGGGGATTGAATCCAGGTCCTCTGGAAGAGCAGCCATTGCTCTTCACTGTTGAGTCACCTCTCCAGCCTCTGTATGCATTTTATACCTGAGCTCACTTTAGTTTTGTTTCTATTTGGTTCCTGTTCACATTTATTTATAATACTCCTCCTTTGCCAATCTATTTTGTCTCTATACCATTTTAAAACCATCAATCTCAGGAATGTATAACTTTTTGACACCTACATTCATGACATGTTTCCTCAGTATTTTGTTAAATTCTCAACGTGTCTGGTTTCATTTTTAGACCGAACTAATAAGCAGCTTTCAGTTTGAATAGGTAGCTCACAGATTCATATGAGGCCCAGCTTTTATATCTAAATTCTTTTTTTAAAATTTATTTATTATGTATACAATATTCTGTCTACATGTATGCCTGCAGGCCAGAAGAGGGCACCAGACCTCAGTACAGATGGTTGTGAGCCACCATGTGGTTGCTGGGAATTGAACTCAGGACCTTTGGAAGAGCAGGCAATGCTCTTAACCTCTGAGCCATCTCTCCAGCCCTATATCTAAATTCTTAAGGAATGTTTTCTTCCCTGTCTAGCACCAGACATCGATATAGCAACATCCTGAGTGTATAACTCTCTAAGGTTACAGCTCTATGCAGTTTCCTGCTCAGTATTTCAAGTTGCCCATGCCTTGCCTTAAAACTTGCCCTCCTGTCTCCTGTCAACCCTGATCTAGCTTCTTTCCCATCTCTGTGTGTATTTGCTATTTGAACCACACTTCTGAATTAAAAACAAATGACACCAATAAAAATCCCTATAATCCTATCTTGTGGCTTCCAATTCTATTGGAACCAAGGATGGACTAAGTTCCCGAGTCCCTCTCACATGTATCCACAGAGCATTAGGGCTTTGAAAGTTTCCAACAAGAAGAGCAAAAGAGCAAGTTTCATTCTGCACCCAGTTCTCAGAGCTATTTCTTTCCCCACACTATCAAAGCAGCAGGTGTTCATGGCAACAGGAAATTAACAGGACACACAAAGAAAATGCAGCAACCTGCCTCTCCCCTCATCTCCAAAGGGCTGGTTCCTAGCTCTACGTGTATGTTTATCTTTTTAATCTTATAACCTCATGGGATCATATGCAAACATACATAATGCGGGTTTCCTTTCTTATTTATAATGCTTACATTGCATGCATGTCTAGAGCTCTGTTTTTCATAGACCAGAATAACACATCCATTCCTGTCTATGCATGAAGCCTAACACACAGCCTTAGTAGCAGTGTGATAGTCTATAGCTCACTGTATGTTGAAGCTCTGCACTCAGTTATTTTTCTATCTACAAACTGGGAAAGCACAGACATCTGTGTACACAGTCTTCGGAGACAGATGCTTTTAATTCTGCAGGATGGTGTCTCCTGGATCCAAGGCTCTGTTTACTTATAATTTGCTCTCCAAAGAGAATATCACAGTTGATCAGGACCTCTGTGCTCACATTTTCACCAGAAATTCTTATCGGTCTCTCTTGTAAATGCCAGGCCAACTTTCAGCTAGGAATCAAATCTTTTGGTTGTCCTATGCCTTTAAAATATTCTCTCCCACTCTGTCATTGTCTTTTGACTTTGTATTTGACATACGGGAAAAAATTTTTTTTTTTAAGACTTAGCTTCTCTGTAACTTTGGTACCTGTCCTGGAACTTGCTCTGTAGATCAGGCTGACCTGGAACTCATAGAGATCCACCTGTCTCTGCCTTCCAAGTGCTGGGATTAAAGGCGTGCACCACCACTGCCTGGCTACATATGAAAATTTTTATCAGCTCTTTTGATCTATAACTTACATGTGCATAAACGACAAATTTGGAGTATGTATTATGGTAAGTTTTGATGAACGGGTACTGCCATACAGCAAGAACCCAATGATGATTGAGAATACTTCATTTATCCCCCAAATTTCATGTGTGTCCTTTACAGCAAAACTTCTCCCAGCTATAGTCCCTGTCACCTCTGATGTTTTTCTTCATTTTCCTATAAGTAGAATTAAGAGTAAACTGTCTTGGACTAGACTTCCTTCACTTAATACCTTGTTTTTCCTCTTTACAGCCAGGACATTGTGTGTTGTGTGGTCTTCTTTGCCCATTTTAAATATAGTTGAATAGTGTTTATTGTATAGCTATGCCACAATTTGTTTATCCATTTACCATTAGATGACCATTTGAATAAATTTTATCCACTATGAATAAAACTTCCATGAAAATTTGCTTGCTAGCCCTTGTTCCCAGAAATGGTCTTGTTGGGTGGCAGGGTGGTTGTACACTTGAGAAACCAGTGAGTTACTTTTCAACATAGCTGGATTACTTCATACCTTGATGAGCCACAGTGACCAGTTCCAACAGAAGCTCTTTGTCCTCTCCAACCCTCCAAGCATCTTACTGTGTGTTGCTGCTGGAGCTGTACTGGTCTCATTGTGACTTTGTTTTGCATACTCTTGGTGACTGATGATGTTGAACATTCTTATTTCCTCTTGTGTTTATTAAAATAACTACCTGTTACATTTTTATTGTTGACCTATAAAGGATCTTTATTCTGAAACTGAGACTTTTAAATTAACATTCTTTGAAAATCATTTCTATTTTATATCCTTTTCTTTTTCTTAAGGGTTGTATACAAGTATAAGTTTTAAAATTTGTGGAAGTCAAGTTAGTGACTTCTGTATGGCTCATGATTTGCATTTTCTTTAAATAACCTCTATGTAGCCAGAGGTCATGAAGAGTGTATTTCCTTCATAATTTGTTTGAGAGGTTTTAGAGCATACATACTTTTGGTTATATCTGATGTGTTTTCAGTTAGCTATTAACTATAAAAAGTTAAACATTATTATATTAGCATTTCTCAATTTTTATTTAAAATTATAGTTTTACCTTATGCACATGTGGAAGAAACAGCTTAGAAAAACAAGTACATGTTTTGATTTTTTTTAAAATTTAGGAGTTTATCAGTATTGGAATTATAGCAAGTGTTCCATTACTTTTCCCCAGAACTGAGGCTTGACCCCAGGACCTTATGCAAATGCTCTTCCACTGAACTACTTCCCTTACCCCCTTACAAGACTGTCTGACCCAAGGCCTGCAGACTGCATGCACCCAGCTTAGGTATGAGTGGGGCTCAACACAACATTGTAAACTAAGTTAAACATTATGTGATGTTTCTTGAAACTCAGCTAGGAATTTCTTCAGAATGAATTCTACACGGTGACGCAGTGTTTTGATGCCTGGAAGACACTTTTAAGAATCTGTTTCAAGGGATAGAGGATGGCTCAGTGGGTAAAGGGCTTGATGCGTAAACATAAGGGCATGAGTTCAAGTCCCTGGCATCCGTTTAAGAAATCTGGGTGTGGTGGCATGCTCTTGTAACTCCAGCAATGGACAAAGATATCCTGATGTAAACCTCTTGCTTCCACACATAGCTGCATAAGCAAATGCACTCATATTCTTGTATACTCAACACATATAACACACACACACACACACAAGTATACGTACACACACACATGTCTTCCAAAATTTGAAATTATACTAAATAAAAATTAAATTTACTTAAACACTATATTTTACTAGACACCTTGGGATTTGTTAAAAACCTGTTCAAGGTTCTTTGACTTTGCTAATGAAGGAAGTTCTTCAGCTGGAAGACAGATTCAGTGGAAGGCTGTTCACTATTTTCTGAGCTTCAGGTTAAAAATTTGTTGTGTAAACAAAAAAAAAAAAACAAGTTTCCACCTCCTCCCAGCCTCCCATTTCTCTTCCCCTCCTTTTGTTTATGTTTTTTTTTCTTCTTTTTGCAATAAAAAAAAATTAAAAAAAAAAAGAAAAAACAAAGGAAGACAATAATATGCTTTTATCAGATAGTATAGAATAATATCTTCATGAGTTTTTGATATTAAAATTAAAAAAAAATTTGTTGTGTTTCTGGTGCAATTTGCTGCAGCACAGTACTAACACAGCTCTTATGGTTTCTTAAGTATTATATTTGTGCTCTATAGGAGCGCCGAGAGTTCACAGTTTGATTAGCAAAGATATAGATTTTAATATAAGTGCTTTCATGAAAATGATGAGTGAATTATTTTTCTCTTTAATAAACTCCTGGCAGAAGTTGGTCAAATAAAATTCCACTCTAAGTAGCAGCTATTTTTAGGTTAATTTTAATATCCTCAAATCCTTAGTTATTTGAGGGATGACTTCATGTAGGAGTTTCTGACTTCATTTCAGTCAGTAAACTGTTTTCTGGGAGGGCATGAAGACATGAGTTCAGTCGTTAGTATCAGCATCATCTAAAACACAGGGCTTGGTGGCCAGCACTTGTAACCCTAGCACCGGGACAGGCAGACCCTTGGGGTTTCTGACCAACCAGCTTAGCTGTATCAGCAAGCCCCAGGGACAGTGACAGGACTTGTCTCATTGAAACAAGGGACTGACGTCCTGATAAGCAACACCCGAGGCTGCCCTTTGCGTTCACACGCAAGCACACACATAAACACACACACAAAGTGTGCAAATAGACACTTTCAAAAATATTTTTTTTCTGAAATTATTGCATTGAGAACAGCAATATGGAAGCCTACATGATACTAATTTACCCTCAGAGATGTCGAATTTAACCAATAGGCTTGCAAAGCTGTGTGGATCTGAACACATCCATAAGCTCAGATGCAAGGCCCATGAGTAATGACTGAAGTTTTCCTTCCACCATCTCCAGCCATGACCTGGATACTAAAATGGCTCTTACGCGCCTGCCCTTCTCCACTGTTCTCTAAGACAGCCAGAAAAGCTAGAAGTGTTTTTAAATGTTTCCTCTGGATTGTAAGAGCTCTTCTGCTTAAAACCCTTCAGCCATGTTCCTTGTTTCCTAGGAGACCCTGCAGCTCCGGCACCTGCCAGCCTTCTCAGCTGCCTTGCTCTGCTCTGCCACCAGGCCCCAGCTGCCCCATCCCACCTTTGTTCCCCTGGTTCACGTCTTCCTTCCAGAACTTCACCCTGGTGGCCCTGATGGAAAGAGTGCTCCACCCTCTATTGCAGAACTAGCTTTGGGTCTTACTTACATGTCACTTCGTCATTGGGCAAGGGAAAAGTCAGCCTCTTTTTGTTCTGTCCTTCATGGGGGAACTTAAATGATAATTTGTGCAAGCTAGGTTTAGTATTAGACTCCCTCCAAGATCGGCCGCAGCAGGGCATGTGTCTTACAACTGCCTCACAGTCGGGTTACTCTTGCCAACGCAGTGGCTGACATGTTGGAGAGATACAGAACTTATTTATCTTATTTATTGGATGGATGATTGCAAAATCAGGTGCTCTGTGGATATTCATGACTTCAACATGGCACTAAGCAGGTAATCTTGGGTGCACAGATGTGAGTTTTTGACACCATGGGATCGCTCTGTATTTATTTGTGACAGAGACTATGTCTATATAATTACCCAAGTGCATTGAGGGAATCGTTGGACATCAACCATTTATCTGCAGAGAGATCATGGGCTGTCATTGTCAAAACCTGCTGGGACCATGCTCCTGCTGAAAACTTTCATTAGCAACCAAGATGAAGGCCTTGACACCCCATCAACATGATGGGCACCTGAAGGGGCTACCCAGATACAAGGTATTACAATTAGAGTCCAAAAACATCTCATAGCAGAGGTCAGGGATAGGACCAAAGAACACAGTATAACCTGCAGACACTTTGAGAGAGAACACTGGGCTCCCCTGAACGTAACTGAGCAGATATTGAAGGAAGACCTACCCCTGAATGGCATGGAAATTCTAATCTACCTGCTGAGTCAATAGCATGGTGTGCTTGGCAGGGACATTAATTTCATGTTAGGGTCCTGGTGTAGGAAGTCCTTCTGTGTATATGTTTCTTTTATTGGTTATTGAATAAAGAAGCTATTTTGGCCTGAATAGAGCAATAGGGTAGAATAGAGTAGGCAGGAAAACTAAACTGAATGCTGGGAGAAAGCAGGCAGAGTCAGTGAGATGTCATGTAGACACCAGAGGAGAAAGATGTGAGCCACCAACTGGAACCTTGCTGGTAGGCCACGAGTCTCATGGTAAAATATAAAATAATGGAAATGGGTTAATTTAAGATATAAAAGCTAGATAAGCAATATGCTTAAGCTATTGGCCAAACGGTATTGCAAATAATCTGTGTGATCATTTCAAATCAGGGTGGTCGGGAAACAAACGAGTAGCCTCTGCCAACAGGTCCTTCATTAGAAACAGGGTGTCAATGCTTTTTGAAATTATAGTGCTTCCACCCTTGCTGTGACATGTCCAGGTCCCTAGAAGCTGATGTGTAGGGAGATGACAAGAGGCAAGTGACTGTAGGGAAGCTAATCCATGTAATATGAGAGAGCTGCAGGTTAAGGCTTTGCAGGTACCTAGGAGGGGTCTAGGAGATTGCAGTGGGGAATGAGGAATATCAAGGGTGAGTGAGGACTGATAGACTTGCTCCCTTTGTGGTAAAAGGTGCACTTGGGACAAACAGGAAAACTTCAGGGAAGTAGATCAAAGTTGCGTTTGAGGAGCAGAGGTTGGGGTTGAGAGTGGGCTGGGGAGAGCTCACCCATAGGAAACTAGATTTCTCTTAGGAGGTGGAGAATTGAGCCTTAGGAAAGTGCAAGGTTATGGAGGAACTACTAGGTTCGTAAGGGATCCTTGGTTCTTATAAAGATCTCAAACCTCATCTAACCTGGACCTTAGTATGTTTGGAGTGCCGTGCCAGAGATACATGAGCAGCTAAAGTAATTGCTTTGAAAGATCTTCTGCAGATTAGTGTTCCGTTGGCTTACCTCAGAGAAAATAATAAATTGGGCTGAAACGAAATTTCCAGCAACTTCTGATGCTCATGGGAACTGATACAGTTATAATCGCTTTGGGTGGTCAATTTCTTATTACAAAAGGGAATAATGCCAATTTATAAAAATTTCTTGAGTCAGGCTTGGTGGCACATACCTTTAATTCCCAGTACCAGAGGCAGCAGCAGGTGGATCTCTGTGAATCTGAGATTATCCTGGTCTACATGGTGAGTTCCAGGCCAGCCAAGGTTATGTAGTGAGACCTTGTGTGGAATGCACTGATCACATCCTTCCTCTAAGACTCAGGGACCATTGATGAAGAGAGGGCAGAAAGACTGTAAGAGCCAGAGATGGTGGCACTTTAAAAACATGACAGGATAGTTGCCCATGCCAGATCATAGTGACTGTGGGAAGATGCACAAGACTCCTGAAAGCCCAAGGAAAACAAAAAAATTCCCAATCTCACCCCGGCTTCTGGCATCCTCTGTTGGGAGAGAAAAAAGAAAAATCAGTTTTTGTTTTGTGTGATCCTGATAGGTAGATGACATTCTCCCAGAGCAGTGGGACAGCACAGATTTGACGGATGTTGTGTAACGACCTTACCCTTGGGAGGTAGATGTAACACACCTGCCCACTTACCCCAGGTGGGGACCCCGACAGATCAAAGTATGGATACCCCAAAATCTAATTTGGTGGATCACCGAGTTTTGTAAGGTCACTCACAAGAGCAGAAACGACTCAAAGACAGCTGCATCACTAAAGCCCACCCCAGCATGGGTGACAGCTCACAAAAGCTGGAAAACCTGGAGCAGCCTGCACAGCCTTTAGGCAGTTTAACAGGTTGGAGTGTCCTTCCACGGGACTCTGGTCTAAACCTCTTCCAGACAGCAGTGTCCAGTCTCCTAAGAGTCTTCTCTGCAGCCTGGCTGTCTAAGAGAGACTCTCAGTTGCTATTGCTTACGCCAGCAGGGAGGAACTTATGCATCGAGTTAGTTTGGGGACTTTCTGAAGCTATTTTGAGCTCTTTACCTTCCTGCTTCAACAGGGTGGAATGCTTCAACCTCAGTGGAAGCTGTTACATAACAGCCGGGGGGATTTAAAAGAAAACATGAAATCGGATGGATCGGGAGGTGAGGGTGAATCTAGGAGAAATTATGGAAGGTGGTGAATATGATCAAAATACATTATATGAAATTCTCAAAGAATAAAGGTATTATTTTTTTAAATAAATACAAATAAAAATTCCTTGAGTTGTTCACTTTATGACATTTTATTAGGATGAAGAATTATTAATGAACATGAATTACATTTTCTAAAGGCCTAGGCTACCTTGGGACAGCTTTAGGTTTTACTTTAGTCGGGTTCTTGGCGTGGGTTAGTCAGCCTGCTTTCCTGTGGGATATGGCCATAGCTTGGTGGCTTGGTGCTGCCAAGGTCCTCCGTCCATTCGCTTGTCACTTGTATTCTAGTTTTTGGGGGACGGTAAATGATGCCTAGAGACTCCCTCACTAAAACAGTCAGGTACAATCTTGTTTCTTTTCACACTTTATCTTCATTTTTTTTCCCAAGTAAAACCCTTAGGATGAAGGTCAGATGCCGTTCAGTTATATGAAACGCTTAATAAGCTATGTGAGGCGGCTGGAGAGATGGCTCAGTGGATAATGGCATCGACTACTTCTGAAGAGGACCTGGGTTAGATACCCAGCCCCCACACAGTGGCTCACAACCACCTGTAACTCCAGTTTCATGGGGTTGTGACATCCTCTTCTGGCCTCCAGGGCTACTGACGCATGTGGTGTGCATGCATACATACATACATACATGCAGGCAAACATTCATACACATAGAATTAAAATAAACAAACCACTTAGAAAATGAAATGATCTTGGGAGCATGCCCACGGGGGATGGGGGAATTAGGGGAGGATCTCAATTAGTTAGACACTCGGCAGAAATCACTCTGGGTTTGTCACTAACAAGATAAATGAGGCCCTGATTTCTGGTCTCGATAAAGCAGACTCGGTTTCTGTCAACCTCTTGACTTACCCCTGGGGTCTGGATTTGCACCAGAATTTGAGGAAGCAGAGTGTGGTACTTTTGCATCTAGTTAATTTGGTGAGTTCATTGCCTGCTTATCCCTGACCTATTACAGAGCTCAAAAGTAAATAGCCCATCACTTGTTGAATATGCAACATGCATCTCATTTAGCTGCATTTTCTAACAAAGAGGCACTAACATGAATATAATATTTTGAAAGTATTTCAGAATAACTTTTAGCAATAATAAACAGTAAAATACATAACTGGGCCCAGTGGGCAGGAGATAAAAATAATTTCAAATTTTCCACTGAGCCATATAGAGTCAGAAAGATGAACAACTACATGTATTGGTATAAGTGTATGTATTGGCTAGCATTGGTTCTCACATGTTGGTCCCGACCCCTTTTGGGGGGTCTCTAACGACTCTTTTTCCAGGGTTGCCTAAGATCATCAGAAAGCACAAATATTTACAATTTGTAACAGTAACAAAATTGCGCTTATGAAGCAGTGATGAAATAATTTTATAGTTTGGGGTCACCATAACATGAGGACATGTATTAAATGGTTGCAGCATTAGAAAGATTGAGAACCACTGGGTTTTTATTTGTTTGTTTTTTGGGCTTGTTTTAATATTCGGGCTGTATACTGCTATGCTAAGGCTTCCAGAGATGCCCGGGATGGGCTCCCAATGCCCACACTTGTCTCCAAAGGGTACTTTTATCCAGAGGAAGCTGTGAACATCTGGCCTCTGAGAACATTCCTGTCTTGGGAGGGAAGGCTTGTGTAAGCTTATGGGGCTTTCCAGCCTGACAGACCGCCAGTTTTGGCAGCCAGGAGGCCTCCAAGAGTAAAGTGTGGCCCTTAAGTTATCAAAGGCTTATATTGTGAAATAAAGCCCTCAGCAGGAGGTCACCGGCTCAACAGTGACTCATGTTCTGGGGTCTTAGCAGATGATGGATGGGCTGTGACCCTTCTCAAGTACTGAGGGTTACATCACAGTGATTAGCTTGAAAGATCTGGTCCCCCCACCCCCTCCGAGAGAGGTCAGGAAAAGCGGTTTTGAGGGGGCGATCCTCTAGCTTTCTAATCCATATTAGAAGATATGGCTGTGTGTGTGTGTGTGTTGGGGGGGGTGGTCCTCATTTGAGGAAGGCAACCTCGATTTTGGGTCACATCTCTGCTTTGCGCAAGTCCTGGCTCAGACCCATCTCTATCCATATTCTCTTTCTCAGTCCCCTCGGCCACCATCCAATCAACCCCCATCCTTTGGCAAGTCCGTCTAGGGAAGGCTTTGGAGGTGTCCAGGCAAGCCAAATCACCAAGATCATTGCAGCCAGGAACCTGGCTAAAGGAGAGAGGAAGACCCTGGACGCAAGCACTGTGGGTGCGCCCTGCCAAGGAGGGGGGGAGGGCGGAGCACGAGAAGGAGGGAGAAGGGAGGGCGTGAGAGCGAGTGAGACACAAGAAAAGCTTGCGCGCCACCGCCCTCCTCGGGAGAGAGGCAGGAGTGAGGCTGAGCAGAGAACCGCATTTCAATGAGGACCAGCCCCGGCGCATCCGTGCACTAGCGGCTGCAACCCAGACGCCCGTGCTCCGCAGCCCCAGCCGCGCCCAGCCCGGCGAGGACAGCTACAGCAGCCGGCCACAGACAACCCAGCGGCCACCCGCGACCGGTGCGTGCTTTGCCTGGGCTGGGGAAGGTGCGGGCAGGCCCCGCGGTGCCATCTGACCGCAACCCTGGTGGCCCCGGCCAAGGGTGGACCCCACTGGGCGGCAGCAGCCCCGCCCGCCTTTCCTCGAAAGGCGGCTGCCTGGGGCTGGCCAGTTTGGACTGGCCCGGGGCGTTGTGTGCCCGCGGCCTCGGGGCTGCTGGCTCCTGCCTCTTTTGTCTGGTGCCATCCGCCTTTAAATAGGGAGTCTGGCAAGCTGGGCCCGGCAGGCTTTCCATCGCCTTGTTGTTGGAGATGGAGAGCCTAGCCCGGGCGGAGGAGCTGGGAGAGGCGCTTGTCATTGTCAGGACTGGCTGTGGAGCTAGGACCAAGTGGGCTAGGAAGGAGTGGCTGGGCCTGTCTTCTTATTGTGTGTGTGTGTGTGTGTGTGTGCTGTGTGCGTTCCCGAGTGCCCAGGAGGGTGGCATGTGCCTGGTGATGAGGGCTGCAGTGTGGGTGTTGCAAGTACCTTTTTGCATGGTCTCAAGTTCCTCCGGGGACAGCCAGGCAGCCTCGTGTACGAATTAGTACCTGCAGTGCTAAAAACATGCAGAGAGGAAAAGACATTTTCCTCCTAGGGGGAGCGCACACACAGCACCGCATTGCCCCACAAAAGAGGCTGCTTTTGGAAACCAGGTTTTTTGCGAGGCATCACCGCTGGATTTGGCAAGAAAATGCTTGTGGGTGAGAGGAAGCGAGAAGGTTTCATTCAAACCGGCTCCCACTCTGACTGCACCCGTGAATGTGTGCCCAGGTTACTGTGCACATACTCTCAGCTGCCACACTGCAGGGTGTTCCGCAAAAGAAACGTGTCATGACTGTTCCTAAATATATCTATCATAGCCTTTCAATGAGAAAGGAAAGTAGGGCAGCATTCCAGGTATCGAATGTTGCATGGATGCAGGTTAGGAGGGATTTCAAGAGAGGTCATATGCTGGACAATTTAAAAGATGCTCACATCCTGTGATGTGTTCGTTTGGGGTGGTGCAGGCACTCAGAAGATACATGCGTGTGTCTTTTATTCTTGCATCTCTATTCACTTGGATCCTAATCCGACTGCTAAAATATGCCTTGGATTTCCAGATGTGATAACTAGGGTTTATGCTAGGTGTGTGTGTGTGTGTGTGTGTGTGTGTTTCCAAATTGCTGAAATGGCAGCCCATTCATAGAGAGAAAGGTGAACATAGATATTCCTCAGAATGGTGAGAAATCCCACAAAGAACAATGGTGCTTTTGGGGCTTTGTGATATTTACAGGAAATGTTCACGTTCTTCTCCACCCATGATTTGTGGTCTCTGTGGCTGAGGATGGAGAGTCCCTTCTTGGTGCCAAGACACACGTATCCCAAGACCTCTCACTCACAGTCTGTGAATGCTGGTCCAGCATCTTCTAGCCAACATCTTCTACAGGAAGTGTGACCCTGTGGAAGCCCAGAGAATTTTCTTCTGGAGTTCTTAGTTCACGTGTATGACTACATCTCTGAAAGCTGAGCTAGCGGAGGCAAGGGGACAGCACGTGTTTTCATACCACACACGACTACCACAAGACTCACGTGTGAAGGGAGGGCTTTGACCTTCACTTAGCCAAAGCTGTGGCCTTGACAGCAATTTCACTTTGAGTTGGGTTCTGCTTTGCTGGCACCATCTGCACCTGCTCACTGATGGGAAGCGGGAGAGGTAATCCCTGCCCTGAATGAACCCATGACTAAATCAACCAAACTCTTCTGTGCTTTAAGTAGATTTATTTTCACTTGGTTTGGAGTCTTGTTCCTAAAAGTGTTCCCAGCTCAAGCAACTGCCAACACTTCTTGGCAGCTGTGAACCTCTGAAGACCCTTGGAATTGGATTTTTACTGTCTCTGGTCACATCAGTGTGCCACATTTTGCTAGCTCTCTGTTTATTTCTTCTTGTTTACATCTACTTGGGAGGAAGCCTCTAGGAATGAAAGAATGGTCAATGCCTTTAAAAAGGAAACAAACCCAATCGAAAGCCACCTCTGCCTTTGTCACTTAGGAAGTTCTGAAGCTTACTGAGTGAGCTCAACATGGCAGACTCCTCCACTCTCTCCTCCCTCTTTCATGTCCCCCTTCTCCCCTCCCCCCTTTTCATCAAACTCCCTTCCATCCTCAACTCACACACCGTTTTGAAAACAGATTACTTAACAAATATATGGGCAAAGTAGGAGCAGGTACCAATATCAGGGCAGAATTATGATTCTGTAATGCAGCTAAGTCTACGGGATTGATCCCAGTGGTGACTGTTTTGAAGTAAGTTACTTCAAAACCAGCAAAACCACTTCACAGCTGGTAGAGTTTTAATAAAGATGCAAAATTAGATTGTGATTGATTGTTTGAGACCTGAGAGTCAGTTTTCCTGTTTGAAGGAGAGATGCACTGAACTCAAACAAAGGACTTTAATCATACTGTGCTCTTCCCTTTGTACCCCCAGGCCTCCCAGTGGACTTTGCAACACAAGGCCCCTGGTTAGTTAGGTGTCCAGCACAAAGTCACTGAGCTAGACAGGTGTGATAGCTTCAAAACTCATGCTTCACGTGGAACCAGGGCCTAGTGTCATAGACCTGGGGCAAAGAACACCTACTTTGGAATCATGATAAACGAAACTTGAAAATCCAACTCCCTCAACTATAACTTGGAGACTCTGGGTAAATCCAACTTTTTAGACCTTGCTTTGATGGGACTGACTGACTTCTGTGAGTTTTAGAAGAGGTTTTTGTTTGTGTTGCTTTTAGAGACATTAAATAACTGTTGGCTGAATCCTACGGTCACTGTATCCTGGACATCAATATTCTTTTCTTTTTTTTCATTTTTTGGACATTGGATTCTCTAGCTATATTTTTGTGTATAAATTTTCTTATTATAAGTTTTATTTAATCAACTAGCTAATTAATTTAGAGGCTTTTGGGACAGGATCTCATGTAGCCCAGGTTGACCTCAAACTTAACTATGGGACTGAAGATGGCCCACCACACTCAGTTTATCACAAACTTTAAATTAAATTGACTTACTCAACTGATACGTTAGTTTTTATGTAAACCAATTCTGAATGGCTTGGGCGGGGGTCAGTTCGCTGAACGTGAAGAGATAGTCACAAGAAGACACGGTAGTTTTGTTGAGTCTAGGGAAACTTCCCATCGGTGACTTGGGAAGTACAAGGGAGAGCTTGGTTCTTCCTTTGTACTTCTATCTCACTTACATGCTATTTAAGTGTGCCTGGAATTTCATCATGAAAAGTGTATCCTTTCTGACTGAGGCTTTTTCCACTCTCCAGACTGTTGGGTTGAAACTGATCCTCCCACAGGAGTTCCATTCTTTATCCGTTACCTAGCAAGAATGGCTTTATCCAATAAGCAGCTTGCTGACCACAGGGCCCCATAGAGAGCAGAATGTGTGGCAGGACGATCCCTTTTCCAGAGGCTCATGGGATGGCAGTCAGGTGCCTCCTTTGCAAGAGGGGGTAGGTGATGGCTCTGTTTCCACTAGCTACCTCTGTGCCAGGGTCAGGAATACAAAGCACACTTTATTTAAATAAATCAGTGCTCATTACTTGCAAACTTTGCATTTATTAGTACCCGATATGAATGGTGATATAGGTACTATTCTTATTCCTGCTTCTGAGTTTTACAGGTGCCAATCAAGTCGATATCTCAGGTTATAGAGTTAGTAATGGGTCAAGTATGTTCAACAATCCTCCTCTTCCTTTCCCCTTCACCCTCATTTTGTAATCCTCTATTATTATTATTATTATTATTATTATTATTATTATTATTATTTTACTAAGCACAAGCAAAAGGTCTGGAGTGAAGTCATGTTTTAGCATATAAGATATGTGCTTATGTTCAAAGTCTTTTTTAAAAGGAGATAGAACCTCCAGATGGATCTAATTTTTTTCTTCACCTGGCCATAGGGAGCACGCAGAGGTCAAAGCTCTTACAGTCTGACCACGAAATGCTAACCCCTTCGCTTCCCCACCCTGCTTGATGTATGAAAGCTCACTTTTTCTTCCTGCCGGTGGGATTGGCACACCACCTGGGCACAGCTCATATTACTTGGGGGAAATGTGAAGGAATATTCCAGGCCCCAGTTTCTCTGCTTAGAAACATGCAGGTGACCCCTTGAGAGGATGTGATTGTAGCCTGAGGGGTGGTAGGCAGACAGCAGTGGGAGCTGTATATAACCAAACTGTGGCTGAGTAATAGGCTGTTAACACGGAAATCTGCTTTCTTCTATTCCTTGCTTATTATCCTCCTCCTCTTTCTCTCCCACTCCACAACCCAAATACATCACCAGTCATTGCAGTGTTTCCTCCCGGCAGCTCTCATAGCCTCTCAACCCAAGATCTTCAGGTAACCAGGTCTGTGTCTCTTTCTGGGGTTCGCAGGTTCCACACACAAAGCAGTCATGTCGTTTGGCAGAGATATGGAGTTGGAGCATTTTGATGAACGGGACAAGGCGCAGAGGTACAGCAGGGGGTCCCGGGTGAACGGTCTGCCCAGTCCCACACACAGCGCCCACTGCAGCTTCTACCGCACGCGCACACTGCAGACGCTCAGCTCCGAGAAGAAAGCCAAGAAGGTTCGATTCTACAGAAATGGTGACCGCTACTTCAAAGGGATTGTGTACGCCATCTCTCCAGACCGCTTCCGATCCTTCGAGGCCCTGCTGGCTGATTTGACCCGAACTCTCTCGGATAACGTGAATTTGCCCCAGGGAGTGAGAACCATCTACACCATCGATGGAGTCAAGAAGGTCTCCAGCCTGGACCAGCTGGTGGAAGGTGAGTCTTTGAGAACCTCTGGGGACCCTGAAGGCAACTGAGACCACTGAGGGTCACTTGTCTGTTAGCCCATGGTTAGGAGCCCCTTAATGCTTAACATATTTAAGTTTCTGCTCCATAAAAACGAAAAGAAAGTGGATGGTATTCAGCCAGGTAGCTAGCTCCTAATAATGACAGGTAGAAGGAAAATGTATCAAACCCCAAAGAACCCTGTCTGCTTTCTCAAACCTATGCCCTGTTAATCATTGAAGTTTGTTTTTATGTCTTCACTTGCATAGTTCAGGGATGTTTCTAGACACCAGCTGAACTATTGTGTCGTGATGTCCAAAAGGTCTCGAAGTGAGGGTATGAAATTTTAGAGTGGAGAGGGACTTAGGAAAGATACAAAATCCATTCAGTTTATCGCTGAAGATCCGAGACCAGAAAACTCAAATAGTATGTCTATGGTTATATGATAAGTTAGTGGTGACCACTGAAGCAAAAATAGGGTCTTCTAACAATGCTGTCCACTGGGTGCCTCCTGGAGAGGGTTATTATCTTCCAGTGGTATTTGAGACTAAGAAGAAATTTGTCTGTTCATATTTTTTTTTTAAATCTAGTTCATTCTAACAGATAATCTGTTCTGGATGAGACTTTGCTCATCATTTGAACAAAGCATGAATTCATTCATTGCTGTAAAAATCATAACCAACTTTAATGATTTTGGGGTGCAATAACTGGTACTGAGTATCCCTAAGAGTCCTTTGGAGAGAGAGGTCTTTCTGAGCTTAAGTTTTGAAGGTGAGGATGAAGTAGCTGGCACCTTCAGACCAAATGCAGCCTATTGTTGTTCTGAATTCATCTTTTTTTCCAGCAGGATTTGGCCAGGTCCCACTGTCCAGCTGGGTCCTGGGCTTGTATAGGTAGCAGGGAGCATTCCATCCTGCCTGATTGGCATCCAGACTTGCAGCCACATGGCTGCATACAGTCAGAGCCCCCTTGTCTTCCTCTGTAGCTGGGGCTTCTGTGTCCCCCCACTTTCCCCTGGTCCCTCAGCAGGAGTTCCAGCCCAGGCCCAGTATGACTGGACACCAACCGGTGTGGAGCAGCCTGAGCTTTGTGTCTTTACTTTACGGGAATTCACATCTTTTTGGTGGCTTGTCACTCTGCCAAGATGCCTGTAGCCTTGGCTCTTTTCCTTCTATTCAGAGGTTGGAACTTCTAGCAAATTAAAGGGGAAGACTGACACGAGATCTCTCTGTGTCAACTTTGATTTTTGTGCCATGTCCTTTGTATGACCTTGGTAAATACAAGAGAAAGTCAAACATTTGGTGGTGTTTCCCAAGCACTCTGTAGCAAGATCAGCTGAGGCGGGTGTCTGACCTGTCACCAAGACATCCTGTGTGGGGTAGTGGTGTTGTAGAAAAGTGTGCTTAGATCTCAGCATGCCCCAGACAGCCAGGGCATTGATGCCTCGTTCTGCCCTAGAGTCACCTCAAACATCTAGGCGTCTCGAAGACAAGGGTACTTCTGCTTTTTTCGCTCAAAATTGGCCTGGACTCACCATTCACACTGATCAAAGAGAGGCCATGGGACATGGCTGCTGACCGTACTGCCTTCCTAGCCATGGCATGGCTGGTCACCAGCGTCTCCGCTCACTCTCCTGCTTATTTTACCATAATATAATGCCTGCACTGAGCTATTGCTGCCTTGGTCGAAGACGGTTATGCTAGCTGAAGTAACTGAGCGTGTGTCCAACCCTAGTCAGAGCCCTTGACTATGTAAGTCCTTGTGGTTCCCACAGGGATCCTGAGAGGGCAACATCACATAGCAGCAAATGGTAGAGGTAGGATTTGAACTCAGGAAGGTAGGCACCAAGATGCATTATGCTGTGACGTTAGCTCCTGCAAAAGGCACTTTAGTGCTTTTTCAGTGTGTTCATTGTCTTCTGGTGCACTGGGAAGGCAGACGTTCAGTACAACATTCTCTAGAAACCACCTGCTCCTGTGCCCAGTAGTGGATCTCAATGAATATTTTTCTTCTACTACTTCTTGGAAAACTTTTTTCTTTTTCAAATGTGAAGCACAATTAATAAAAACTCAGAAATAAATATTGGGGTTCAACCTGAAGACCAGAAAACTAATTCTTACCTTGACTTCAGTCTGAAAATGGTGATCCTGCCTCCAAGAGACCTCAGGATGAGATTGTGACCTAGAGCTGTCTTCTCTTGTCTTATAATCCTCTCCAGCTCTAGAATTAAGGGCATGCACCTCTACCGCCTGGCTTCTATGGCAAAATAGTGTGGCTCCGGGGATTAAGAGTGTGTGCCATTGTCGTTCCTGGGTTTAAAATTGTATGTCATTGCTGCCCAGTCTGTAAGGCTAGCCAGTGTGGCTGTTTTATTTTTCTGATCCTCCGGCAAGCTTTATTTATTAAAATACAAGTGAAATGCCACTACAAAAATGTTTTTATTATGCACTTAATTCTAAAATTAGAAACTGTTGATCTCAGAAATAGTTATCTTTTAAAAATATTTATTTATTTTAAATGTATGAGTGTTAGATCTGCATGTATGTATGTGTTGCACATGTGGGCAGAGCCTACAGAGAGGCCAGAAGAGGGAGTTAGATACTTTGAAACTGGAGTTATAGATGGTTATGAGACACCTTGTGAGTGTTGGGACCAGAACCTGAGTCCCCTGAAGGAGCAGCCAGTGCTCTTAACCACTGAACTGTCTTTACAACTCCCAAAGTCATTTTTTGATTTTCTCTCAATGCTTTCCCCACAACCAATATAGACCAACTGCTGATGGACTATTCTGATGTTTAAATTTTTTTTAAAAAAAAAATAGACCTTTTTTTTCTCCCAGTTGAATGATATCTTTAGTGTCTCGTGTGAGTCTGCATATTTTTTGAATTTTTAGTTAAAACATTTTTTATTCATAATACTGACAATTAGTGTGCAGCTGCACTTAGTGTTTAAATAGCTAGCAATTCATTGATATTTGTTTTTTTGTCTATTACATTTTTGCTTAGCCCATTAAAATGCAAAACGTTGCTTCATCCTCATTAGGCCCATATCCCTCACTTCCCAAGCTAATTTATGCAAACATCAGTTCGTGATGTCAGTTTTCTATTTTCCTTCCCAGCACGCCAAAGTTTGAGTTTTAATTTAAATCCTCTAGTCAGTGTAGTGCGAGTGTGTTTGGCTTGCAATTACTTTCTAAAGTTTGTTCTTTCTCACTTCGTGTCGGGCTAAAAATTCCAAGTCACTATGACAAATGTGGGCTTTATTTATAAATCGTATGGACACTTTCTCTGTTTTATTATTAGACTCTGATCATTAGGCATAAGTGTGCTCCAGGCACACTGATAGATTCTGAGCTCAATTCGGTGCTGAGCTCAAATTATGTAAGAAGCGATTGACTGTGTGTTTGTACAAACAAGTGATTGTGTGCCTGTCTGTGTCTGTATTATCTTGGCACGCTGACACGAGTGTACACACGTCTACTTAAGGGTGCATTGGAGGTGGCATTCCCAAGGATTTGCTTTTATGGCAGTCTTGGTATGTTTTCACAAGCCGTGACCTTCACCGAGGACAGCTGTCCTGCAGCCCTCTTTTGGCAGTGGCTCACCTGGGGTGTGACCTCCTTCCCCAGTTCTGAGCCATTTTGGTTCTACTTTGGGGATACAGCTGTTGTGGAGAAATCAGAGAACCACACCTAAATCCTTCAGACTCTTAAAAGAGGGATGTGGCAGGATCCTGAACAATGGTTGGCTGATTCCTTCCCCTGCATTTCTAGGAGTGGGAGGACCAGAACCTTTTCATCTCAGGATACAAATAATGCAGCTACTAAGTCCCTGAACATCAATAAGTCCGAGCTTGTTGGATCAGAACTGTTAGAAACAATGGGGTCCCACCCCTTCCTCCATTTCCCCATGTGTCTTTGCACAAGTTGCCTAACTACGTGGCTATAGGAAGGACTTTATCCAATCCACAGCATTTCACCTAGCAGTTAAGGGATTTCTTGCCTGGCCTCACTTTTATTTGCCTGTCTTTTAGGATGGTTTTCTTCCTATCTTGGCGTAGCTTCTCTGCTCTATGTAGCTCATTTAATTTCACTGGGCTTCCCTCTGACGTGTCAAATAATTTAATAATTAATTTCTGTAAAGCTGTAAAGCAGGCTTTTCCATGAAAGTCCCCGGTGTGTAGTAGCTGTGTTCTTTCTTCATTTTCAGTCCTTTCTTAGTGTTACTAAACATATTACATCTACATGTAATCAACCCAGAATGGTAGCTTTAAATGCATCCAGTTCTGCACCTTGCTTTTCACTTAGCTTTAATACCTTGGAGACCCTTTCCTATCAATAACATTCTGAACAAGCGTGTCCTTTTATTTACTTAACACTATTCCTTGTATGGAGGGACCTTAGTTTAGTTAACCAGTCTCCTCTTGATGAGGTTCTAAGATATGTGCAACGGTTTGTTGTTACGAATAGTATTACAGTGAGCACACTTGGAAATATATTGCCTGTCCATGTGAGTGGTTGATTTTAGGAGGATTGCCTAGAACATTGTTGCATGGTGGTAATAGATGACCAGAGAATTCTTGTCCACCAATTTCCACTCTGACCACCTTCAAGGGGATGATGTTATCAAGTATCTTGTCATTTTTCTGTATATCAAGAAAATACTTCTATCTTGTTATGGTTTTAATTTCCGTCATTCATGTGTTTAAAGGACATTTACATATTTTGCTATGCCCTTTGCTTTGTACTTTTATCATTTTCTGCCACCTTGGAGTCTTTCCTGACTTGGATCTATTTTTCTTTTTAAAATATTAATCCTTTGTTTTAATGAGTTTTTTTCTATATTCATCTTAACCTATTGGCTTTGTTGATTGTGTTTTCTGTCATGTAGATTTATACAAAAGTTTATATAATCAAATATGCTAGTCTTTCAATTGATGGCTCTATTTTCATGTCTGCTGTGTGCACTGGGTTCAAGAAGTCATTTCTCCGCATTTTCTTGTTGCATTTTTAGGAAAATATTTTAATGGAGAAGAGTATAGAGTTAATGTGTGAATTGAGGATTAGATTTTACTTTTAAAAATCAAATCATTTGAGTAAATCACAAATAGTTCATGTAGAAACTACCTTGGTCTTACAGAGGTACTGCAAGACGGGTGTCTTGCTCTCCCTTTGGCCAGCTTCCATAATGGAAGGTCTGTAGACTAACAACACGTCCCAGCCACTGAATTCCATCTCTTCTCCATGGAGGTTGTGGATTTTATTGCTTTTAAGCAAACAGACATTGCATTTAGCCGCCATGTCTCTGTTGCTTCCGCTGAGCCATGGCAGCCCTTGGGAATCTGAATATTATTTCCTTAGCCTGCAGATTGCCCATCTGGTTTGGTCTGATGGTTGGTTTGGTACTGAGTGTTTGGCATAGAGATCCCACAGAAGGAACACTACATCCCTCTGAGGATGTCATTTCAAGGAAATGTTCTGTCCACACGCCTTACCTAAAGTCAGCAACTTTAGGTAAATGTTAATTCTGAAGTTACTGTGCCCCTCTTGGCAATGAGTAAGTATTGTAGGAGAACCTTTGAATCCTTGTAGACATATGGTCTCTCCTTGAGTTGCTCTTTATACAACTGAGCATCTGTCAGTAGAGCTGTAGTGATTGCTGCCGTGGTGTCCTATTTGTGAATTTCTACTTCCTTCTTTATCTGCCACACTTTAGACATGGTGCCCTCCCTCCACTCTCCTGTCTCGGATCATTTTCTGTGATCTCACTAGTTCCCATTATTTTAAGGGCACTATTAAATAATGACCTCTCTCCTCAGACCAGACTTCTCTTCTGCACTCTAGCTGCCTAGATGTATTCAGTTGAAATGAACCCTTGGTCTTATCCAACTCGGCTGTGTCAATGTGACACCCCCTTTGCCACCATCCAGAATCTGTTTCTCTTCTCCTGTTACAGACCTTTTGGGTGATGTCACCACCTACCAGCTTGCTAATATTGGCGAACTCCAAAGGTCTTATGTTGAAACATAACCATTGATGCGATGCTGTTAAAAGACAGAAACTTTGTGACTAGGTCGTGAGGATGGACTCACAAATAGAATATATGCTTGATAAAAGATCCCTATTGGAACTGCCTTGCCCATTCCCTCTATGAAGACACAGCAGGATGGTGCCATCTGCCAGGAAGAGGCTCTATGAATCCAGTCTCGATCTGGGACTACCACTTTCTAGAACCTCCAGAGAGAAATGTTTGGCATTTGTAAACTACCTTGTCTGTGGCACTCTGACATAGATGCCTGATGGAATAAGATGCTTCTAGTTTAATATCACCTGTAACTTCTACCCTTTCTACCTTTCAAATCCAAGATGATACCAAGCCTTGTTTGTTCTGACTGAGTCATTTCTCCGATTAATTCTCTCCTTTCTTTTGCTGTTTGGAAGTTTCTAAGACATTAGTACTGGGGACTTACAACCTCACCGCACTTTTAGGACTGAAAGAGAAATACACACATCTTCAATAAACATTGTGGAAAATTTTTTGAAACAGTGTAAAAAAAAAATCCCTCGTCTTTCTGCAACCTAGCTGTGGTCCCTGTTTCTTCTGTTTCTGTCTGCTTTCTGCTGCCTTGATAAGCACCATGACGTAAGCACACGGAGGAGGAAAGGGTCCGTTTCAGCTAACATCCTGCAGTCCGTCATGGAGGAAAGGCAGGGTAGGAACTCAGTGAAGGCACCTGGAAGCAGAGGCCTCAGAGCTCTTACTAGCTTGCACCTGTGGCTCCCTCAGTTTACTTTCTGAAATAACCCAGGACCACCTCCCCAGAGGTGACATCACCCGCAGTGGGCTGGACCCTCCCACATCAGTGCTCAATCAGAAAATCTCCTTACAGACTTTCTTGAAGGCCAATCCGATGGAGACATTGCCCAGTCAAGGATCTTCTTCCCGGACAGCTCTAGCTTGTGGCAATCAAAAATCTAACAAGGACAGCTATTATTCTATCTCATCTCAGACAGGTGTCCTCCTAAGAGGCAGACACACACACACACACACACACACACACACACACACACACTGAATCATGAGTAAGAACACAGGCTCTAGACTCATACCAATTACTCTTTGAATCTTGGTTTCATCTTTACTAGTCATGTGACCTTGAGCCAGCTACCTAGGTCATCCATCGTACCTCAGTGTGACCCACAGGGAGAGGCTGTGGTAAGGATTACAGGTGAGATGGCAGGCAGCAGCACATAGCCTGATCTATGGCTAACTTACTGGTTCAAGTTGTCCTTCCAAACCTACTGCATGGGTAAGAGGAAAGCTGCCTCTGGCCACTTTTAGAACAACTACGCATTGTGACACTTTTATCTCCACTGTCTGCTGAGCGTGGGTGAGTGCTAAGGATCGAATCCAGCACTCTGTGCTATATGTGTAGTAAGCTGAATTCCCAGGCTTTCTAATCTGACCTCCATAAGAGCTCAGTGAAGCTTCATAGAGCAACCTTGAAATCTAAGGGACTGGTCCAAGGTCACATGCTTACATAGCACAGTCCTGGGCCCGAATTTTTATATAGCTCATCCTACCGATGAGTCCATAATCCTTTAACAAAGTCTGAATGACACCGCTGCCAGCATCATATATGTTTACACGTATGGACACACACATGTACGTGTGTATGCACATCTATCTATGATATCTACTTGGATACTGGGGAAAATATACTTGGCATCAATCAGGCTCTGTCAATGAAGGGGGATGGATGAAACTTTAGTTTTATAGGTTTCTGTGGTGTGTAATAGGCATGTTTGAAAGAAGAGTTTAAAATCCTTAGCAAAATAAGTGTTGTTACATGTGTTGTCTGGGTTAGTTTTATGTCAACTTGACACAAGCTAGGATCAGCTGAGAAAGAGGGAACTTCAACTGAGAAAACACCACATTAGGTAGCCTATATCTAGTCTATGGGAACATTTTCTTCTTTTTTTCTTTTTCTTTTTTCTTTTTTTGGTTTTTCGAGACAGGGCTTCTCTATAGCTTTGGGGCCTGTCCTGGAACTAGCTCTTGTAGACCAGGCTGGCCTCGAACTCACAGAGATCTGCCTGCTCTGTCTTTCGAGTACTGGGATTAAAAGCCAGCACCACCACCACCTGGCCTGGGAACATTTTCTTTATTAATGTAGTGTCACCCCTGGGCAGGTGGTCCTGGGTGCTTTAAGAAAGCAGGCTGCGCAAACCATGGTGAACAAGTCAGTAAGCAGCGCCCTCCTCCATGACCTCTGCTTCAGCGCCTGCCTCCAGGTTCCTGCCTTGTGTTCCTGCCCGACTTCACTCCATGATGGAGCCAGAAGCTGAAATAAACCCTTTCTCCCCAGGTTTATCTCGGTTAGTGTTTAACCTCAACCATACGAGGCAAACTAAGACGCAGACGCAACTGCCTTTTTATTTTTGAAACTCCAGTTGGGGATGGGATATTTTTATGTGGCTGCCTAAGCCCATGGCATGGCACGCGCGTATTGTTAGTTTAAAAATAGAACCTGGATAACAGTAAATGGATTGTGCTGAATGAGGCCTGGGCCACTTTACCTGCAGTTACCAGGTTCTGCTCACAAAGGCTTCCTAATGAGGTGTGGGTGGGGTGGGGGTGCTGGGATAAAAATCTTTACTTTTAACGTGTTTCTGCCTCATTCCTGTGAAATATGTATTTAGAATTACTTATTTCACAACTTATTACAGCACCTGTGCTGTATTCTTTTGTGACTAATCTAGATATTTTCAGACTGAGTGTTTCGTTAGCAAATTCTCGAGTCACCGATTAATAAACCCTTCGTGGTATTCGAGTGCATTTGTGAGGGTACAGCTTGCAGGCAAGTCATTTTCTTCATTTTTGCCTGCCAGCAAGTTTGAACTGACTTGCTTGCCTGTGTGGCTTGATCAGCATGACGTAGACAATAGAAAAGAAGGGTAATCATCTCTGCTGGCTTTTACAACTTCTTCTGGCTAAACAGAATTTTGTATTGTGCTTTCACTAAACATGTATTACCTATCTTAAGAAGCTGTGTACTGATTTGGTTGTAGTTTTCCAATTACCTCAGGTACCAGATGTAAGCACTTCTAATTTTGAAGTCTGCCGAAAATTTAAAGGCTCTTATGTACCGACAGATAATCTCAATTTTGACTTCCAGTTCGTTTCCCTTTGGAAGCTGATTCATGCATATTGATGTGTTTCTATCGGTGGGTTTTTTGTTTTGTTTTGTTTTGCTTTGTTTTCCTTCACAATAAGCTAGTCTGCATCAACAAAAGAAATCGTGTTTTAAGTTAATTTGCAGTCATTCTTTCATTGATTTGAAAGTCATAGGCAACTCTTGCCCTGCGTAGAAATGGAGACACGAGAGACCAATTGTGAGGAAGGAAATGGGTTCCCCAGATGTCAACTTGAAATCCCCCTCTCTTCCTCAGGTGAAAGCTATGTCTGCGGCTCCATTGAGCCCTTTAAGAAGTTGGAATACACCAAGAATGTGAACCCCAACTGGTCCGTGAATGTCAAGACCACCTCGGCTTCCCGGGCAGTGTCTTCGCTGGCCACTGCCAAGGGGGGACCCTCAGAGGTTCGGGAGAATAAGGATTTCATTCGGCCCAAGCTGGTCACCATCATCAGAAGCGGAGTGAAGCCACGGAAGGCTGTCAGGATCCTGCTGAACAAGAAGACGGCGCATTCCTTCGAGCAGGTTCTCACTGACATTACCGATGCCATCAAGCTGGACTCGGGCGTGGTGAAGCGCCTGTACACCCTGGATGGGAAGCAGGTAAGGTGGGGTTTTGGGGGACTCTGATTTTATGGGCAAGAATCAGGAAATCGTGAGGTTATGCCTGGCATGCAGTGGGACCTCAAACACATGCTTTGTTGGTGTTGATGGGACTGGGTCACCTGGTTCACAAACACTTCTTGATCCGAGACTAGTTGAAGTTGGTACCAGACAGGATTGTTCATCAAAATAAAGAGAAAAAAAAAAAAAACCCAGCAAAGCAAGGGTGAGGGTTGTCTTTAAAAAAAGAAATTGACATTTTTATTATCTCAGTAATTATTTGCTTAGCGTAATGGTGCTGTTCTGTCTTCTGATTTCAAGTTTGTCCTGTGCCCTTTAAGGCCTGTTAGAGCCATAAAGACGACTAAGATGCTGAGAGAAACCGAGGCTGAAAGGGAAAAAATAGACAAGCACTTGTTGAACTAAATAACAATGTATGGTTCTATGTCTCAGGAATGTTCATTAGTCTGAGTCAATGGAATTGTAGAGACTGTAACTAAGAAATGCCATATTTCTACCTGGGCTACTCTGAGAAGCCTTGTAAGGATGGGAACCACAGGAAAAGTTCATACTGATCATATATAGGCATGGCATGTTTGCTACTCATTTGGAGCTGAAAGGTGCCCTTTTGTCTATGATGGTCATTTTGAGCATTCTTACCTTTGCTTGAAATGTGTGTTTTTGCAAAACTTTTATTAATATGTAAAAATCTCATGCAACGTATTTTGATCATAGTCATCCCCTGCTTCATCCCCCTAAGTCCTCCCAGATCTACCCCCACCTTCTTACCGCCTTCCAATTTTGTGCCATCTATCTATCTATCTATCTATCTATCTATCTATCTATCTATCTATTTATTTGTAACCCACTGAATCCACTTTGTGCTGCTCATGCATCGAAGGGTATGGGACCACCCACTGGAGCATGGTCAGCCTACCGGAGGCCTTTTTACCCTTCCGCAAAACTCCCTCCCCCAGAAACCATCCCTGAAATGTAGCTTTTAATGTGTTTTTTAAACTACATTTTATAATTTGAAGGTAGTTTGAAGGATTTGCATGTTTAGCTCATCTTAAAATCTAAACTAGATTCCTAATGAAGAGACTTCTTGTACTAAGTAGAATTCTCTTGAAAGTCCTAAAGGCTGACACAGCCCAAGCTTATGAATGAGAATAGATGCCAATACTACAAGGAGTGTCAGTCATGGAGAATCCTTTCCCCAGGGTTCCATTCAAATGTCCTAACTTATTAAAATTCATTAGGAACGACGGGGTGTGCCAGTTGTCTGTGAGTATTGACCAGCTTCTGCTTGTCTCATAAAACTTGTATGTGACTAAGGATTCATGGGGGTAATAGCCTCCTTCTTCGAGGCCTAAGAGGCCTGAATGTCCACTGTATATCAGAGCCAGCAAGGCCACCATGAGCTTGTGAACTATGGTGGTAACGAGGAGACAAACTTCACCTTTAGATGTTCAAGTCCGTCTCAGGTTGTGTAAACATTCCACAGTTCTGTGTTTTCCTGAGGTGATTTGTTTTCAAGATGGGAATTTATCTGTTTTCAGAAAAGAGTAAAATTTGAGACAAAAAATACATACCCATGAAAGGGGAATTGGGACACTCTGTGGGTAGAGGGAGAGTATCAGCAATGGGTGACACAGGGGACACAGCAGACAGCAGGGAAGGGGAACGAACGAGAACAAAGCGGTGAAGCCTGTGGAGAAGAGCGCTACAAGGAAACCTCTTACTTCGTATGTTAGCATAATGAACGCAAAATCATTTTAAATTATGTATAAGTACTCCTCTTCCATTCCCCTTGTCTTCCCCCTCTTCTGCTCTTTCTCATTTAGAATTTGAAGTATTCAAAATTACTACATACTAAGTCATGACGTCAGGAGCCGCTGCTTCGGCGAACACTTGCAACCACTTACTTTCTCCTAGATTTGATAGAATGTCTCAGTTGTTTCTTCTTTTCTGAATTTGCCCACCATCAACATTTCACAGTGTCTATGTTTGCTATGGACTAGTATAAATAATCGAGCGAATCATTCAATGTAATTGGGAATAATCCAGTGTTTAAGAGACAAAGACTGGGATTCAAATCTTGGCTTATCAACAGATGATTCTTGACAACATGTGACAGAGCTTTGTTATAATCACCAATAAGACATGGATATTATTATTCTTGTGCTGTAGAGTGTTTATGGCTTCAGCTATGACAGTGTATGTTACAGAACTGTTGAAGTATAATAATGACAATAGGTTGATCGACCATGAGTCTAAGCATATGGCATGTATGAACATGTCTAATCCCTACAAGTGTTGAATTGTTGTTCTTACTAAATAGAGGAGTGCACTAAGACATGATTTGCTAAACATTTTAAAACATGCTTAAAACATGTCTAAAGACACTAAATGGTAGAGTTAGGATATGAGCCAGTGACACTCAAGGGCTTGCTCTGGTAATCCCTACACCAAGGCAGATCTGGTCAAAAACACCTGCAAATCTCTTCAGGAAAGTTTTGAATGGAATGGTGGCAGGCAGTGTCCCATCACCCCAGTGAGGACCCTGAGGTCATTAACTTATAAAGAGAAAAGTACCTTGGCTCATAGGTCTGCAGGTATTAATCCATGACCATTCTTTTGGGCCAGTGGCAAGGCAGAACTCTGTATTAGGAAATCAGGCAAGGGAGCAACACCATTCATCTAATATCTAGGAAGTGAAAGAAAGTGGGAAAGAGGCCACGAAGGATCCACAGCCTTCTTCTAGGCTGTATCTCCAATACCAGTCTTACCATGAAGTCCACTTCTTAATGGTTCAACCACCTCGCATAGCACCAGCCGGAGAAATAAGCCATTAAGAATTCAGCCTGTAGAGGTTGTTCAATGTCTAAACTATAACAGAAGCATTCCCCCCAAGGAAACTCATTTGAATGTTTTCAGGATAGGGATGGATGGATGGATGGATGGATGGATGGATGGACAGAGATAGGTAGATACATAGTGAGACAGATTGTAACAGCGTAAACGAATGCAGACAGATTGTAAAAATATATATATCTATAGCTTTAATGTAGAAATAGACTTACAGAACCACCGTTCCCGCGGAGACCAGGAAAGCAGAAGCGACGGCTGGGAGCATGCTCACCAAATTTATAGGCAGACACTAGCCCGAGGCGAACACGCCCCCCAAGGGGCGGGACTTATCCCTACATCTCCCCTTTTTGTCTAAATAAGACAGAACCAAACCAAATACAACTATATACAATAACAACAAATAATAAATATAACCAACAATATTGAGAACAAAATCTTTGCTAAACATTCTATCTCAAGGAGTCCAAATAATGTAGAGAGTAACTACAATTATATAATCTTCAACTCCGTCAAAGATCTGAGAAGGGAATAAACACTACTCAACAAATGAGATATATCCAAAATGTGCAACAATTGACAGAGACAACTGACTACCTGGGCAATCACCCAAAGTCTTGTTTGCAATGTTGAGTCAACCAATTTTGGCTAAGGCCTAACAAAACTGACATACCATTATTAAAGGCAAGGAACTTTTCAAAACTATCTTACCCTGTCTTGGCAGGATATGACAGTCCTGTTTTATCCATTGATGCATGCTCTGTATCTCTGTCAGTGGTTGAGGTATGGGCATTTCTTTGCCCAAAGGCCAGTTCTGCCAAAAAGAAAGGCTCCAGGTGGAGTGTCTTTGGTGCTCAACATTCTCTCGGGAATAGAGCGGTGTTGCCAGGAGCAATTGTGTCTCACTATCACGAAACTCTGAGTTAGATTAAAGGCCATTTTCTACAGCTCTTTGAAGAGGTTGAAGATTATCTATCTATACTGAGTATAATCTCTATATATCTAGAGAACCTGATTAGTCTAATTATAAATGACAAACTTAGATGACTATTTATCTATATAATTCTCAATATCTATCTAACTTAAAGACTAAGACAATAAACAACTGTGTAACAAATGAGGATAATGACCTCCAAATATAAACACTGTACAAATATACATTGCAATATGGTAAATACATATCAATACACAAACATTATATAAGTATCTTAATCAGAGGTAGAAATGTACACTGCAATATGGTAAATATATACAATATATATTTATCAATACAATATATGTCAATACATAAAAAATGTTTTAAACAGAGATAGAAACATGCATGCATACAATAGTCAATATAATTTAACTTTGTGTCAATATACAAGAATCGATACCAATATATTTGTCTAAAAGCAGTAACTCACAATTATAAATCTATTATCCCATCATTCCCTCTTTTTTTTTTTCAAAATGATCCCTGAGCTTATGAAATTCCTCCCTCAACCTCCCAACCCCTAAATGATGTCCCTAAACCCAGGGGTAAATTTTACTGGGAGAGGGGATGTAGTCCTCTAGAATTACTTCCAGCTCTCATGGGGGCGACGTTCTTTCTGGGGGATCCTGTGAAAGTAAAATGATGGTTAAATTTCAAGATCAATGTCTTTTAAAATTGCAAATAGTCTCTGAGTATTTTGTGGAGGTCTGGCCAGAATGTTGTACAAGATGTGCACCATTTCAGCTAACCAAGCTGGGATCGTCTTGTGCAGCTGGTATCCAAAACAGGTCTTGTAGTAGCGCTATCAGTATCATGACGTCATATCAACCAGGTAGAGTTGTTGTTGTGGGGCCCCATCTTCTTCCTGGAAACTTCAAATGTCACTTCAGGAAAAACTCATTGTTCATTGTGAAAAACTTAAACATTAATAATATAGACATACATATATATATTCAATGAAAGGCATGATAGATATATTCAATGAAAAGTATGATAGATATGGAGAAAAGCAAAGATGTTTTCTAAACTCATATTTCTCTCTGTCCCATATCATGGCTCTTGACATGAGACAGAAACTCCAGAAACTCTGGGTTTTTCTCTTATTAACAGGCTTGAAACTGGAGAGGGACTGAGCCAGAGTCCAACTTCAAAACCAGCTCTACGTATTTATAAAGAAATGTTTAATAAGACATATATATATAAATAAAATTAATACTTACAAAAATGTGTCCATCCATCAGTAATTAAATATTCAGGGTCCCTTAATTTCTTTGAAGATGAGTATTTTCCTGTGGAGATAAGAAAAGAACCCTGCCTCCAACCTATCTGTATTTCTTACCATCAGTATGCTCGCCATCCTTATGAAAGGATTGTTATTTATCTTTTCCAAGTAGCTTCTCTTCTTCAAACCGAACCTTTATTAATTTTGATGGTATCCACAATTTTTCCTCACCTGTGGAGATAAGAGCAAAACCCCTTCGCCAACGTAGCACATCTCCTGGCTTCCATTATGAGGTCAGCACATCCTTGAAATAAACTGGTTGATGTAGTTCAGTAGACTTTTCCATTATCCAATGTCTTTCTGCAGCTGTTGTTCCCTTCTCATTAGCGTTGAGAAAATTCAAGGTTAACAAAGCATTATGTAACCTATTTCTGGGGGTGTTTTCCACCCCTTTCTGTTTGTTCAACATATCCTTTATAGTTCGATTTGATCTTTCTATGACTGCTTGACCTGTAGGATTGTATGGTATACCTGTAACATGCTTGATATTGTAATAATCAAAAAACCGTTTCATTTTCCTAGAAACATAAGCAGGACCATTATCCGTCTTTATTTGTGTAGGTATACCCATGATAGCCATGACTTCTAATAAATGAGTGATTACTGAATCAGCTTTTTCTGAACTTAAAGCAGTTGCCCACTGAAAGCCTGAATAAGTGTCAATGGTGTGATGAACATATTTTAATTTGCCAAATTCTGCAAAGTGGAACACATCCATCTGCCAGATTTCATTCCTTTGGGTGCCCTTTGGATTAGCCCCTGCAGGCAGTAGCATTTGGTTATAGAAAGAGCAAGTAGGGCATTTCTTTCCAATCTCCTTAGCTTGTTGCCATGTAATTGAAAACTCTTTCTTCAAACCTTTGCTATTAACATGATGTTTTTTATGAAATTCAGAGGCTTGTAGCACACTACCAATCAATAATTGATCAATTTCTGCATTACCTTGTGCTAGAGGACCTGGCAGACCCGTATGGGATCGGATGTGTGTTATGTACATAGGGCAAAGCCTGTTCCTGATCAAATATTGAACCTGGAGAAACAATGAGGTTAGTTCTGTATCATCTGGTATAAATTCAGCAGTTTCAATATGTAAAATAACTCTTTCTGCGTATTGTGAATCTGTAACTATATTAATAGGTTCTTTAAAATCCCTTAGCACCATAAGAATGGCATATAATTCCGCCTTCTGGACAGAATTATACGGACTTTGTTCCACCTTACCCAAGTCTTCTGATTTGTAACCTGCCTTCCCTGATTTATTGGCATCAGTATAGAATGTACGGGCTCCAGTTATTGGAGCATCACGGATGATTCGAGGAAGAATCCAAGAAGTTCTCTTTATGAAGTTAAGCCTCTTGCTTTTTGGATAGTTGTTATTAATGTCTCCTAAAAAATTAGCACAAGCTCTTTGCCATGGTTCATTATCTTCCCATAATTTCTTTAGTTCATCAGCAGTGAAAGGCAGTATAATTTCTGCTGGGTCTATGCCTGCTAGTTGACGAAGTCTCAGCTTGCCTTTTATAATTAACTCAGAGACTTTTTCCACATAAGTTTTCAGTTTCTTACTTGGTTTATGTGGTAAAAAGATCCATTCCAAAATAATATCATCTCTCTGCATTAAAATTCCTGTAGGAGAAATTTTTGATGGTAGTATGACGAGAATACAATCAAGCTCTGGATTCACCCTGTCCACATGTGCCTGTTGTAATTTTTCCTCAACCATTGTCAGTTCCTTTTCTGCTTCAGCTGTTAATTCTCTGGGACTGTTTAAATCTTTATCACCATCTAAGGTTTTGTTCAAATGAATTATTAGATCAGGTGTTATTCCAATAGCTGGTCGTAGACTGGAAATGTCTCCTAACAGTCTTTGAAAGTCATTAAGAGTCCGTAGCCAATCTCTCCGAATTTGTGCTTTTTGTGTCTTAAGTTTTTGTAAACCTATTTTATAACCTAAATAATTAACAGAATCTCCCTTCTGAATCTTTTCAGGAGCGATTTGCAATCCCCATTTAGGTAAAAGTATCTTTATTTCTTCAAACAGTCTGTTCAAGGTATCCATGTTTGAATCGGATAACAAAATGTCGTCCATGTAATGGTATACTATAGATTTGGGAAATTTCTTGCGTATTATTTGCAATGGTTGGTTCACAAAATATTGGCACAGGGAGGGGCTATTTAACATACCCTGGGGGAGAACAGATGATATCTCATATCTACTGTAGTTATTCTAACAACTGAACTTGACTATATTTCTTAAAGCACATTTTTCTGTGCAGGAGAATTAGATGAGTCAAAAACTTAAAGATTTTTTGCTTGAATTCCCAGTAGTAAAAATAAAGTCCTTCTTTATGAACCCCAGGAGTCTTGAATCATTTCAGCTCTAAAGGGAAATCTCCCCAATAAATAATTTCTTCAAGTAGACTGTTTGGACAGTTCTGGCAGAGGCAGGTTGTTATGATAAACCTCTGAGAGACAGCCGGGTTCTTCCAAGCCTTCCTACGGAGTGACACTCAGTGTGGGGAACGACATCTTAACTCTGTGTTCGGTTTCTATTGCTGTGATGGCCATGACCCAGAGCAGCGTGTGGAGGAAAGGGTTTATTTTACTTACAACTCACATCTGAGAGTTGTACAATGCCTTTGCTAAGGGAAGTCAGGGCAGGAACTCAAGGCAGGAACTTGGAGGAAGGAACTGAACCACAAGCCATGGAGGAGTGCTGCTTGCTGGCTTGGTCCTCATGGCTTGCTTTCTTACATACTCCCAGGCCATTTGCCCAGGGGTGGCACCACATCAATCCTTGATCAAGAAAATGCACTGCAGGCTTGCCCTGAGGGCAAACTGCTGGAGGAATTTTCTCAACTGTGTTTCTCTCAAAATGACTCTAGGTTGTGTCAAGTTGACATACAACTAGCCAGCACCCTCAGTACATCAAGAACCAGATTTTTAATTAGCACCACCTTCTAACCAACTAAGCTAACTGCTCATTGACTTGTGCTCCTTTATTTATTTATTTATTTATTCATTCATTTATTTATTGCTTAACTCAGGTCTACACCAAACCCATAAACAGTATGGAAAATACATGAATAAATATTTAAAGATAACATTTTTGCCTTGAAGAAATAGAACTGTTTACAAAACGAATGCTTGAATGCTTTTGGTAGCTACCTAGTAAGGAGCGAGGACAGGGTACAAGCTGTAGTGATTTCGCTGTCACCTTTAGGCAGCATGCGAATGTTGTAGATGGGAACAGCTGATGCTGTGGTTTTAGCAGTCACAGTGAAAACTGTACCCACTGTTTACTGTTCCCCAGAGGAACCGGGTCCTGGAGGGCATAGTTCACACGCTGTTCTCATGAGTTCTTGCTACCACGTGGCCTCCTAAATCGCTGCCTCCCCGGATTGTATTAAACCCTATCCTCAGAGTTTGTTCAGCCCCTGGCACTTTTTTTTTCCCCTGAGATATTTTTAGGCGGAACTAAGGAGATCAACATATTGGAAATGCTCCACTAGCTAAAGTATCTACAGGAAGCTGCAGTCGGCTAAGACGGCCATGGGGGCTCACGAGCTGGTGTCCAGAATTGCTTAGCTAAAACCTTTCTCTTTCCACACTGCACGTCACCAGCTTCTGGAACAATTCGGCTCTTCATGTCATCAAGCTGTCAGCTGTCGTGGCTGCAGAATTCACAGAAATATTTGCCGAACTCTATTTTCAGTGGTGCTCTATTTATCTGAGTCTGGACTGAGGGCCTGTCAGAAAGCGAGACGGACATGCGCAAACGAACGGTGAAGGGGCGTCTCCTTTACCCACATTTCACAGAAGCTCCCAGGACCTGAGAGCCCGAGAGTCACTTCCTCTGTCGTGTCTCGGTGTTGGCTGTTCACTCGTCACTCTTGGAGGTCGTCTGGAATATTACTGTTTTACAATTATTAAGCCATGGAGATATAAGGTTTACTTTAAGCATAGTAAGGCTCTTGAATCCTTCTATGGTAATGTCAGTCTGCCTGCCTGAAGCTGGTAAATCTTCCACAGTCATGATTGTTGACACTTCCTTAGAAATACACAGGACAGCAAGTGCCTCAGTAGGTCATTTGCACAGGGACGATCATAGGCAAGGCATTTCCCAAACACCTCCACCCCCTCTGAAATAATACAGCAACAGCAAACCAGATAATCTTTAAATGGAAAACGTAGGTAGATCTGCCTATTCTTAGACTGAATATATAGCACGTATAGTGCCAGAGCCTGCTTAGATAGCAGAGGGGAAAAGTCAGTGAGGCTGCATTTTTTACCTGATAGATACTGCATGTAAGCAACACACTGTGGAAATCCACCATCACTTGCTCGACAGCGCCAACAAGCAATCTATTGTTTTTTCCTATGCGAAAAATCTTCAGAATCATTTGGCTGAAGCACAGTCCTCCCTCCTTACCGGTTATTTCATTTTTCCATGCATTTAGTGACCCAAGAGGTCAGTTATGGCCTGGAAACATCAAATGGAAAATTCCACAGTTAGGGAGGGAAAGAGAGGGAGAGACCAATGCATATGATTCTTACTGCAGAATATTGCTATAATATTCCACTTGGCTGTTTTGTTGATCTCTTATGTCTATAGAATTAGCAGGGGCACCTATCACAAGACAGACTTTGCTTATTTTCCCTTTTGTTTCAGATATCTGATTTTAATTTGAAATAAAAATAACTGATTTTAGGAGCTGGAAAGATAGATAGCTCAGAGGTTAAGAGCACTGGCAGCTCTTGCACAGGACCTGCGTTTGGTTCCCAGCACCCATATGGTGACTCACAACCATCTGTAACTCAAATTCCAGGGGATCCAATGCTCTCTTCTGGTCTCTGTGGTCACTGCACACACATAGTGCATAGACACACCTATAGGCAAACACTCATATCCACAAGATAAATATGAATAATTAAAAACATAAAGGATTTCTAGAAAATTGTGTTTGTAGAATAAACTGCAGCTTCCTCTTATGAGTATAGGACGTGATAAATGTCACTAATTATCTGACTGTGGTTATAACTGTCAGTAAAGATAAAAATGTGAAAATTGAAAGTTTCTAAATAAAAAGTAAGAAATAACCTGAAAAGGAGATTTCCCATATCTGTTGCTAATATTGTGACTGACTTTCTCTCTCTCTCTCTCTCTCTCTCTCTCTCTCCCTCTCTCCCTCTCTCTCCTTTTCTCTCCCTCTCTCTCTCCCTCTCTCTCTCCTTTTCTCTCCCCCTCTCTCTCCTTCTCTCTCTCTCTTTCTCTCTCTCTCTCTCTCTCTCTCTCTCTCTCTCTCTCTCCCTCTCTCTCTCTCTCTGAAAATAAAGCTTTTCTATGATAGCTCTTATTCGCACTGGCATGTTTAAACCCTTTTTTCTGATCTACATATTTCTACTCTCATGATTTATTGTCTCTATGGGGAAAATTAACAGCCCTTTTTAGCTTTGTTCGTACACACAAGCAGCCAATACTGGCAGTTTAGTTTGCATTTTCCCAGGTTAGACTTTAATGTTTGACAGAAGTTTGGAGCACACGGTCGACCATCCTCCCAGCTCCCTGGATCCGAGAGTTGATGGGAATATCTTAGCCGATTTCAAAGAAAGGGGAGCTTAAACATAATGGTGACATTTTCCTTCGAGAATTGAAGTGTTCAAAATAGGGCGTGCTATTTTAGGTGATGTATGTTTGGTGGCTAATCAGGACTTAGGCTCTACAGGTGTTCTTATGGAGATGTTAATTCTTCTAATTTGGGAAGAGCTACACCCTCTTCTGCCTGCTGTAATCAACGGTGGCGGCGGGGGGTGGGGGGGTGGGGGGGGGTGGGGGGGTGGGGGGGGTGGGGGGGTGCCTGCAGTGGTGTGTGTTCTAGATGCAGTACTTTTAACAAAGGTCAGTTTTCTAGGAGAGGAAGTGCAAATTCTGAAGGTTCTAAAGCAGGACTGAAAACTCTTTCTCCAAAGGCCCCTCTACGACCGCTCTGGGCTCGCCTCATAGCAGTAGCGTCTGCTTTATTGCGGCTGGCAGCAGAACCTGGCCTCACTGCTGTTTGGGACCCTATTGGGAAGGTGGAAAGCCTCGGACTTTAAAGTCAGATATGCCTGGGCTTAGATTTCAGTCTGGTAAAGCCTAGCTTGCAGTTAGTTTCTTCTTAAGCCTGAGCAATTCATTTCATTTCCTCACCAAGTTCAAATCTTGGATGTTCCCCAGAGATCTGTATGTTAAAGGCTTATTCCTCAACTTGGAGTCTCTAGACCCCTGGCAAGTGCCCTCAGAAGGAGCTGTGGGCACCAAGCCACTCCTTCCCCTGCTAGGCTTTTTTTCCTTAAAATCTATTTACTTCACTTTTAATTGTGTGTGTGTGTGTGTGTGTGTGTGTGTGTGTGTGTGTTTACGTGTGCACCACACATGTTAATCACAGAGGCCAGCTCTGTCAGATCCCCTGGAGCTGGAGTTACAGGCAGATGCAAATCTCCTGATGGGGATGCTGGAAGCCAGACTTGTTCTTCTGCAAGATCAATGCATGTCCTCAACTACTGAGCCACCCCTCTAATTCCTTTCCCTGTTCTTTCTCTCCCAGGCCACAAAATGGGTGGTTCATACTCTCTGTCGGAATGTTGCCTTTCCAAAGGCCCGAAAGCAATGTGGTCAGTAGACTATGGATTGGCTTTTCTAAATCCGCCAACCAAAATTAATCTTTTCTTTTTCCAAGTTGATTATCTCAAGTGTTTGCTACAGTACTGAAAAGATTACTAATATTCTGACATCTTGGTCCTTGTTCTAGTGTTGTGGAGACACCATGCCCAAGGCAAGTTTTAAAAGAAATAATTTATTTGGAGCTCTGCTTACAGTCCATGATTACATGGCAGGAAGCAACGAGAAACATGGCAGCAGGCAGGCTCGGGAGCAGTACCTGAGAGCTTACATCCTGTTCCACAGGCAGCAGGCAGAGAGAGAGAGAGAGAGAGAGAGAGAGAGAGAGAGAGAGAAACAGTTACATGATAGAGAAGAGACACTGGTTTTTCAGACTGATATACTTGAGTCAAAATCTGTCCTCTACCCTAGAGACAATGAAAAACATTCTCCCAGTGGGAGCAATCAACTCTCTGATGATACTGTTTTGTCTCCTATGTTTATGGTGTGAGAATGATAATGCCTGCTCTATTAATTGTCATAACTGTTAAAGGAAATAATCCATGTGACAAATTTAGGATCGTGGTTGGTTCCTTTCTAGTTTGTTTCTCTGTTGCTGAAATAAACACTGACTGAAAGCAACTTGGGGAGGAAAGGGCTTGTTTGGCTTAAAGGTTATAGCCCATCATCAAGAGAAGCCAAGGCAGGAACTGGAACAGAGACTATAGAAAAACCCTGCTCTCTGGTTTCTCTGCCTTGCTCAAGCTACCTTTCTTGTATAGGCTAGCCCTACCTGCCTAAGGATGGGTCCTTCAACATCAGTTAGCAATCAAGAAAATGTCCTGAAGTCATACCTATGGCCCAATCTGATAGAGACAATTTCTTAATGGAGATCCCCTTTTCTCTGGTATGAATAGGTTTGTATTAATTTGACAAAAATGAACCATGGCAGTTACTGATTACTATTAATTGTTATGCTGAAATATCGAGAGCTTAATTGTTTGGTTATTTTTGGTTTGAGAAAAATTATGTTTGAAAGCTGCGATAGGAGGCCACTATTCAGTGGTACCCCTAAATGATGACCTATCTTCTCTTCCTTTGTAAATATATCCTTTTACATGGAAACAATTCCTGTACTAATGCCTAGACCATGACATTGGGAATGAATCCTTTGTAAGAGCAAATCCTGACTCTAACACTCACCACTTGTGTGACCCCTGGCAAGTCAAATGCTCTGGATTTGTTTCATCTTTAGAGTTGCTATAATCATACTCACCTTGTGTTTTGGGGGTTGTCGCTGGTGAAACAGCTTGAGCATTGCTGAGTGCCCTACATATACTGTTCTTACTCTCTGCACTTGGTTCCAGGATTTCCTGCACTCACTGGTCACTACTCATTACACTGGTTATACCATGGGGAATAGAATTAGCCATTTTGCATTGTTTCCTTTGTAACTAGAATACCAAGATGGACTATCAGTGATGGTGTTTTATCATCAGTCAGTCATAATTGCAACCTGGGTGTTATTTCCTTTGCTTCTTTCTTCGGTTATACAGGGTATTCCTTAAGAATATCTATGCATTGGTTACCCATTTTATTACAAGGCTATACTAATATTGTTTCCATCATTTGTTGAATATCTTCTCTGAGCCAGTCACTAGTCACATTTATACTGAATATTATCACCACCATGACTCAACACATTTCTCTGAATTACCACCACTGTTTGGCTCTGCAAAGCGAAATCTCCTTTATTTCTCAAGATTCCACTTAAAGGTCACCTCATCTACAGATCATTTCCTTGTTTCCTGTGAGAACTCACAGCTCCGTCTCTTGAGACTCATTCGCTGCTGTTGTATATAGGCTAAAACTCCTCGTGGTGTTGTATAATACATGCTTATTTCTTCCTTAAAATTTTATGGCATGTGGCCAGGAAGGTGTCCTGCTAGCCTCTGAATCTCCAAGGCCTGACTTGGTAAAAGCTTTGATCAGTTAATGGTTTGAAATCTCAGAGACTGGGTGTGTCTTAGTTGTTGCTCGATGGCTGTGAAAAGACACTGTGACCATGACAACACTATAAAGGAAAACATTTAGTTGGAACTGGCTTACCGTACAGAAGTTCAGTCAATCATCATGGTGGGAAGCATGGCAGATATGGTGCTGGAGGAGTCAAGAATTCCTCATTCAGATCTGCAGGCAACAGAGAGAAAACACCAAGCCTGGCTTGAGCATTTGAAGCTTCAAAGCCACCCCCAGGGGCACACTTCCTTCAACAAGGCTACACCTACTCCAACAAAGACATGCCTTCTAATATTGTCACTCCTTATGAGGCTGTGGGGGGGGGCGGGTTTTTATTCAAGCCACCATGTTATGAAATTGGCCAGTTTGTCCCAGGGCACACTCTTTGAATTAGCTCATTGCTTCCGGGGTCCAGCAAAGTGCACAGAACCCATGGCCACGGAGGGGCTGCTTTGATCAATCATCTTGTGCTCCAGTTGTGTGGAGGGCTAAGCAAATGTAATGCTTCTTGTCAGTTTAACCAGACGGTGAGCTGCCCATCATGGTCATGGCTTCCCACCCTGAGTTCCTACTGTGAAACACTCTTAAGATAATTTAAAAAACAAAATTCACCTGCCGATTTGGGAGCAGTCTAAGAGCCACTGGAAGCAACGTTGTCCTGTGAAGGAACAGTAGATATTCTAGTAGAAAGAGCTCACCACCTTAGTCAGATGACATGACCTAAAGCTTCCAGATACTGCCTTGGTTACCCAGTGACTAGAAGAAGGCCTGGATGATGGATTTAAAAACTGGGGATGAGCCAATAAGAGTCTCAAGGAAAGAATCTGTCCCAATAGTGGAGCATGGAACCTCCAGAACTGAGGGTGTTGGTGGTGTTAGCAATACTCTGTACAAATTCTCTGATTAGCTTAAATCCTTGCAGCTAAATTAAACAAAAAACAAACAAACAAAAAACCCCACACAGTTTCAGAAATTAAATGGAACTTCAAAACCCCATTTTAAAATCTGAATTATGTTGCAAGCATCATGCCCTCAAAACAAAAGGACATATGGGAGATTTAATTTTTAATTATCATGTTCTATCACAGGTTAATATGTAATCAATGTAAAGAATTTCCATGTAAATGAGAAAATACTAAGATAAATTAAAGTCACCTCTAGTCTGGTGGGCAAGATGGCCCTCAGCCATATCTTGTTCCATTTTCTTTGCCATTTTCCTTAATAAGAACTCTACTTTGTATAATTTGGCCTCCTGTTCATTACTTTGGTCCTTTCTTTATGGGACTGGGTAGAGAACCCAGGGTCTTGTGTATACTAGGAAGTATTGGGCCATTCAGGGTCTAACCAACCCAGTGCTGTAGATGTTATACGTTTTGAGATTTTCCACATTAATGATAAAGGATTTTTGGAAATCTATTTATACAACAGAAAAAAAGAATAAACAATTCTATATATTAAAAGCATGATTACCCCATATTCTTAAAAGTCCTATAAGAAGTAGCAGCATTGACGTCACTGGGGAAAGCCATTGTGCAGACAGGCTGTCCACCTAGAGCCACTGAATCAGAGAACATCTTGGCATGATTTTCAGTGGCGCATAGTGTCGCAAAGTCCGAGAACAACAGCGCGGCAGGAGGGACAGCTCACATGTAATGCTGGAGGCTTCTGGCTAGTGGGACCCCAACTGTTGTGTCTTAAGTGTATCTAAACATCAATTTCAGCTGATTCAGCAATCTCACCAACATCCCCTCAAGGCCAGTCTTCAAATCAGATAGCAAGGGATGATTGTCAGCAGGTGAGCATCCGGGCCAGGAGTATGAAATGTGTTCCTGCTGAAATCCATCCTTGACGGGAGATGGAGGGGTGCGATATGAGGACCAAAGGCAGATTAGGAGATGCGGGGAATGCTGAGCACCCTGTGGAAAGGCCCACTTTGAGAAAGAGATTGATGGGCTCCGTGGCCACAGAGTCTGTATGCATATTGCTAGGCGCCGTCTGTGTCCCTCCCCATACCCACACGGATGAGTGTTTTCATCATTCATCTTCTGGGAGTCCTCGGCGGGCATGAGCGAATGTCAGCGAAGCTCTCCATGAGAGCTGAATTTAGATCTTCAGCTATTGCCAGACACAGTTCCTACCATGCGAGAAAACTCTCAGCATGGAAGATGCCCAAAGCACAAGGGCATTTTTAATGTACGCAGGAAATGGAAGAGCAAGAAACTTTGAAGGTAATTTTTAGCCAGAGTGCCTAGATCTTTAGTGCCAAGGATCTTAGATCTCACAGACTTGCCTGCTGAGGATAGTGGATAGGGTAAACCCGTGGGAACTAATGGCCACAAGTGGTTTTCTTACAGTGCAGCCTAGCAGGCTGATGGGCTAATAAGGTGTCCCTATTTGATGCATCTGTGGACTGGCATGGACTCCACACCTGTCAGGACACACATAGCTGTGTAAACACATTTAAAAGTCCAGTGATCCAGTTAACAGGGGGTCTTTTGGATAGGGAAGTCAAAAATAATGAGTTTCAGCTTTAAGTCAGATCTCAGTGTGGAGACCAGTTCATTGCCTCATTTCTCCTGGCTGCTTGATGCTGTGCCCTGGGACAAATGGAATCGCCTCCGGGATTCTCGTTCTCTTTCTGGGGTTGGTGTCCTGTGAAAGAATGGCATGGGAAAATGGTCATGGTGTTTTTTTTTTTTTCTTCTACAGCAAAAGCTCCTTTCCTCTTTCCTGTTTTATTTGTATTTCACTTCAAATCAATAGGTCTAATCGTTTGTATTTAAAAATAAGCACCCTTTTATTGAGTTATCATTACATGTGGTGACCCTGATGAGCTGGGAAGAGAGAGAGAGAGAGAGAGAGAGAGAGAGAGAGAGAAGGAGAGAGAGAGAGACTAGATCATCTCTTTGACCTCTTTTAGTTGAGAGGATTCAACCTCAAATATTAGTTCATCACAGAACGTATGTGACCATATAATAGGCCTGTTACCACGCCACCTACCTAAGCAAACAACTCCTTGATTTGATCAAATTGAATCAGCAGTTTCGTGTGGGTTCTATCTAGAAGATGGCACTTTAGTTTTTTAACCTAAGTATGTTTCCTTGCTGAGACCATGCATGCTTTCCTAGCTTTGTTGGTCAGAAAACATCATGCCAATGTGTCAAGCATAGTCCAGGTGCTGAGAACAGCTGTTCTCCAGTGGTATCACTGCAAGAGAAATCAACCTTATCACATTCATATCACATTCATATATTCCTCCAGGTAGCAGATGATTGGCAGACTTAGTCTTACTTGGAAATGTATTTATAGTGTCCGGAAACACTTTTAGGCAGTCTGCCGTAATGTTTTTGGTAAGTACAAAAGTTGTTTTGCTGATGCGTTCAGAGCTCAAATAATACAAACGTTTAATTTTATGTACCCATGTACTATTAAATGGCTTTCATTAAAATTAATCCCTGCTCTTAAAGCCTGTGGCCTATTTTGAATGACTTGAGAACAGTTTGTAACTGGCCAAGGCTTCAGTGCCGTTAGCCTGTATTCTTCCACGAGGGTGTGTTGGCAAGCAGAGTGGTGACATCACCATCCATCTCTTCACATCAAAGAGAGAGCAGGGTAGCTTTTACATCTTCAAGGTCATCAAAAATAAAAATGGCTTCCGGGGATGTCACAACGGCGTACATGTTGTGCGCACAGGAGGAAGAGAAGGTACAGGGGAATTGGAAATCCATGAGAATCAACATTAAAGACACTTCCTTTTCTGTTTCTTTCTTTCTTTTTAAGGCATTAGCCTTTGTGTATTTAAAAAAATATTCTCTTTTTGCTAAAAAGATCCTTTGCCAGGTGGTGGTGGCACACAGTTTTAATCCCAACATAAGAGAGGCAGAGGCAGACAGATTTCTGTGAGTTTGTGGCTAGCCTGGTCTACAGAGCTGTTACACAGAGAAACCCTGTTTTGGGGGAAAATTTTATTTTCTCACGCACTCTATCCTGATTACAGTTTCACCTGCCTCTTCTCCTCCCAGTTCCTCCACCTCCCCTCCCCTCTGGGTCCACTCCCTTTCTGTCTCTCATCATTAGAAAAGACCAGGCTAAAAGACAGCAACCAAACATGACAAAATAAAATATAAGATAAAACAAAAGTCAACACTTTGAAGTTGGAGAAGGCAAACCTTGTCCAATCAGAAGGAAAAGAGCCCCAAGAGAAGGCAAAATAATCAGAGACCCACCAGTTCATACACTCAGGAGTCTGGTAAAAATACTAACCTGTAAGCTATAATATACATGCAGAGGACCTGGTGCAGACCCATATTGGCCCTGTGCTTGCTGCTTCAGGCTGTGTGAGTTCATATGAACCTTGCTCAGTTGATTCAGAGGCCTTGTTCTCCTGGTGTCCCCCATCCCCTCTGGCTCTTACATTCTCTTTCCTCATCTTCCACAGGGTTCCCTGGGCTCTGAGGGGAGGGATTTGATGGAAACAACCCATTCAGAACCCTGTGTTCTCACTCTCTACATAATGTCTGGTTGTATTTGTTCCCACTGCTGCAGGAGGAAGCTTCTCTGACGATGGCTGAGCAAGTCACTGATCTATGGATCTATGTATGAGTATAGCAGAAGTCATTAGGATTTATTTTATTGTTACTTTTTTGGTTTAAGATCAGCAGTATTTGGTTTTGCTTTAGGTAAAGATAGTTTATTTTCAAAGTTTTAAAATAAGGTCTTTTTTTAAATTAAAACAATACTTTCTTGTAGTTAAGTTATGCATTTAAATGATTAACTTTCTTTCTTACACTTCTTTCGCTACATTAGTGACCCCACTGTACAAATCTTGCTTGAGAATCCTGTGCTAGGTACCACTTGCCTTTGCTCTGCCCCATTTAAGCATCCTTTGCTCTGTCCCTCTCATTTACTGTCAGCTGAAAGATGTTTAGACTTAGCACCATCTCTGTGCCAAGGAATGGCAGTAACCCAATGTGGAAGAGATTTTCTGTTATCCCCAGTGGCATCAACTTGGCTAATGAATTAGTCTGCCAGGAAGGCAAAGGGCCAGGGATGAGGCTGTATTAGCTATGATTCTGTATCAGTGATAAAATACCATGGTCAAAAGCAATGTATAGAAGAAAGTTTATTTTGGCGTAAGGGTCTAGAGGTTAGAGTCATAATGACCAGGGAAGCATGGCAGCAGGCAGTAGGAGCAAAAAGCTGAGAGATCTCATGTCAGCAGCACACAGGAAGTAGAAGAAAGAGTGAACAGGATTTGGGGTGAGTCTATGAACCCTAAAGGTCCCAGACAGCAGACAGTGACTTCCTCCAGCAAGGCTCCACCTCCTAAGGTTCTGGAATCCCCATAAACAGCGCCACCTAGTGGGTAACAAAATGTGGACATTCCTGAGCCCAAGGGGGAGGGCGTTTGACTTCCAATCAACACAATCCTCGGCATATCAAGCCAGACAAGAACAGGCCTGCACCTATCGTTGGCATGCTTACCCTATGTCAAGCTTTAACTGTTTATTTTACCATGTCAGCTGCACTGTGTGGTAAATACTATGACTGTCTTAATGTTAGAGATGTGGAGGAAGAGTAGAAGTAACTAGCTGCTGTGATTCCTACCCAGGTGTAACACAGCCATCCTTAACCTCAAAATTGCTTTGTGGTGTTTTCTGTAGACAGAAGTTTCTGCCCCGCCTGGTCCTGCAACCACTTAATCCCAAAGAAACACACAGAGGCTTATAAACTGTTTGGCCTATTAGCTCATGTTTATTATTAAGTAGCTCTTACAACTTAAATTAACCTATAATTCTTGTCTGTGTTTAGCCACGTGCCTTGGTACCCACCTCAGTGCAACATTTTCATCTTGATTCCTCAGCATTTCAGTGGCGAATGAAGACTGAGACTTTCCTATTCCCAGAATTTTCCTGGTCTGGTTACCCTGCCTGTACTTTCTGTCTGGCTACTGGCCAATCAGCGTTTTATTAAACCAATATGAGTAACAAATCTTTACAGTGTACAAAGGCATTATCTCACAGTTTCCCAAAAGCCTTAACTCATAAAATTTTTATGCATCTTTTTATTCTATGATTGCTTATATTTCATTGTGAAGCCTTATCAGCTTTACCCATGAGGGCTTCAAAATATCAAATTCTGGTGCTCTTTTAGTGTTTAAGCATGGCTGGGTGGTGGTGGTGCACATCCTTAATCCCAGCACTCGGGAGGCAGAGGCAGGTGGATCTCTGCGAGTTTGAAGCCAGCCTGATCTACAAGAGCTAGATACAGGACAGGGTTCAAAGCTACAAAAAAACCCTCTTTTGAAAAAACAAACAAACAAAAAAAGCATGTGAAAGTTTCCAAATAATTGAAATACCTTTAAATTTTTCTTTTAAGTATTTGTTGCTATTATGGTGACTCTAGAAATTATTATTGTAAAATTAATCCATTTGGAATAAATACAAAATCCTTAAGGACATTGTCTTTTAAATTATTCCAGTGATTGTAAAAGTACATTCTTCCTGCAAAAGGACATTTATAATGTGAATTTTCTCCTAGAAGTATAACCATTTTTATTTTTTATTTTTTTGGAAGTGGAATGTCATTAAGTTTAAACCATGTCAGCTTTAAAAAACTTAAAGGCTGATTACAGTTTTATTAAGGTATAATTTATATGCCATAAAATTTATACCTGGTAGTTGTCTTAGACAATGACCTTAATAAATTCATAGTCATGCTGTCTGCAGCAGTGAGGTATGAGATGATGAACCAGCTCTCTACTCCGCCTGCAACAGCTTCCGGAGTTCTCTGGAAAGAACTCTTGACTTTTCCACAGAAAGGAATCTCAGGGAAGCAAGTATGAAGAAAAGCTGGATCACCTTGGGAGGAGATGTTATCATGGATATGAGCACGGGGATAGAGAGACTCAGGGAAGACAACTCATATCTGTGTGTGGCTTTGGGCTTCCTGGGAATCACATTTAACAGACTTAGCCCTAACTATGTATGAGGTTTTGGAGGTATGGGGAATTATGTTGGAATACATAATTACTGGAACAATGTTATTAAATTATTATTGTAGTGCTGTTTCTAAAGCCCCCCCCCCCTTATTATGTTCTCATACCCCTTTTTCTGAATGGCTCCTGAGGTATTTAGGCAGGGCTACACTCCGATAATGCCAGTAAGGTCTCAAGGTTGCCCAAGAGGTGAGGATATGTCTTCCTGTAAATGGAGGTTCTTGTGAGATTCCTGGGGAAAGGCAGGTTTACAGCGAGTAAGGAAGATGAGGTCTGCATGCAGGTCACATATTCTTACATATGACGCCTGCTTTGTTGCTATTTAGTGTTCTTATTTGAAACATGTCCTCATAAAGGAAGTGTGTCTCCATGTAGACCATCTTCACAGAAAGTGCTGATAGTTGTGTAGAACTTTTGACTCTGGTGAGAAACTTCTGCAGACTCTGGGGTAAGGAGGTCCTTTCCCTCCCATGCCCCCTGAACTTTTCTTTCTGCCCTGCTCCCACACAACCATCCATATGCTACAGAATTAGGAGATTAGAAGGCAGAAAATCCACTCCTGCCCATGTCAAGTCCCCACTCCTGTGGCCAGCTCAGAAGTTACCAGTCTGCACTGTACTTCCCTTGACTTTCAGATGTTGGTCTCTGCTCTAGTTTGCTTCCTGTTGCTGTAATAATAACCATGACTGCAAGACACTTGGGGAGGAAAGGGTTCAGCTTACACTTCTATTATGGAAGGAAGTTGGGGCAGGAATTCAAACAGGAACCTGGAGGCAGGAACTGAGGCAGAGACCATGGAGGAGTGCTGCTTCCTGGCTTGCTCTCCTTGACTTTTTCAGTCTCTTTCTTATACAGCTGAGGCTCCAGGATAGCACTGCTCACAGTGGGTTGAGCCTTCCCTTGTGAACCAGGAATTTTGAAAAGAATGCCCCACAGACATTCCCACAGGCCAATCTGATAGAGGCAATTCTATAATTGAGGTTGCCTCTTTCTGGGTGGTTCTAGTTTGTCTTAAATTGGCAAGAACTAACAAACTGTGTAATGCCTTCTCTAAAGCTGTTTCTTGTACTCTGCACTATGGCCTCTGCTGTAGGAAAGCTTGGGAAGCAGTGTGACATCTGGATTGAATGGTTTATAAGTTTGGGTTGCATGGAAGGACATGCAGCTAGGTCTCATTGGGAGACGTTTACTGTCTTTGCACCTGTGATATTTCAGAGTTATTGAGAGAGAGTTAAAACACTTTGTATTTGTGATGGAATAGCATCCTGGTTGCTGTCCTCTGAAAATCTGGTGCTGGTGGCCCTGAGCTCTGTTCTTCATCCTAACTTCTCTGCATCCTGTCAGGGATATGTCCTTGTTTCTGTCCTAAATGTCTTCTGCAGGTGAACCCAGATTCACATGGCACTGACATATTTTCAACCCTGTCTCCTCCTGCTTTGCCATGTGTGAGAGTTAATGGAATCAAGAGAGACTTAGCCATTTTCATCTTGTTTCTCTAACTTTGTGGAGTATCACATGACTCACAGTCATGTGGAGCTCTAGTTCCAGGGGATTGGCACCCTCTTCTGGCCTCTGTGGGAACTGCACACACATGGTATATATACACATGTTTCAAGTACAAAGATAAAATAAATGAATAATTCTTTTTAAAAGATCAAAATCATATAAATTTTTCTTAGAGTGTCCTAATAGTTTAATTGTTCTATGAAGGAATTCTTTTGAAGTGACTTCAGGATATTTTTTGAAATGGGATATTGATGTTGTTATTTTGATGAGAGAATGTAAATCTATACTGGGAACACTTAAAAACTAAACTGGGTCCCTGTCACCAGTATTAGTGAAGACAAGTTTGTGTTAATTTACTATTCTCATGTTAGTTTTCAGACACATATCTTTAATATTCTGTGCTGCTCCTTTGTAGGCATCCTTTCAGGTTAAGTGTTAGTGAAAGCAGGGATAATGGGTAGCATTGCTGCAGCTACCACAGGAGTAATTAACAGTTTGTAAAGTGCAATTCTTCAGGACAGATCTCAAAATAGATGCACTATTTCCAGGTCCAGGCTCTCATCCACCACCCTCAGACTCCAGTTATTCCTATGCCTGAACTATATCAGCTTAGGGATTCTTGCAGGAAGCCTTCCAAAACTTGAATTTTCTGTCTTGTCCCTTCTTAACTGTTTCTTTTCAGCATACTAGGCATAAGAATTTTTGGAAATTGCTGGAAGATTTGAGCCCAGTGATGTACAGTCATCATTTGAAAAATAAAACATATGTTGGCTGTTCCTGTGGTCCAGTTCCCCCAACCAGCATCATTAATGATCTGCTGATAAGAAGAATAAAGAATGCATTCCTAGTTACTGTCTGTTGGTTGGTTCTTACATCTGGCCCCTCCTTGTCCTTCCATTCTGTTGGGGTCTACTTTTATGGATATTTACTGACATTTCTGTGTCTGATTTTGAATGCCTCAGGAACTACCTGACTTTTCCTTTGTGATAGTCCAATCCCAAGTCTCTGTTCTCCCTAATATATTTAGCCAGGAAACAAATAAATTTTATTTTTCCCCTTTTGATGAAACCAGTTGTCTTGAAAAAGAAAATCTCAATTTTTACCCATTTCTGTTATTCTCCAGCATGTTTTAATTGTGTTACAAAAATAGTGAAAGAACATAGACAAATCCCTGGGGAAACGAACCTGTTGGCTGGGTTTGTTTAATTCTGTGTTTAATAGAATAAGCATAGCATGGTGGAGAACTGTCTTCAAGGGCTGCCTATAGGGAACGATGAGAAGCCCAGTCCCAGGCGCCACAGCAGATGGTACACTGTGGCTCCTCTGTAACTAGTTGCTCCATTAAAAAAAAAAAAACCTATTTTTAAAAAAATCCCAGAGTTAAGCTCATTGCCTCAGACATTCCATGGTCATTTATTCCCTACCATTATATTATAGAACTACTGGAACACCAATGACACCGCTGAGTTCTTAGCATCGACTCCTTGTTTGATATTACTGTATCATCCCCTTAAGGTTTATAGCACTGTATTAGTCAACTTCCTGTTGCTATAATGACATACCTAGGAGAAAATGTTTATTTTTGGCTCATAATTCTGGACTCTCCACTGATGATCTAGTGGTCTGCTGTTTTGCATTTCTGACACATAGAACACATGAGGCAGGATGTATGGCTGAATAAGCAATTGACGTCACCAGCCAAGATGCAATAGAGAGGCTAAGTAACCTGGGGTTCCACAAAACCATTTAGTGGGTGTATCCAATAAAGCAAGGGCTTTCCACTAGGCTCCCTCCTAAAAGATCTATGGTTCACCCTGGGACCCAAACCTTAACACACTGGTCCTTGGAGAACAATGGTCCAAATGTATCAAGTCTCCATGTTTTGGTGATTGCATGGACATCAGTAGACATTCAGTCAACAAACATTTTATTATCACTATTTAAATTTTAATTTTTATCATCTGGGCAAGTGATGGACATGTCATTTGTTCCCTAGGCATTAAGCATACCTAATGAGGACAGAGAAGCCAGCAATCTGTCTTTTCTACCCTAGTATTGATACTTTAGCTAGTAATTGGTCTCTCAGACTGGGAACTGACATGAATTGACGAGAGACCTGACAAAGTCTTTAAGCACAAGATGAAGCTGTCATTATAACAGAGACCCAAATGCAGGGACAGTTAAAGAGCAGAATTGTTAATGAGCTGAATCCAAGAACTTTCCAGCCCTTTATGGCCCTGATGTGTCAATCAAAATCTCTGATCAGGAACAAACAGGTGGTGAGAGGACACTGTTGTGCTCTGTTAAGATGGCATAGTGTCCCTTCCCTTCAATATAATGCTTTCTTAAGGTCAAATAGAAATTAGATTCTTCCTACCTCTTAACTACCTTCCTTCTGAACACCTGTTTGTAATGGGTGGGTAAGCTGTTTGACATCATATAGGTAGCTAAAAAATTTCAGATTCTGAGATTTCAGATTTCTATGCACAAAAGATGTTGTGGGAACATTGGTAGAACATGAGACTCTTAATCTCGGTGTTCTGTGTTGGGTGCCATTTTGTAAACAGAGACTGTGCTTTCACTTTCTGACCATCTAGACCCAAATAATCACACAAACCTATGTTAATTACAACACTATTTGGCTGATGTCTCAGGCTTATTTTTGACTATCTCTTATACCTTAAATCAACCCATTTCTATTAATCTGTGTATTAACACAAGGCTATTGCTTACTGGTAAAGTTCTGGTGTCTTTCTCTTTCAGTACCTATATGGTGTCTCTCTGACCCTACCTTATTTCTTTTTCTATTTCTGCTTGGATTTCCCAAGCTGCTATCTTCTGCCCTGCCATAGGCCAAAGCAGCTTCTTTATGTCAATAAAACATATTCACAGCATGCAGACGGGAATCCCACATCAGAAAAAGCTTTGGTGGAGAGAGCCCATTCCATGTAACCATAACTTTGCCGCCTCGGGACTGGGTTTCAGAGGCATTTCTGATAATGGCCATCTGCTTCTGTATGTTCCCTTAGGCCTCAGGAAACAGGGAGGGAAGTGAAAGAGAAGATAAAATAGTAGTTGGGACCTGGTGCTCCTCTAGCTCTGGAATTTGTCTGACACAGGACATGAATCATCCTCTCTCTCCCACACTCTACTCTCCTTCATTTCCTCTCTTCCTCCCCTGACACTCTTCATTCTTCTCCAGGACAGTCTTACAATAGAACCCAAGCTAACCTCAACTCAGAAACATCCTACTCCTGCCTCTCTGGTGTTAGGATGTGTATAGCATGCTCCATCGTACCTGGCCTATCATTCTTTCAAATGAAAGTATTTAGCCATATTTAGTGCTTTATGTAAATTTCACGTTCCTAGTTCAGGGAGGCTTGGGTCTGGGAGCCCTAACTAGGGGCTGTGAGGGTGTGAAGAAAGTACAGACACACAGACACCCATGCTGTGAAGCTGGGATCTGTTAGGGTTCTCTAACAACAGGAGGGGTAAGCTAGTCCTGATCCGAGGTCTCTGTAGAAGAGCAGTCTCAGGCTGTAAATATCCAGGAACGGGAAGCTGCAGTTGCTGATCTTTTCACACACTGACCAACATTAGTTCATAAACACTCAGACTCCCAGGGAAAGGCTTGCCAGCCCTCTTGAGCCAGGGACCCCTATAGGTGGAGGCTTTGCCGATTTCCCATGGGTCAGCTGATCTTAGAGTCCTCACCCAGCCTCACTCCTGTCCAAATGCACCTTCAGGGCTTCGCTCATTCAGGGCTTCCTCTGCCTCCTGTCCATGAACCTCGGAGAAGTTTTCGGAGAAAGATTTGGTGAGTTGGTGAGAGAATTCACGTTTTAAAGTAGAGTAGAAAGAAGGCAGATTTGCTTAGCAGAGTTCCAAGGGCCTGTGGTGGGCAAGGCAGGAACAGAAGAACTACTTTGTATGGGGGGGGGGGTGTGCAGGACTTGAAGGGACATCTGTCCACTTCAGCATGTGGCTCTGGCGGGCCTTGCCCTTCTCCCCATTCCTTCTGCCTTGCTTAAAGCTGTTAGATTACATCCCTAAAGCTAGCTACCACGGTTTATTCCTTTATTTGGTCACTTCCTTCTCCTGAAGTTGATTACCCAGGGTCCAGCTAACAAAGTATTGAAGTTCAACAATCAGAAGCCCCTTTGACTCACCTAATTAACATGCCTAATTAAAATTAAACACCTCATCCTGACACAGAGTTTCCCCTTTTACCTTGTCCCTCTGGAACCAATACCGCTGTCCCCTTTCTCTTGTCGCCATATCCTCCTGCCTGATCCCTGTCTCCTTTGCCACCACATCCCAGCCTATTCTAACAGACTTTCCTTTTCCCTCCTCTTAAGAATGACACCTGTGAGGCCATTAACCATTGATTCCTGCCTGAGCCAGCAAGCAGCCGCTTTAACTTTTCTTTGCAGCTTAATAGGGTCTCTGTGAAAACAGGTCTTTGGGTGTGGTTGGTGCCTGATCCAGGGTCCTGGGGGGGGGGGTGCCCGCTGTGTGGGAGTCCCCTTCATGATTCCATGTTGAACAGACCTCATCTGTTAAGGTGAACCTTTTGAGGGCATGTGTCCTCTCACTCTGCAAGCGAGCCCTCCTCTATGGTGTCAGGGTTTGATTGCATACCAGTTTTCCTGTGCAGGTGTTTCACTGAGTGGATCAACTTTATGTGTGGGATGCTGTTTGGACCAGGCTTGCCTCGGGGACTAGTTCCTTTTCTCATCTCTCACTCACAGCCTTCTCCTTATTTTTGGAAGCTGTGCTGTCTTTATGTGAGCTTGGAGCACTGCAGCTGCCCTGGGCCGATGTTTCTAGGAGCGTGGGTGTTGGTAGCACTGTCGGAACATTTTTGAGGAGCATAACTCCTGTCTACACTCTCTTTTTTAACACTTAAGTGACAGATGGCATTGCCAAGCCCTTGCTAAAGATGGCACTGCTGGAGCTGAGAGGCTCGCCCTCCTTGTGAGCTGATTCAAGCTCCGTGTCTGGGTTTGCAAGGTCCTGCACTCTCAGTCACTCTGGTCTTCTAGAATTGTTACTTCCTGTTCTAGCGGACTCCAGCAAATGTAAGTTTAGTTTAGGAACATGTGGGGTATGTACCTGTAGTCCCAGTTCTGGGAGGCTATCAACACACACACACACACACACACACACACACACACACACACACTAGTATTCTAGTTACTACCCAGCCTGCAGCAATGTGCAATGTACCAAATAAACTAAAATAAATAAAAAATACCAGAGAAGTCAGCACACCCCCACCCCCACTGTTTAATTGTTTAATTTCTTTAGTCTTTCCAGTTAAATTGAAGAAGTAAGAGTCATTTTAAAGGAATCGCTGGTGCTGCCCTTTGTACATTATAAGGACTTCCTGTGTATGCATGGTGGGGAGGCTTGAACTCAGGAGGTAGCGACGGCAGTTTGCTGTGTTTTCTACTGGGACACAAGTTATGATTCTAGAGTGATGGAATTTTCCAGGGATGCCAATTATGTAAAGTGAGACCCAGCTTTTAAAGGCCGCATTAGGCGTGACCTTTAAGTCAAAATGATTAAAATCGTCGTTTAAAATCCACTAAACCTACCCACTCTTCTTTTGAACTGTGATAGTCTCCTTCAGTATAAGACCTAGGGTTTTAGTTTAACAAATATGTGACTTTTGAGACATTTTCTGCTTTGTTATATTTTATTCAGTACCACAGCAAGTAAGAAGATTGTGTCTTTAAGATTCGTATTGCTTTTGCGTCATTGCTATAGCAGGCTACATTTAACGAGGTTCAGAAATGGAACAATATAGTAAAAAAATGTATTTAAGTCACCTTGAATTCTTAAGTTCATTATGTAAAAAGTTATCCAACTCTAAGTTTTTGGTCTTAAAAGTTGCTCTTGTTTTAACCATTTAGTTAATGTTATATTAAATTTGTGTCCTCTAAGTACTTATTTTGTGGTATGGGCAATGTGTATTACCAAGTTCTATTCCTAATTGTGTAAAGCAGAATTTCTCATTGCTACATTAGTGACATGTGGGGTCAGGTTAGATTTTGTTGCAGGGGCTGTTCTGTTTTTAAAAATGATTATCACCCTTCCTGACCCCACCCACTGGATGACCCTGGACATCTCACCTTCTCACACCCCATCTTCAGAATTTGTTAGTTTTCTCTTGGAAGCACAAACCACCTCTGATTGATTTGGGGTCAGTAAGGCCCTCCCTCCTTTGGAAAAAAAGTGAAAATACACATAGAGGGGCTGGAAGCTAGGAATGTTATGTATTAATGTCCTAGATAACATAAAACTCAGAATCTAAGAGAACCCAATATTAGATCGAGCAAGAAGCAAAAGCGTATGTATTTCTGTACAGAGTATTTTCAGACCAGGATTAGTATAGCCCCATATGAGTAATGTCTGGGAAAAGCTAGAACATTGCTGAATTTCCGCCTCCTGCAGGAAGTGGACAAATCAGATGCAGTATTGTTGAGCTTGGTGAATATTTCCTGAGTGTTTTATTGTCTTCAGCCTGTGCAAGAGAACTCAAGATGACCTAGGAACTTCGTGTATAGTCCCTAACGCCCTCTTTGGTGCTTAGACATGGCCAAGCATCCCATCTGGGGTTTGTCTCTGCCTTATCTCTGTCTTCATGACTGGCCATGGTACTTGCCTTGCTGCTCGGCTCAGCTTCCTGATTTCCTCCCTTGGGTCCCTCCACTCTATTCTTCCTTCCTTAGAAGCTCATCACGTTAAATTTAAACCATCAGTTCTCTTCCTGCCATGGTAAAACTGACCTCAGGTGATATGAGGTCTGTGACATCACATTTACCCCTCATTGTTGCACACAGGTGTCCATGATACTGCAGAATAATGAATGGGCTGCCCATGCCCAGTAGTTCGGAGCCCACTGTTGGTGATTAAGCAACCTTTGACTCATAAGTTGTGTTAATTATTTCTAAAATCTGAGGAAGTCCGGTGTGGGAATTCCTTTAGCCAATAGCCTTTAAGATACCAGCCCACTTTGGGTTGTGGTCTCATATACTATAAATGCTGATGAAAAGCATGTGTGGGTCTCTTGGCTGCTGGATTTGGTTCTAGTTCCCAGCACATAGAGAGGACTGCAGATCGCTACCTCATCTGCCAATTTATCCCCAGATAAATAAACCTTTGTTATACTCCATTCCAGGCTATTGTGAAACTCTTTTGTATGTCAACAAATTGGCACTCAATGCGCCCACATTGCCTGAGTCCATACCATTGCCAGGCCCTGCTCAGAGTGCTGGGCACCATTTTGTAAAAGGAGAGACTGCTCTTTTGTTTCCTGGTCACGCAGACCCAAATAATCACACAGACACTATATTAATGACAGCATTGCTCGGCTAATAGTTTAGGTTTAATATTAACTAACTCTTACATCTTAAATTAACCCATTTCTATTAATGTATGTATCACTACAAGGCTTTGGCGTATCAGTAAGGTTCCAGTTACATCTTTCTCCTTTGGCAGCTACATATCATCTCCTTGACTCCACCTGCTCTCTCTATATCTCCTCAAGCCTGGTTATATTCTTCCTTGCCATAGGCCAAAGCAGCTTTATCCATCAACCAATAAGAGCAACACATATACAGACAGACATTCCACATCAGAAGTCAGAATCCCAACACATTTGCCTCTGCTGTTTCTTAGAGCAAGAACTCTCAATGATAGGATGCTCAGATGTGGTGTATATGTAACACCCATGTTTAACCATCCTCATCCTTTTTCATTTCCTCCATTTCTGCACACCCATCTATTGTCTCCTCAGTGAGAAAAATCTGCTGTTCAGGAAGCTATAGCAAGCATTGTTAGAATGAAGGGGAATGAAGTGTCAGAGATGTCTTATTTTACATTGAAGTCAAGTCAGCAGAATTGTGCTTGGTATTTGGAAACAGTTTCATACCTTATAGATGATTCTAAAAAACTGTCACCTGCAAGAACCATCATTTTTTTAAACACATGAATATTCAATACCTTTCATTTGAAATTGAACATGTTCAGCGAGAGAGATGCTGAGGTTAGGGTGGGCAATGTAGCATGCTTTCAACAATTGTTTTTTCCATTAAACTTTAAAAATAAAACATTCGTTCCACTTTGCTGTCAGGTAGTCAGTAGCGATGATAAGAATAGTCACTTTCTGTGTCTAGTGTTGCCTTTACAGTTGCTTTGTTTCATAGCTTTATAAATTGGGCTTTCCGGTTTCCTTGGAAACCCATTTGTGGACATCGGTTGCTAAGGAACAGCCTTTCTGCACAAAGCTTAAGAAACTGCAAGTTGGCTGCTGAGTGACTTCATCCTTGGCAGTGACAGGCAGTGGGGACCTGAGGATTCAGTCAAGGGAGGCTTCCATCTTGATTTTCAGCCTGAGGGAGTCCTATGGCTTCTCCTGACCGTATTCTCCTGGCAGCTATCAAAGCCATGGGTGTGTACAGGGATGGAATCTTGTGTAGGCTTTCAGAGCATCTGGGTTCCCATTTCTCTTTCATCAGACACTTGATGGCAATGATTTATTCAACAAAGAGAATCTTTTGCTGCGGTGATGAGATTTCAAGCAGCCTTTACTGTCTTATTCCTTAAACTACCGTTGTGAAGCAGTGAGGGAAATCTCAGGGCTTGGAAGTTAGAGGCGGGAGGACTAGGAGTCAAGCTCAAGGCCAGCCTGGAGGAAAGCAGCCAGCAGAATTTTGTCTTTGCATGGTTGGATGAGGATGATGACCTTGGAATATGTCTGATCTGTATTTCACATTTAGTCTGAAGAACTGAGGATAGTCTTTTATATAATATTATCATCAAACAGGCGCTCAATTTAGAAATTAAAAACTATAATCAATGTTGTCTATATTAGCACACAAGAGAATTATAGTTGCTAGAGAATTATATTCCTAACTTGGCTGTATAGATTTGTTTTACAATGGTCACATACTCTATTTTAGACATCAGGAGTTGAAAACGTATCAATCTGTCATGATGATCCATATGCCTCTGTTTAATGGATGAGCGTCACTCTTTGAGGCTGAGATAGCACCATCCTCATTTTGGTCTCAAGGTCAAGTGCATGCCCCTTCTATAGCTCAGCTTTAAGCTGGATAGAACCGTCTTCTCTGAGAGGGCTCACTTGTGTTATGGTGAGTGGAGATGGAATTAAATCAAGATGGAATGCCATTCATCTGCTTTGTTTTGTTTTGTATGACAGCCTTCCGTATAGTCATTGTATGCTGCTCTGGGTCTTCATGTGCTTTTATAGGCAGGTGACTGTAGCAAGCTAAAATGCTCTGGCTTGTCCTTGGGCAGGTTGGAAGATGTCTCTTAGTCTCTCGTTCATTGTCTAAAGTCCTATCACTGATGGCTGCTGTAGTATTGGGACAACATTCATGAATGTTAGTTAGGTAAACACTAAGGGCCCTTAATTACATTAGCTTTCAAAGAGAAGGAAAATCTGTAAAGATAGATCAGTAGCTGCCTGGGGCTGGAGGTAGAGGCAGAGACCGATGACCAAAGAGTTTCAAAACGGAATTGTTGTGATGGTCATTCACAGTTCGTTTACTAAACTTCATTCAACAGAATAATTAAAATGGGCGATTCTATGGTGTATAAGCTATACCTCAATAAAGCTGTTTCTGAAAGTGGTTACTATAGACAGAATTAAAATATTAAACCTAGCTTCTTATAGTCTACCTTTAAGGCTCGTTTTTATTTTACATGTGTGGATGTTTTGACTGCATGTCTGGCCGTGCATTACATGAGTACGGTGCCTGCTGTGTCCCAAAGAGAGTTTCACATTCCCGGAACTTGACTTATAGACAGTTGTGAGCCACCATGTGGGTGCTAGGAACCAAACCTGGGTCCTCTGCAAAGAGCAGTCAGTGCTCGTAGCCATCAAACCATCTCTCCAGCCTGTCATGTGCTTTGATGGACTATTATAACATTTTGGAATATTCTATTTAACCCAAAGTATCCCAGAACCCACATAGTGGTAAATGTGAATGATATTTATTTATACATTATGATACAAGATAACTATGATTATTCTGGCCATCACGTTGTATAATTTACAGACCTGTGTACAGTACAACTTTCATATCTGTGAAGACAGTACAGTACCTACTGTTTTGTAGCTGATTTGGAGTAAGCTACTTTGAGGAAGTTAGACTGGCCAGTCGAAGGCTTTCTCTGTGACCTCTTGAGCATCTGACTGCATCAACAGCTTTCCTGTGTGCCTTCTACATGTTAGCAGTGATTAGCCTAGATGTAGGGATGGATGCATGAAGAGCAGACAAGTTCAATTTTAGGCATGGTAAGTTTGAGGTCTCCATTAGTCACGCAGCCAGAGAAGCTACAGAAGGCAGTTGGGTACAGTCTGGAGATGAGCAGACAGGACTGGCCGGAAGGGACAGTTAGGAAGACACTGGCAAGCAGATGGCAGTTGAGAGCCATAAAATAAATGAGATAAATGAGCTTGGCAAAGAAATTGAGCTATTAGACTCTACCAAAACGGAGAGAGGGCCTGGAGAGATGGCTCAGTGGCAAAGAGCACTGTCTGCTCCTTTAGAGGACCTAAGTTCAATTTTCCAGCACTCACATGGTGGCTCACTGTAACTCCAGGTCTAGGGACCCAGTGCTCTCTTCCAGCCTGCACAGGTGCTGCACACCCATGGTGTACAGATTCCATGTCCTCGAAGCTTTCCTCTCCAACTTAAGACTGTTTAAACTAATACTTTCCACACGTTCTTTGCTGAAGTTTTCCAGAAAAGCTTCGCTTCTTGTTCATCGACTCAGGGTTCTTCTAGGAGACAAAAAGTGAGGCCCAGTGTCACGTGGACTTAAGATTAAACCACTAAAATGTCGTGTGAAAACTGTATGCCCCAAGAATGCCTTGGGCTGCTCCCAAAGTGATATGACGTCATTAAATATGAGACTCTGTAGCTGCAACACTAGATGTGTGTTTGCTAGATTTGGACACACAAACAAGATTTTACTTTTTCTCTTTGTCTTGGCCTACCCTCACATTATTCTGGAGTTTTAAACTTTTTATTCGGATTATTTTAGTGTGTTAAACAAAAAAAAAACACATATACTCTGCAGCTCCTATCACTCATCTTCTTTAGCAAAAGGATTTAAAATGCGGCTTTGACAAAAGTGAAATGAGCTAGGCATCCATCCCCAGAATCTTCTCATCTTACTCCAGAAGTTGACCATTTAAGATCCACTTAACTTGATTTATTGTTCTAACTCATTCTATCCTGGGTCATGAGAAATTTATTAAATGCCGTCTGTGTTAGTTAGATGAGGCAGTCATTAATAAAACTTGTGCTCTACCAAGATTCAGACAAAGAAAAGGGGTAGGAGTGGAATAACGGAGGGACCGGGGAGGTGGCTCGGAGGTTAAGAGCACTTGCTGCTCTTCCAGAGGACCTGGCTTCCATCTGAAGCACCCACATGGCTCTCGTGAATCTGACTACGGTCAGCTCTGGGATCCTAGGTGTCTTCTGACCTCCGTAGGTGGTGCACACAAGGGGCACACACGGGACACATACCGGGCACACACAGGGTGCATGCACAACACTCAAAAAAAATGAAAACAAATATTAAAAAGGACTAAAATTCAAAACAAAACGATAACAACAAAGGGTTGAGTTGGAGAACTGTAAAAGCTACATTTTAGTTTTCTCATAGAAGTTCCCTAAAGCGGAGTTAAATGTACTTAGAGTCTCAGCACCAAAACTGTTTTCCTTGTGGCTTTGTGGCAAGAGCTTAGCATTGATTTATGTGACCTCTTGTTTAGAACCTGAGACCAACACAGTGTGGTCAGCCAGGCTATGCACAGCACTGGGGCATTTTAAGGAGACCCAGGGAAGTTTATCACCGCTTCCCAGGGTGCAGTCAGCCAGACTGTTTACTGCCAGGAGAGAGGGAACACAGTGCTCTTACAGGCTTAGGAATTCTGGCTGACTATTTTATAGCCACAATTTCTCAAGTATCAGAGTATAAAATGCTTTTGTTTTTCTTTTCCTTCCCTTCCCTTCCCTTCCCTTCCCCTCCCCTCCCCTCCCCTCCCTCCCTCCCTCCCTCCCTCCCTTTCTTTCTTTCTCCCTTCCTCCCTTCCTTCCTTTCTTTTCTTTTTTGAATGTTTATTAATTTTTTTTATTCTGTGGATTTATTTTTCTCAAAATTTGTCCTCCCCTCACTTTAAGAGGATACATTTTGTTTCCTTTTTCTTTGTTTTATTTTAAACAGAGATTTGCTATGTCACCCAGGCTAGCCAGGAACTCATGAGGTAGCCCAAACTTGCCTTGAGCCTGTAATGCAATCTCCACAATGCTAAAATTACATGTACCCCAAACCCAGCATAAAGACATATATACTTTTACATAGGGATGTGTTTCCTGGTTGTTTTTTTTTTTTTTTTTTTTGCCTTGCTTTGCTTTGCTTTGTTTGGTTTGGTTTGGTTTCTTCCTTTCCTGACTTTACAGACTGGTAACTTTTCCTCTCCATGTAGAACACATTCCGTAATGCTAAATAGAATTGTCTCTCTATAGTACACAGCAATCTTGTTTTCCCAGGGAAGCCAAGGACTCCTATCATTGAGCTTGGTAATTTAGGAGGGGGTAGCAGTGAATTTTCCATTCCATGTCATCTGTAGCACAGAGGGATATCTCTGGAATCCTACTGGGATCCCGGTTCACTGCATCCCAGTTCACCCAGCATCCCGGTTCACTGTGTAGCTGCTCGCAGGGAGGTTCAGTTGCAGTGTGGTACCAAGGCTGCCCTGTCACTCCCCCAGCAGCTCAATGCCTTTGCTTTTTTAATGACACAACAACTGATTAGGATTATATTAGCCTGCTGTCAGCGCAGATTCCTTCCTGACCTCTGAGTCTGTGATGGAGGAGGATGCATTTGCCGGCTTCCTTGGCATACAGAATTCTTTACAGACTAGTTGAATGGGAACTAAGGAGAGAAATGTGCTGCCGCCGCCATCAAAGGTCAGCACTGTATCTTGTTTCTAATTGTGATGAGATCTGTTTGGGGAAGTGCTGTCATTCAGGTGTGTCATATCCCAGGGACAGAGTTCCCAGTGACTCACCAGTTGGATGGGCATCTTTGCTATCATCTAATTCTTTATTTACAATATAGTGACATTACTACTTTTTTCATCTGACAATATAATTTCAGTGAGTAGGCTGCTTAGCTTTCAGGAACAGTTTTTAAATGTGTCATGTTATCCAGGTGAGTCTTGACAATGTCAACTTGCTGTATGTTTTATAGACAGTACTTAGAATCTACGAGGCTTTGCCCAAACATTTTTTTCCTTGTTTAGCTTCCTCTTACCCTATACAGAAAGTGCAATTGCAGGTCACTGCTGCAGCCGCCAGCATTTGCCAATGCCTGCGCTGTAGCCAGCATCTGCTAACATGCAGCCTCACCTCCACGCCTCACACCAGCCTGTAAATCAAAGCACTCCGAGGTTAAGTAGCATAAAGCCTCACAGGAGATGATAGAAGTGGAGTTTAGACTCAGATCAGTTCCCTGTGAGAGGCTGAGCACTTGGCACAGGGAGCAGGAGAAACCTCCTGACTTGTCTGCTGCAGCTTGCTTTCTTCATTTGCTGCATAGCTGCAGTCCGTTTAATGTCCAAAGGAAGCTGGATTTATTTGCTTTTTGTAGGAGAATGATTGTCTGGAATATTTCCAGCCTTATTTAGAAATCCCAGTGACTCATAAGTTAGCATCATCGCCTTTTAGTGTTTAATCACAGAGGGAAAGGGACAAAAGTCAAAGTATGTGAATCCAGGCTTGTGCCTATCAGAGGATAAAATCTGACAAGAGGAAGTTACTGCTAACATGGCATAAGTTGAATGGCTTTACGTAGAACTTTCATGTGTCATTTATTTGTCTTGATATCATAAACTCCTTATGGAGGGTACAGATGAGGATTTTTTTTGTTTCCTATTATATCTGTGTGTTTCAGAGCTTGGAACTGGCCACCACACCTATGGTAGGCACTCAGCCACACCTGCAGCCCTTGGTTATTGAGTAGTGTCCCCTAGCTCAGGTGGCCTTGGACTTGCTTGTGGAGTCCACTTTGCCTTCAAACTTGTGTTAGATATTTCTGCTTAATCCTTCCAAGTTCCACCATGCTTGACTGTTTCTTCATGTTTAGAGACTTATTCTATATGGACCTCTGACTTCTCTGGAGCTTAGAGACAGTAGTGTTGAGGGATAGTAAAATTATGATCAGTAGTTCATGTTAACTATTTCCTTCTGGTCACTGGCTCTGTGGTACAATGTTCAGTCATGCCTAATCTTTGTTTTGGAATTCATAGAGGAATCTCTTTTCTTATTGGTGAGATCCAGAGAATGCCTTCGCCAGAGTTGTTCATAGCAAGCCCGTGCTATATGAACAGATTCACCAAATCCCAAAACTTCCTGCCCACATCTTGTCTTCCTACTTAGATTGTTAACTATCTTTCTATTGCTCTGATGAAACACTTTGACTGAGACAACCCATGAAAGAAAGAGTTTACTTGAGCTGGTGATTTCAGAAGGGTTTGAGTCTATCATGGTGGGGAAGCATGGCAGCAAGCAGAGGTGATGCGTGGCAGCAGGAGGGCTCATATCTCAAAGGCAAGCCAAGCGCAGCGAGTGAACTGGGAGTGGGGTGAGGCTTGCGACTCTCAAAGCCCGCCCCCGGTGATGTACTTCTTGTTGCAAGGCTACATGTGTAAAAGCTCCCTGAGCAGTGTCACCAATTGGAGGCCAACTGTTCAGATACCCGTACCTTTGTGGGGCATTTCTCATCTAACCCACCACAGCTATTTAATCAGACTCTGATTATTTCTTGTTTTGCCCAATTATTCCTGACTAATTATAGGTGCCAAGAAGCCAACCCCCCTTCTGGAAATCATATTCTAAAAAGTGAATAATAGTTTTAATGGATTGACAAAGCACTTTCTGGGCATTCTTTATAAGTACTCATAAGTAATTTATTCTAGCAAAAATACTATTGCCTTCATTTTAGATTCTTAGTTGTATGCTCAGAATTGTATGTGCACTCAGAGTTGGGGGCTAATGTAAAGCCACTCAAGGTGAAGTTCCTATCAACCCTGAAAAAGAAATGACATTATTACTCAATAAGACATTCGTTCTATGTAGCTCCTTGCATCTTTTATTCAAAAGGGTTGTCAATCGTCTTAAGACAGAAAGAAATAAGCTTTCCTATTCTGTCCCATTTTCTTATTAAAAGAGGGGTGTTTTAGCAAATAAAGTCACTGTGAAGTAGTGGGCACCCTCTTCCTCTTCCTTGGTCTGCTTTCCCATAACAATTGCCATCATGCATTCTCCCCAAATAACTGCCAAGCATTCTCCCCAAATCCGTGTCTCTAGGTTATTAAGAAGCAGAATTATGTGCAGAGTTTTTTTCTTCTAGATATTTTGAAAATTATAAATCTAGCTGATGCTATGATCTAATACCCCAATGTCCTATTGAGCTGTGAGGTCATTTAGAAGGAAAGGAATGCCAAATCCTCTTGGCCTACTACTCTTTCCTGTTCTACTCCTTGTATTGTCCCTGGGACCCTGGGACCCTGGGACACACTGGAACTACAGCTTGAGCAACAGCCATCTAGAATGTTCCAAGGTCTCTAAGTCAGCTCCAAAGGCACCTTGAAGCATGCTGCTGACATCAGAGGAGCTGCTCCAAAGTTATCAAGAATGAATCATTATTATCATAGCTCAGATGTTGAAAGTCACGATCAGTATCAAAACCATTTCATTTTTAACAGGCACATGGTGCTGTACCGACTCCAGGCAAGTTCAGGCAAACAGACACGCGTCCTGTACTTGTGTTACAAACGCACAACCAAAGGACCTCAGGGGCAGCCGTGGAGCCCAAGGGCAGCAGACCTTACATAGCTGGTGGCTACCTGAGGCAATGACTCGTGTAATTTGCAGGTGGTGTAAGTTCCAGGGCTGTTGACTTCTTGATGTCTGGAGACCCTCAGTGACCAAACACATTTTCAGGTTGGAATAGTAAACTGAAATCCTAGTTTTTATATTTGACTTTCATTTAAGTTAAAGCAAGTCTGGTCTGGAAAAAGTTTCTATGATGTCTTTATCTGAGGTCAAGCCTCTTTTTTTTGTTCTTAAATTTCCATCACCAGCAATGGCTTTATTGCTAATCACTACCAGCAGTGTCCTCCTATCAATATTAGGTGGGTATATTTCTATGTAAGGCAGGCACTGTATATAAGTATATTTAACTCTCACAAAGACTCAGCTGGAGCAGAGCGTCTGCCTCTTCACAGACTAGTACAGCACCCACATCGGTCAGAGAAGCCTCTTTGGGTGGTGGACAACGGATGATGCAGAGGCCGAGAGCTGGCCAAAGTTCTGAGAACGAGTGATGTTGAGTGCGCATCCACAAATGAGGCACCTTAGCTCCCCCATGAAGGACACGGAAGAAAGGGTGTGGTGTTTAGACTGGGAAAGCCAGAGTATGGGAGGAGTGCAGAGAAACGCTGCTTTCTGCATGTGACGTGGCGGTTGCAATCATAAACACACAGCGTCTGTGACCATCGGCATACAACTCGCACAAGGAGGAGGAAGAGGAGGGAGAGGGGCTAACTCAGAAGAAAGAGAGAGAGAGAGAGAGAGAGAGAGAGAGAGAGAGGAAGATAATGAAGTCTATATATCAAAGTCTATATATCTTATATACTTATACTTATCTGTATATAAGTATGAAATTGTCAAATGCTAAAAAAAAAAGCAATAGAAAGCTTTCTGCCCCAAGATGCTATGATATCCATTTTAATAATCACTCAATAGCTTTAAATTTAAAGGGAAATATTGAGTGGAAACTGAGATTCAAAAGATACGGCCCTGCCCAGACCCCAGACCCCAGGCCCCTCCTCCTTCAGCACACAGGACTTCCTTACACTGCACCCACTTGTCTTACATCTGGGTGAGAAACTTGATTGATCTCTCTTAGTGTCGATGGAGCTGTTAAATCATCGAGCAGCAATTTCTTAAGTTTTAGCTTTGGCCACAGAGTGGTAACCAAGACAGCAAGCCCCTGCCCCTCGGCGCACATTCCAGTGGATTCCGAGAGCCATCTCTTCAACTGTAGGGAGGCACAGGGGAAGGGAACTAACTGCTCAGAGTTGCCACAGTCTGTCCATGCAGCTCTTCCTCAGTGACATCCAGACAAGGCTGCAACCCTGAGCTTCCCGGAGTTATGTACGTTGTTTCTTAAACCTCGAAGCCGCTGTGTAAGTAAATGTGGATGTTCCCACTTATGAGTGGCATTTAAAAATGACAGGAGTTCAGGTGAATACTTCAGATGGATCTCAAGAAAGGTTAGGCAGAACTGCTCTGGCAGAAACAGCCGCACGTTGACAGCACCCATAGAAGGCTCATTAACAGCCTGAAAGATAGACTTTTGGGCTTTCCAGGGGTCGCGGTGATGCAAGTGGTATGTATGTTCTGACAGATGACACATTGATGGTGGGTATTGAATTGTGTTGTGCTATGACTTAGTGCCAGGAACTCTCTGGTTGCCAGTTCATTCTGAGTAGATACAGGGTATTAAGTGTCTGACTGTTTTGGGGCATTGATGCGTTGGGCTCTCTGTCAAACAGGAAGCTGAGCCAAACTACATTCACACATCTCACTTGCTCCTGTCTGATAGTTTTCAGCCAGAGAAGTCTGTCTGCAAACTTCCTTACAGCTGCAAGATTGTCTTTATTGTCATATGGGCTGGTGTTATCAATCGGGGATTTTTGGCGAGTCACTCCTTGGGCAGAAAGAGAGGCAATTGTTAAAACAAAATCTAAATGGAAAATTCTAGACAACTGGAAAATATTTGCTGACAGCTTTAGTATTCTCTTGGCCACCAGGAGTGAAGCTACCTATGTTCAGTGAACAGCCACCTACCAAATTTTCCAGTCTTAGAGAAGAGATTTGATATGTGCTGCCAAGAAAACTCTTACCTTTTATTATTATAACAAAATGTGAAGTGTAACAGGTTATTTTCCTTGAATGTGATAGTGCTGATTTCCAGATGAGAACTTAGACTGGCCTGAAGAAATCTGGAAGAAATCCCAGATCTCCCTTAAGGAAGGCCAACGGGATGGGGTTGACAAGCAAGCTGTTGTTCTGAATTCACCCTTTCTCTTTGTTGATGATTTCCCACTCAGGAATTTGATCAACCCTCAGGCACCCCAGCCCTTCCTCAAACACTGCATCCTTACCACTGCGCATAGCCACTGCCTGCACTTCCTCCTTCTCTTCTCAAAGTGCGATCTCTCCATAAACTGAGATATCAGCTTATCCTGCTCAACCCCGTGTGCTTCTTCCCCATGGAAACTTGGGTGCTTGATCACATAACCCGCTATAGAGTAGATAATAAATGGTGGAATGGACTATTGATTAGGAGACATTTATTTCACTAATAAGATGAGATTTATTAAAAATACATGTTTTCATATAGACACTGCAAATTGAATATTGAAATCTCGCTTATAGAAATAGCTTTTAAATTATCATCTTTACCATAGAAAGCATCCACTGTAACCTAGAAGGGTCTTGGAGGTTCTGAAAAGGGTAGATGTTTCAATAGATAAATGTGATCTGTGTTTATGGAAGTGTGGCACCTGAATTATTCCAGGGACTCTAAGTAGGAGAGACAAAATCACATGCCAGAACGCCAGCACTTCCAGGAAGTCCTCTCAAGTCAGTGGTGGGAAAGCTCTGGGGTCTTTGAACCCCTCACATCCCCAAATCTGCCTAAAATCTCTTTTAGGATACCCTAAAATCTCTTTTAAAAGAATGGACATTGAATTAACCCCTCAGTTTATGAAAGGACAGGAACTGGATGACGAGGGACCGCTGATGCGGGATGATTTATCACAGTGATCAGAGGCTGGGCACATCACCAGAGTTTGAAGACAGATGAAAGCTGCATGAGAGGGCAGAGAATCCAAGCAGATGCTAGTCTCAAAGCTGACTGATGCTTTCAAGGCCTATTCTGCTAATGCATCCGGCTTGCTAGGTCAGAAACTAAAGCATTCTTTTTCCATCTGCTCACCACCCCTTCCAGCTGGGCCCCTCCTCTTGAGCAGAAGTGGCCCTGGCGGGTAAGCCTTGCAGACTTTCTCGCCTTTCTGACCCAATGACCAGTTTCATGAAATTTGTCTCCTTCATATCTGTCCCTTCTCCTTGTTCTTCTGAAACACCATGACTTTCTTCTGTATTACCTTGTGCATGGAAGAGAAACTATGGGGTGCCATGACTTTCTTCTGTATTACCTTGTGCATGGAAGAGAAACTATGGGGTGCGTGAGCTGGCCGCCTGACCACTGCTGCCGCTGTCAATCCCTGGCTCATGTCCCCACACCTGCTAATTCTAAGTGTGAACCAGAGCCCAGCAAGATCAATCCTCTCTGATCTTCCATTTCCTCGTCTCTGATTTTCAGGCACCTGCTCATCCGTGCCTCTTTGAGAAGTCTCACTTACCCTCCCTGTCTTTTTTTTTTAATCTTTTATTTATTTATTTATTAAAGATTTCTGTCTCTTCCCCACCACCGCTTCCCATTTCCCTCCCCCTTCCCCAATCAATTCCCCCTCCCTCGTCAACCCAAAGAGCGATCAGGGTTCCCTGCCCTATGGGAAGTCCAAGGACCACCCACCTCCATCCAGGTCTAGTTAGGTGAGCATCCAAACTGCCTAGGCTCCCACAAAGCCAGTACGTGCAGTAGGATCAAAAACCCACTGCCATTGTTCTTGAGTTCTCAGTAGTCCTCATTGTCCGCCATGTTCAGTGTGTCCGGTTTTATCCCAGGCTTTTTCACCCTCCCTGTCTTAAGAGAGTACCCGTGTTACTCTGTTCCTTTAACGTGCTTCGTTTTTCTTTAAACATTCATGATCACTTGGCATTCTATTAAGGTGTGTCAAATGTCTGTCCAGAAAGTGTGGGTTGTCGGTCTCCATGACTGTTTTCACCTCTAGTTCATTCCAATCTTTCAATATTAGGAAACAACATTCCGCTTCAAGTTTGTCACTTCTTTCCCATTCTCCCAGTGCGATGCACATTTCTCTGCATGGCGCTCTACTAACCCCTAAGAAGATTCTCTGATCTTGTCTCACTTTACAATACTCACACGGTAATAGTTTCATAGATTCCGGCCAGGGACATGGGTCTCCTGGGCCAGACAAAGAATGCCATAAGCCTAGTTCAGGAGACAACATTCATGACATACTCTCTCTTCCCACCGGGACCATGAGGGTAATGGGAGGAAGACGACAGGACCCTGAGCATCCAGTGCGGCTGTGCCATCGCTCAAAGCTCTACCTGAGTCTTAGAAAAAGTCCACTACCTGGACCCTCAAAAGAATGTATTTATTATCCTAAAAAGAAACGAACATACTCTCCACTCCAAAAAGAAATATGACCCTTCTAAAACTGTTGCCTTACATACATGCTAAAAAGAAATCTTGGACCAAAGCTGCCAGTAGCTGCTACATAGGGTGTCAGATGCCATTCATCTCTACTTTTCTATTATTAAGTTCTGTGATGTATTTTTATTCCCTACTACAAAAGCTTTAGTGCCAGCTGGTTCACTTTGTACTCTGCAGCTTGTTCACTTTAGTCTTCCTGTCTGCCTCTTATTCTAATATCTCCTAAGTAGAACCCAAGCTTAGCTTCAAGAACCGTCTCCCCACCCCCGCCAAATATCTGCATATCTTGTTCACTCACTTTCTTAAGAGCAGAGTTTAAAGACCTCCCTTATATGTGAGCCCTCTCTATACCTAAAATAGGAACCTGGCCTCTCCCAGTGGCACTAACCTTTTCCTTGTGATATCTATCTATCTATCTATCTATCTATCTATCTATCTATCTATCTCCATCTTCTATTTATTAATTATCTATGGACTGTCCATCCGTCTGTCTGTTTATCTATCTATCTATCTATCTATCTTCTATTTATTGATCATCTATGGGCTATCTGTCTGTCTGTGTGTAATCTCCTAGCTACTTCTCATCTGTCTGTCCTCTCTAAGACTTTCAGAGAATAAAGGCTGGATGTGAATAGGCTGCTCCATCCACAGACAGCCACATATTACCTGCCACACAGTTGAGGAATAACTGTTGGGTCAGTCTGTGTGTTAATCGTGTATTCTACTTTCTCCATGGCTGTTTTCAGGTTTGGTAAGTGGAAGTTTCTCACCATCTGCAGAAACTTCATTGTGTCCGACCATCCCTCTGCGACGATGGCTCTGTCTAGCTTTCATTATAGTTGTGACTCTCTGGCCTCTCGGTAGACTGTAAGCTTCCTGCGATCCAAGCCTGTCTTGCTCTTTCAGCTACTGCTGGGTGCCTCCCAACAGTTCCTGTGCTATAGTGTCCCTTGTTAAAAGTGCATCGCATTTCACTGTGAGTGAAGAGATGAGACACCCTGCAATCTAGCATTCCTTGATATTTACTTAGCTATGCATTTTGGGCAACGGGAAGGCATTCTCTAACCAACTTGGGAGGAAACAACTATGCCAATTGGAAGAAAATGAGGGGAGACATATTTCAGCTGAGTAAAAGGGGAAACAATTAAAACTTTATGACTGCAATGAGTGCCTGGATGTCAGCAAGCTCCAGATCCCTCAAAGGAGCTGCACTGGCACCAAGCAGGAGCTGGCAAAATGCAGACTTCAGCGCAAAGTGGGTGGGGAGAATCCCCTCCCACCCAGAGAGCAGCAACCTTGTGTTCTAATGGGACAAACAAACTGTCCTTCGTTGTCTTTTCCCTTCTGCGTGGTTTTGGGTCTCCTTCTGAACAGGTGCATTCATTTGGCTATTGTGGGGCTTTTCATTTGGTTGGTTTTTAAAATTAAGGTTAATTTTTCTCTTATGTGTATGAGGTATGAGTGTTCAGTCTGCGTGGATCTAAGTGTACTGTGTGTGTGCCTGGTGCCTGGTGCCTGAGAAAGGTGGAAGAGCACATCAGATCCCCTGAAACTGGAATCACAGAAGGTTGGGAGCTGCCATGTGAGTATTCAGAGTCAGGGTTCTTATCAGCTGAGCGCCTCTCACGTCCAGATTCATTCATTTTTAAGGTTCTTTGATAATTATCAGTTATCAGTAAGCACAGGTCTCTTAGATGGCTGTCTCGATAATAAGGAAAGTATTGAAATTCAGAAGCTGCTTCTGAGACAAAGGAGGACTGTGCTTTCAGAAAGGAGATGCTGAAAAGCCCCTTCCTGTTCACTCTCAACGCTGCTTGGGGTTTCCATTAATGTAAAAGCCAGCTCTTACTCTGGTGAAATTGAGAAACTTCAGAGGACAATTCAGTACGTGCCGGATGAAGTCTGGTGAATGAACGAAGAGAAATGGAAAGAGGATCTCAAGAAAATGTGACCCTCGTCCACGAAGGAGAATACACAGGGAATTTGGGGATAGAAAGCAGACGACTGAGGATTTTTTCTTGCTCTAAACTGAAAAGATGCAGTTAAGACAAACAAAGAGGTGTGTTCTGAAAGAAATAAAAAAAGGATTTCTTGTTCATAAAGACAAATGATCCTTTCCTGTTCAAAGCTGTGAATGTGGTTGAGCAGAAAGGTTGTTATTACTATGGGATACCTGTGAGGTCTGGCAGTTGAGGGATCCCTGATACTTCTCATTCTAAATAAAAGTGCTGAAGTTTCTCCAAGGACCTTTATGGCAAGAGAGCAAAAACGGATTCTTCAATGACTAAGCAGACGTGAGCAAGAAGGACTAGTGTTTGAAGAGCGGAGGCTGCGATGCTTTCATTGTGTGCCTGCATTTTCATTTTCTCCATTTTCGAAAATTCTTTCCTGTTTGTTTGCTTTGTTTTTCGAAACAGGGCTTCTCTTTATAGCCCTGACTATCTTGGAACTAGCTCTGCAGACCCGGGTGGCCTTGAACTCGGAGACATCCCCCTGCCTCTGCCTCCTGAGTGCTGGGATTAAAAGCATGCGCCACCACCATCGACCATTTTTTAAAATACTTAAGTAGCTTATTTATTTTGTAATAAAAAGTGTGAAAGGGTACAGGGTGTACATCCCTATCGTATCGCCTGTTTGGGATTTTGCTTTTAGCATCATCCACTGTTGACGACTAAACCTTAATCTTCCCGGTCGACTCTAGGAAAGTAAGTCACTGGGCTTCCGAAGTCAAATGTAACTTCTCAGGTTCTTTGTAGAACTGCCGGCATTTCTCCTCTAGCTGGCTCTGAACTATCCAGTGTACTGTCAGAGAGGAAGGTCTGCCGGTGAGGTCCCATGATTCCTCAGTGCCTGACGTCATTCCTGGCTGTTAGAAGACAGTGAATAGAGAACTGAAGAGTGTCAGGGTAATCACGAGGGACACGGGTTGAGACAGCGTGCACCAGTGCGCAGCCCATCACTTGTGGGAAACTTAACCCTCAGGCAGAACATAAGAAGGTCTTAACTTATACCTTGGCTGTAATGGGAATCGCATTCAAAATGCAAATGAAATAATGGGGCCTAATCCTCCCAAGCCAGGATTGCCCCAGTGGGTAGATGCCCCTGGCAGGATATGGGAATTGGCTTCGGACGCTTAAAGAATGCAGCCTCATTGTGAGTTTGCTAACTTGCAGCCTTGATTGGTACTCGATGCTTCAGAAGCAATGTTGAAACTAAGCTGGTGTTTCCAATTCTCGCTGCTCAGTTTAGTTGAAATTCTGCCCTGTTTAGTTGAAACTCAGAGGAATTAACATCAGCTTAGTATAGCAAATGTTTTAAGATTTCTGTTAGGTGACCTGTTATCCAATTCGTGTTTGTTTTCCTCAGCATTTTATACTTCAAGTTGACTAAGAAATATTATTTTATCCTCATTGGCTAGTTAGTGCCAATTATTTCAGCAGTATTACCAAAGAACCAAACATGTATGGGTCCACAGTATCTATGTTGAGATACATGCTAATTCAGTTATAAAATATAATTTAACAATGCTTTAGACAGAGCCATCACTAAGCTTAGGGTAACCACTTATTTGCCTGAACTAGCTGTTACATTTCAAGATTTTTTTCCAGTCAGTTGTTTAATTGATCATGGGTTTAATTAGAAGGGGTTTCCCACAGTGAAATTTAATGGTTGATATAAAGTGGGGCTTCTCTCCACCCTGAAGTTAGAGTACGGTTACTTATGAGCACTCTTCCGATAGTCGTATTTCGATTGGATGACTTCAACCATAATTTATTAGAAATTTTTAATCTATCTTCATTGTTACTGAGGAAATTCAGAGGCTTCACCATTGGGTGCCGTATGTTCTTGGAGAAGCTGGGATTCCCTCTTTCAGCCCTTAGTCTCGTTAACAAAAGAACTTGTATTAGAACCTGAGAGAAAAGCAACAGGGCGGATGAGCTGTAAATCCCTGGTAGCTGCCTGAAGGGGAGTGATGGGAAGTCAGAAAGCTAAGTCTTTCCAGCTAGGGTCTCTGGAAGCCGGCAGCTGTAGCTGTGGAATTCAGCAAGCAGCTGCATGGTGGAAGGAGGAAGTGGGTCTTTGGAGAGCCAGTGGAAAAACCCAGAGTGCCAGGAAGGAAAAGGGGAGAAAGAGAAACGTTATTTTTTAGCTTTTCTGAAGTGTGCAGTGCCCCAGCCCCCACTCCATGGGAGAGGCACTGTGTGCCAGCATGACAGAGGCCCTGAAGAAGCTCACTGAGGGGGAGGGGGGTGCACTGGGGGAGGAGCTTCGGAAGAGGGAAAGTGTATTACCTCATTAAGAGAACTCTTATCCTTCTTCTTTCTCCAGTGTGTCATTAGGCGAAGCAGATTTTTATGGAGGGGGGCGGGTTTTGCCTTTCTCACCAAGTGACTGACATGCCTAGCAAAAGAAATTGAAGGCATCTGGGCTTTGATCAGGGCAACACTACCTCCTCCGGGTTATGAAATAAAATTAAAATCTAAGCTCTTCATCAGATTCTGGTTGGATACCTAACATTCCAAATAATCCCAAACATTCTACACTCTCATTTCCTCTTTTTTAGGAATTCATCTTGCAGCATCTCCTTGATTTTATGTTAAAATGTAGGGAAAGATAAGAGAAGAAATAATTCAAATATTAGAGGCAGAGTCATTTCTGGCAGAGCTAAGAAATAGTGTTGTATTCTTTCTCATGCCTGTTCACTGAGCAACAGAGCACCGGATCAGAAAGTGCAGTATGAAATATTACAACATTGTATTTATGTAAGATTTCGCTACAGTGAATGGATTATGGGTAGATACACTTCACATGCACATATATGTGAATGCCTTACACACACTGTGAACAAACTCTTCAACCACAGAGGTTAATTAAGCTCAGAACTGAAAGTATTTCAGAATCTCGAAGAAAATGAAATTGTCTTTTAAATATTCTGGTACTAGGATAAAATGGGGGGAATTAATATTCTGGCTTTCTTTTCTTTTTAAGGTACACTGTATATAACCAAACAATGTCACTGTATAGCACATTATGACATAGACTATTTAACCTAAGGAAGGAATTTAAAGTCACTAAACTTGATAAGATGAAGACAAAAAAAGCTATAAATAATTGTGACCTATAGCTGATACAGTGTTTCCTCTTGGGATGCAGGCGAAATTTCCTGCTTCTACTGCACCTGTCTAAGGGACCTGGACAATAAAGTAACTACACAGCAGACAGCAGGTTTGTCGCTGCTGGGGCAAAATTATACAGATAAGCAAAATGGAGGTGAAAATGATCCAAATGGTTTAAATTAGAGTTAGAGGCACTGATATGAACTCATATATAGCTTTGAGTAGGCACAGATGCTATGGACAGAAATATTTATAGATGTGAGCAAATGCCTGGGTTAGCACACACACACACACACACACACACACACACACACACATTTTCTCTATCAGTCAGAAAGGCATATATGCAATGCCGTGTTACCAGCAATAAATGAGGCTGTTGCCTAGATCCTGTTTTTTAAAATATCATTTATAAATAAAATCAGACCAGAGACTGAGGTCATTAGAAGGGTGATTGATTCTGGCCTTGCTGTAAAGCAAGCATCTAGACGGGGGATTGGGGGAGAACCAGAAAACCAAACAACAGGAGACATTTCAAAAGGACACAGGTACCATGTGAAGAAGTTCTTAGTGGCCATGATGGAAGAAGCTGAGCAAAACATTAAGTCCAGGGATCTTGACTTGTGACCCAAAGGACGTGACAAGTGCCCTGTGTTCGTGACTAATAAACAGACAAGCAAGAGAACGTCCTTCAGTGCAGAAGAATCCTAAATACTTCATGCGGATCTTCTGTCTTTGAGGTACAGTACAACTCCCCACCATTTAAGTATGAACTGCACGTCACTAGCTTCTCTGAGAGAATGGGATAGGGCAAGGAGTCTCCTTTACCCTCGAGAAGGCTGAGGAAGGCTCACACAAGGTCAAGGTTGGCATGAGCAAAGTTAACTCACTGATAGTGAGCTCTCCCCACAGCGCGCCCTTGCTGGGGTAAGAGTGATGAGAACACCTCTTTCCACTTCAGGACTCCTCCCCCAAGCTTACAACACGGTTGGATTGTGAGGAAGTCATTAGACACACAGCAATGTGAGACCACGTCACAAATATCTGAACTGGGCTCCTACAACTGTCCGTTGTCATTGAAAACCAAAGAAGCAATGTCTAAGAAACCATCATAGCCAAGAACCTAAGGAGACCCGTCAGTCAAATCAATGGAATTATACTATGGATGAGATCTGACTATACACAACAGTGCTTAGAATCTAGGCAAAGCTAAGGAAATGTGAACGAAAGATGGTTTTAAACCATCGTGCATCAAGATTTGTTCATGTCTCTTTGTTTTCTTCTGGCATTTCTACAGATTTGGCTCTTAAGTTTAATCAGTTTTAAGTTGCTAGACACCCAAAGCTTTTGCACTGTAATGAAGTTAAGAGATAATCTAGAGAAAGGGAGGAATATTTTCAATAATATATGTGATTAGGGGTTAATACAGATAATATATAAGATAAGAAAATATGTAAGAACTCCACAACAAAATAAGCTGATTTTTTTAAGGATGGACACAATGCCTGAACAGACTTCTCTAAAGCAATTACACAAATGGCCAAGAGGTGTAAGAAAATCTGCTCAGTGCCACTTCTTATCAGGGAAATGCAAACTCAAACCTCAATGAAATATGACCTCACCCCTGTGAGAATGGCAATTATCAAAAAGAAGATGTGTATTAGAGAAAGAGAACCTTTGTACACTGCTGAAGGGGAATTTAACTTATCATGTTCTATTATGAAACAGCATTGATGCTCCTATCACATCATACAATCCCCTTAGGGTATATCTGCACAGGAAATAAAATCAGTATGTCAAAGAGATAGCTGTACTCATGTTCATTGTGATATTAACAATTTCCGGGATTCAGAATCAACCTACTGCCTATCAATAGATGAATAGATTTTAAAATGAGGTAATGTCTGCTGTAAACAATGGTAAATTATTCAGTCTCTAGCAAAAAGCAAATCCTGTTCTTGGTGACAGTGTGCTCAGAGAGTCTTAAGTAAAGTGATGTAAGACAGGCACTAGAAGACAAATATTGTGTGATCTTCCATATGCATGAAATCTAAAAAGTTAAACTCATAAAACAGGACAGTAGTGATATGGGGAAGGTTGGGGGATGAGGAGTTGATGGTTCAAAGGGGGATGCTGGGTAGCTTTTGCCAACCTGGCACAACTCAAAGTCATCTAGGACAGGGAACATCCGTTGAGGAACTGCCTCCATTAGTCTTGTCTTTGGGAATATCTATGGGATGTTTTCTTGAGTCTTGATTGATGTGGAAGCGTTCAGTCCACCATGGGTGGTGTCATCCCTTAGTAGATGGGCCTGGACTATATATATATATATATATATATATATATATATATATATATATATATAAGCATGTTGAACAAGCCACGGAGGTCAAGCTTTCCTATATGGCTTCTGCTTCAGTTCCTGCCTTGAATTCCCACCCCAGGAATAGACTGAGACTTGTAAGTCAAATAAACCCTTTCCTCTCCCAAGTTGCTTTGGGTCAGTGTTTTACTGACTCAACAGAGAAGCAAACTGACACATGATGCAAAGTTGCAGTTGAGTCTTCTAGAAAGATAAATTATTGATGACTACAATTAGTAATATTAATTACAGTTAGTAAAATTGTTAGTATTCAGCAATTTAGTAATATAGTAGTAGTAATATAGCTATTAATATTCAAGCAAATAATATTGCTAACTGTAATATTATTTGCTTGAAAATTGCCACAGGTGGGAAGGATAAGTACCTGAAGTAATTATTTTGATTTATCATTTTTTATTTTATCAAGTATTTTGATTTTATCAATTCACAATACATTTAATAACTGTAGGTGTCAAGATACCACAGTGTCCACTATACTCATATACATTTATCATTTGTCAACTATGCTTTAATAAAGATAAAGGCAAAGATTGCAAAGGAACATTGGTTCACTCAAATATGAATATAGTATCTAACAATAATATAAGATTTAATAGGGTACACAGTCAGTGGGAAATCTATTATTAACTGTCCTGTAATTTTTGTAAATCTTCAAATGTTTTATAAGCAGTAATATTTTTAAAAATGGTAGTTTATTGAAAAATATCAAGCAAAAGATATACACATTATAACTGCTACTCTTAACAATGCTAAAAATGTAAAAAAAAAAAAATTCTGAGGAAATCCTACCTAGAAAATGACATTTGGAAGGGGCATAATTTTCCTGACAAACTCTTATATGTTCTTTGTAGTTGTATATATTCTTTAACTGGACCCTGGATTAAGAGGAATCTGAGATTTATAAAATTCATGTTTTTGCCTGGATCTAATTGACATATTATATTAAGTATTTTTGTTATATTAATGTCTGCTACAGAGTAGGGTCATCCCAATTTTAAACATATGCTAACTAATATATGTATTATATAGATACCGAGTTCAGAACCATGATGTCATTAAACTTACCAACCTTTGTGCAGCAACAAATTGGTGTCTCTCTGTTGTATTTCTTAACTTCATGCGAAAATAGGTCTTTGCTTAGCCGATGTAAAGATTTCTCTTTATCCTGTAGCTCAGTTTTATAATATGGAAGGGCAGTGTGTGCGTGTATGTGTGTGAGCGTGCATGTGTGTTGTGTGCACATGTTAGCACTGCCTACTTGCTGCCATAAACACAATATTTTACCAAGAAAATCGACAGAGATTTAAATTGAAAAAGACGTTTTTAAACATCAGTGTTTGCCTCCTTGGTTTAGTTAGAAGGGATGCTGAAGAGGGAGATTCAGGACATTAGCACATTATGAGAGTGTAATTTTATTCACCAGTTTCCTTCCTTCCTTCCTTTCTTTCTTTCTTTCTTTCTTTCTTTCTTTCTTTCTTTCTTTCTTTCTTTCTTTCTTACCATGGCCAGCTGCTGCTTTACGGAAGACTGGAACACCTCAGGCAGAGTCACACTACAGCTCAGTGTAACTCTCATGGCAGAGGAACCCCTAGAAGATTATGTCCTTTGATTTTTCACAGATTTTGTTAGGAAGGCCTGGCAAGGGGGTTCAGCTTCACACTTCAGAAATACACTGAGGCCAAGAGTTATTTCTGGAGCTTTCTTTTAAAGTTCCATAAGCTCTGAAACTCCGAGTTTCTGAATCCATTCTGTAGTTGCTCCTCGCCCAAAACGAGATTATTTATATCTTTTCCAAAAGTCACTTTGAAAGTAAAAAGAATAAATAAAAAGCGTTTTTGCTGGTGAGGCAGCCAGATGTGTGGATGGTTCTTTGCAAGCTGATGCTCTTACCAATGACCACGTGATCATGTGAGGTGGCCTCACTGGTCACACACGGGATGCTGAGAATTGTAAAACAGTGGACGCTCTGCTCCCTGTGATCAAGAAGGGTGATGGAAACTGTTGGCTTTGGAATGAGAGAAACGTCATTCAGGTCTAGAATCTGGGTCATCACCTCCACTGCCCCACTCCTCCTCAGCTGTTTGAGCTTGCACCATCCCTACTCCCATCCACCCCACCCACCCACCCCCAGCTGTGTGAGTGTGCCCACCCAGTTTCCTTATGCCAGCCTTCCTTTTTTTTTTTTGGTAATTGAAAATGAAATGGTGCCGGGCGGTGGTGGCGCACGCCTTTAATCCCAGCACTCGGGAGGCAGAGGCAGGCGGATCTCTGTGAGTTCGAGGCCAGCCTGGTCTACAAGAGCTAGTTCCAGGACAGGAACCAAAAGCTACGGAGAAACCCTGTCTCGAAAAATCAAAAAAAAAAAAAAAAAGAAAATGAAATGGTGCCCAATGACTAGGCATGAGTTTACTATTTAAGAGGAACTTGGGGGCCGCAGAGAGAGTGGAGCTTGGCTCTTAGCATCCGTGTTGGGCAGCTCACAACAGCCTATAGCTTCAGCCAGGGAGTCTAGAGCTCTAGTCTGGTCTCTGTGGGTACCTGTGTACACATGGCAGATAGATAGATAGATAGATAGATAGATAGATAGATAGATAGATATAGATAGAGAGAAACACATGCCAAAATAAAAATATTTTAATTAAAGCTTTATTATGAAGAATTTGAAAAGTAAAAAAAAAATCAAGCACCAAAATGAACCAAATCCAAAGTCTACACATTTCAATTGAACTCCTGTACAAGGGGAATAACCATTCTGATACGTGTCAATAAATTGTACAGTTGGATTAGCCGTTCTGAAGCTGTGAAGCTTCACATGAGGTTTTACACATTCTTTAGAAAAGTCACAAAAGTTAGGGATGCATAGCAGCTGACTTCACTGGGCAAGAGTGGATGGCTGGGGACGGCAGGGCTTTGTATTGTCCTTGACAACTGGCTAGTTTCTCTACAGTCCTTAAAGATGGTTTCAGCGCAGGAGGAATCCACAGAGGTCTGATACCCAGAGAGCAGGGTGTTGCCTATGACCGTCCCCACCTCCAACCCCACCACTCTGCCTGAGCATTTCTGCTTTCATAAAGGGCTCCTTCCTTATCTCTGTCGTCTTTCATCTTCTCCTTTCTCTCCAACGGTGTGAAGTGGGGTTCATTTTGAAACTTGCTTCCCAAGTTCATGTCAAATACAAAGAAGTCCATGAACCTGTGGTTTGCCTAGCACCAAGCACAGTGGGAAGATTTACACCTGACGATTATCAAATGAGAGCTTTGGTTTCTTTCCACAGGGAGTCAGTTTGCCAGCGTGTTTGGCTGGAGGGAGCTTGCGGGAGCTTCCTTCTATCGCTTCTTTGTTCATTCATACTTGTGACTGGTGTCACGGTTTAAAGAGTTCCAAATGTCAAGAATAGAACTGATCCCCACACTAGCTGTACAAGTCAAGGTAGGCATAAGGCCCAAACATCTGTGTGTAGAATGAACCCTTCCAAGATCCTCCCAGAAGCAGAGCTGGGAAATGAGAACTCACATATGTTGTTTTTGAGTAAAAAATGAAAGATATAAGAAAACTGAATACACAGATTTATTCATAATTATACCAAACTCAAAAATCTCATTTTATCGGACAATATGCTTAAAAATTCTGCATTTAGTTTAGGGTGAAAATAATTACAAAATTTGCATTGTCCTGACTTTTTATAAGTTCCTTTTGATTATGGTAATATAATTATGCCTCTTTTAGATGGGTGATTAATTTACTATTTACTGATTAATTCGCCTTATGCCTTTTGTTTGGTGACTTCAATGGTAACATTTCAAGTTAACTTTGAACCAATTCCTTTGTTCGCTGGTGGCCAGGCCTAGGCCACTGACCTCTTCTTCTTTGGACTCCCTGTCCTTGATATGGTGTCTCATAGTCAGTTACAGGATAGCCAATGACTCATTTATGCATTCAACTCTTATGATTTGGGGAAACAGGCAACATGCATTGTGTTTGATGAAGATTTGTGGTTTCGAACGGTACTAACGATTATGGCATGCCAGCTCTGTAACTGACTCTGGCTGGCATTTTCTTTCCAAAAACTCACAGCAATCCCTTTTGGTAGATTTGATGACTCCCTGCTCAGGAAAGTTAGATCCCTTTTGGCCAGGGTGACACCGATATTCAGCGTGTTTTAAATTGCTTGATTCTAATGTCTGAACTCTTTGTGCCAGCCTCTCCAGCCTCTTATAGTACATGATTTTAATCTTCTTATTTAACTTATGAAAATTCAGAGTAGGAGTTCCCACTCTCTTACAGCTTAAGTTTATTTTTTAGAAAGCTTAGCAGTAACTGGTGACTCAGAATCAGATAGCTACGGAGGTCCTCTGACTTTCCCCGGGAGTGCAATATCAAAATTAAAATGAGATCATCGTATGGGTCGTTAGCGTTGAACTTCAGGAGGGCATCATTTCAAGATAAGAGCATCTTCAGGGTGGAATAGAAATAGATGTCTTTCAGAGGCTCTTACTTTAAAAGGATGGAAGCTACCGTGGCTGCCTCTGCTTCAGTCAGCATTTGACTGATCGACTGTTGTTTCTGGAAAGGCCGATTCTCACCATATCCTAACTCCCAGTCCACGGTGTCTGCCAGAGGAAAGGGCTGACAGGAAGTCTTCTCTGCAGTGTTGGGGGTCCTTCTTTTTCTGTCACCCAAAGAACTTCAGTCATCCCTACCCACCAGTTTGCATTTGCAATAAAATGAAGTTAGAAAGCGGGAAAGATACAAGAGGATGGCAACAAAGGAAAAAAGCATTGTAGAGAGGTCTCAGGTTAGGCTGCCAAGGTCATGCCCTTTATGGAAGCCCCTGGACTGCTTCTCTTCTGTGAGGTGTCGCAAAGGACTATGGCTGAAGGGAACGGAAAGAGGATAAGCAAGCGTTCTTTTGCTTATTTGCAAAACTGCTCTGTAAAAGGAAGTGTTTTAGTAAGAAAGCAAAGACCCAATGTGAGTAACAGTGTAAATCCTCAAATGCCTCCAGTTTTATGACAAGGGTCCAAGGGGCTTGGGTTTCAGAGGAGAAGAAGCCTGCGGGTATAAATTCCCAGTGAGCTGACCATCTACCATGCAGGCCCTGAGCCAGGCAGGCCAGTGGGGAAAAGCTAATTAATGATTGGTTGTGTGGGGAGCTGTTCCCACACGCCTTCTGCTTCCTCTAAAATGTCAGGCTGCGCATCTATCTGGACCCTTTCTTATGGCACCCCTAGTCGAGCAAGTGGGCCCAGGATAGGGTGTTCTGAGAGGTTCTGCTGGTGTCACAAGGAACCTTAGCAAAGTAGGGGACATTACAGCCTCAAATCTCAGTGAAAGACTGCAGAGGGACCCGAAAGATCAAGCCAGGCAATTTTTATATTAACACGTTAATAGCAGCCCAGCATCAATTCATTTAGTCATGCCACCGCAAATGAGACCCACAGTGACTCAGTTCATCTTGATGGCTTAGCAAATGATAATTTTAATGGCCTAGTAACATTAGGACATCTCTATGTCATCCAGTGAACTACTGGAAAATAGCCTGAGACTGACGGGCAATCGAATCACAGAAAGACCCTATACAACATTGGTCCTTTCTTCCCTTTCCTTTCTTCCTCTTTCATTCTTTCTTCCTGGTGCTGAGGAATCAAACCAGAGCCTCCCATATGCCAGACGAGTACTTTAATTGCATTCCTGGGCTTTGAAAAGCAAATGCACTCTGGCTAGCGCTGGAGCAGTGTCTCAGTGGTTAAGGGCACCAGTGGCTCTTGAAGATCTGCGTTGGGTTCCCAGCACCCACATGGCTGCTCAAATGGCTGTCTGTTTCCCCAATTCTAAGGGATATGAATGCCGCCTTCTGGCCTCTTCTGATTCCTCACCCACACAACACACATATGTGCATATGGGTACATTCGTATATGTACACATACGGAGCACATATGTGCGGATAGGTAGACCCATACTCATAACAAGTAATTCAAAAGTAATGTGAAGGCAGAAGGAGCACCAAGGAGCTCTGGTCATCTAGCAACCCGAAATGTGTGCAAATGGCCTTCCGTGGACGCTGCATGAGTCACACGGGTGTAACCGTGGGGTTCGCATCAGAGGCTGCGCAACAGTAGCTGTAGGTGTTTAAGCCTCTGCTCCATTCAGTCTTCGCCGGCTTCAGAATGGGTAGTTGTTTCCGGAAGTAGCATACGGCTTCTAACTCACTGGCAGAATGTTTCCTGGGCCCTGCGTTTGTAGATCTGGGTCACTGCTCTAGCTCCCCGCTCTGCCACGGTGTCTGTGTCGCCTTGAACAGTGACCCGGTCTTTCTGAAATACACCATAAAGATAGATGAACCGTTTTTTGCCTCCTGCGGCTTGCTGGGGAGGTTCCATTAGACTTCACGGTTGGTACGGGCACTAGACAATTCTCAAGCTCTTTCTATCCAGGAGAAAATGGAATCTAGTTATGACAAAAGGCATGTATGCCTAAGCTTTTAAAAAACAGACTCAAAAGCTTTGAAATGTTTGAAAGGAGCATTTTATTTTACCTTGCTTCGCCACATGCTGTGGACGTAATTTTAATCCAAATATTAACTCCTGTTAGTTGTCTCAACCTGACTCCGAGGTGTTTCCATTTTCTGTGATTGTGTCTCTAAGGGAGGGCTGTGTGTTCACTAGGATTGAGTGTACCACTAATAAAATGTAATATTAAGTGACTTAGTTATTAGAGTCTAGTGTTCATGTTGAAAGTGGTTTGAATTTACACAGACCATGGTAATACTGATGTTAAGGTAATGGAGGGACGGTGGGTTCCTCATTTTTCCAATAGCGCCCAAGATGCCACACGACACAGGGAACGCAATGGAGAGGACAACACAGACAAATGCGGTCTTTTCTGTCATGGCAATGACAGGCTCTTAGGTGAAACAGACATCTATCAGTCACACAAGGGCACATGTGATGGTCACTCTTGTTAAGACAGAAATTGTATTGTGGCCAGGGAGGTCTGGGAATGGGATCTGGAAATGATGAATGAAGAAAGGGTAGAGGTTAGAGGTTGCCTTGGTACCGAGCGTGTTGGCAAGCATTCCCCTGCAGAGGCAGGTGTGTGCGCCAGGGTGTGAAGGAGCAAAAGCAAGAAAAACTGGAGCAGCAGGAAGCTCCGAGTATGGGAACGAGGAATAAGAGCCTCTAGTGAAGCTGGAAGGTTGGTAAACGTGCAGGGGGAAGGGCAGCCATTGCATGTTTACGCCCATGAGTGATGTGTTTGATATAGAATGTGGAAAAAAGAAATCTGACTTCAGGGTTCTACCAGTGACGTTGGCGGAGTATCATAGCAGGATATATATTGTCACATTGATCAAAGATCAAATCATACCTTTGGCATGCACTTGGCTTACAGAAAAGGCAAATCTTACCCATATGCAGTACAACCCTTATAAATGACCACTGATTTGCTATTTTTCATAATCTGTGACTCCATAAGAATTGCAAATTATATATCATAATAACATAAATAAAACTGAAAAGCTAAAAAGCCATTTTTTAAAAACATTGGATAATTAAGACACAAGTAGGGGATTAGAGAATGGACGGCCCAGTGAGCACTTGCTCTTACAGAGGACCAAGGTTCAGTTCTAGTAACCACGTCCAGCAGCTAAAAACCGTGTGTAACTCCAGCTCCAGGGAATCTGGCACCTTCCTCTGGACTCCATGGATGATGCATTAACTAGATCTTTTTAAAAGAATAGGAATAAGTAAGTGTTACTATAACTATCAATAGAAAATAAATTAGTTGATCACCCCAACAAATGTCCTGAATAAGAATAATTTTTATTTCTATAGTATATATTTTATAACATAGGATAAAATCTGTAGTACTTGACTTATCTTGCATCTCAGAGTGGCAGTCATGATCTTAGAGGGTCCACAGTTGATGTTGCCCAACATAACCACACAATAAAGTTGTTGGATGTACTCATCAAAAGTCAATAATTATTCTTAGATTGTGCATTAGTAAATCATGGCTGATCTCATTGTGGTTCATGCTGTCACAGAAAATAATGATGCCATGAGAATCCTACTACGTGAAAGTGGTTCAAAGCCTTGGGTATTACCTTGTTATTTCAGCTAGATTTCCAAAGTGAAATTAGAAAACAAATCTTGAAACATTTGTCTCTTTTCATTATTTTTCGTCAGTAGAGTTGGATCCCTTGGATGGGATGTCTCTATGTCAATAGAGCATCTTTGGCGCTGTCAGAAGAAGATAGAATTTCACTCTGACGTTACATTAATATCTATAAGACAATATATCATTTCTAATCATCGAATGTTTTATCTCCATTCCTGAGATACTGCCGGCAAAGGCTGTTCCTGCTCAAATCGAATTTGGGGCAGTTAGCTTTCTAAGGAAACAAGTTCATAGTCAAGAAAGGACATACCCTCAGACAGTGCAGAAATGCTGGTCAGGGACATTCCGTTAATTATGAAATGGAGATTCTGAAGCTTTTGAAGCTTTAAGGCAACAGGGGGAACTTAAACCCTTGAAGAGCTATTTAATGACTCCACCCTAAGCTGTGTTTGAAACAATCACTTACATGAAACAGAGACAATGGCTTGTGTTCAAGCTGAAGGCTGAAGGCTGATGATATCTTAGGTTTAGTGTGGGCCATCCAAGGAAGACATCATTAGAATCTTGCCATCTTCACTTGGATATAATTGCATATAGTAGAGAAACCTCATTTGTTCCCGATCTGTGGCAATGGGATGTGAATCCAGTTGTATCTTAGGTTTTCTGGTGCCATGAGAAAACACGATGACCAAAAGCAACTTTCGAAGGAAAGGGTTTATTTTGGCTTCCTGTTTATAGCCTACCACTGGTGGGAAGTCAAGTCTGGAACTTGGAGGCAGAAACTGAAGCAAAGACCATGAAGGAATGCCACTTTCTGCCTGACGTCTCCTGGTTTTTTAGGTTTGTTCTCTTAAACACCCCAGGACTACCTGCCCAGGGGTGGCAGTACACAGAGGGAGCTGGCCATCCTATATTAATCACTTCTCACTTCAGTAACTAACCAAGAAAATGTCCCACAGGCCAATCTCATGGAGGTATCTCCTCGCTTGAAGTTCCCTCCTCTCTGGCTTGTGTCAAGTGGACAAAGACCCGAACAGGCTTCTGCCTCCCGAGTGCTGGGATTAAAGGCATGCATCACCACCACCCGGCTGAACAGCCTATTTTTAATCATAGGAACTATCATGTAGTTATCAACAATAACTAAATACATAAAGAAAACCAGTGTATCTGAAATGTTGAAGAAAATGAGAGTAAAAAATTAGTTTGGAGAATGTCTTTGACATTAATCATGGGGGAAAAGCAACTCATTCTGGTGGAGAACGTAGAAAAAAACAAAATGAGAATAAATTTGCATACTGATTAGTCACGAAGATACCATATACAATTCACGATAAATTTATACTCCCGACACCAGCAGTTGGTTCCATGATTGTGTATAGTATATTGCTACCAGCGTTCTTAGAGGAAGAAACTGCATCCAACTAAAGGCCCCACAGAAAGAAGCACCAGCAGTTTCTAAATATTAAAATGAACTTGGAGAAGAATGTCCATACAAGTTCACTTATAATGTGCACGATTTCTATGACATCATAGCAAACGTGGATGAAAGAAATACTTGGCTGGGAAATCACTAAACCGTGAGATAGCTTAACACGTAAAAATGTTGATAACTCATTTTTCTCATAAAATAAATAAGTAAAATGAGCCAAAAATTATAGTCTCCTATAAATAATTTCACATGAGAACAACATTTATTTATTTATAGCTTTACAGAAATGACAGTAGTAAATTAGCATATTTGAAATCAAACTCAATCGGATCTGGTTACATATAAAAGAAAATGGTAATTTTGATTCATGAAAATTGTTCAATTGAGCTAGCTTGTAAAAATGAATTGTACAAACATTTGGCAGAGTTGGTCTGTGAATGACTAAAAGATGATTAAGGATTTTTTAATACTCTTGAAAAATATTTCAGCCTAATTTCTTAGGGCTGTTTGTGATGATTGTTAACTAGAGTCAGAGACTGCAAGAACATGGAAAGACAAATTTTTGTCATAGATTAAATGTGTTCCCTTAAGAGAGATTTTTTTCAATTATTTAATGGCAAAGAATATTAATAGAAAGCTTATGTACAAAGTTTGATGTTTTGTATAACAATGGTACTAATCCTGTAATGTCAAAATCACAGGGGTACGGATGAGGAAGGGGAAACGGGTATGGTTGTAGGCGGGCACATGTGCACATGAGTGTAGATACTCACAGAGGCCAAAGTGGGTACTGGATCCCCTGGAGCTGGAACGACAGCCCCTGGGAGTCTTACAACATGGCCACGTGTATCTCAGTACGCTAGAGACCGACAAAAACTAGCCATGGGGCCCACGCTTGAGCTTAAATCATCAGGCTTGGTGGCAAGTTCCTTTACCCGCTGAGCCATCTCTTCTACCCTTGGGGATTTTACACGTGGCACCTTGTAAGCAGGTTTTTTTCACAGCATGCCAAAATGATTTCGCTGGAGATCTTTGAACATAAACACAACTCTGCATAATGTTACGACACCGTATATCATTCTGGTGTTTTGTTTTATATGGCTTGACGTGTAGATGTGGCTGTTGGGTTCCTTCTTCTAGACTGAACCAAGGCTTTCTTCCTTGGAATCTCTCAAAACTTCCTTCTTTCCTTTATCATCTTCTCCATCGCTCCATTCCTTCTTCCTTTCCCCTCTTCCCCTCCCTTCCTTTTTCCTTCCCTTCCATTCATCTTTTCCTCCCTTCATCCTTCCCCCTCTGTTTCTCCCTTTCCTCTTTCCCTTCCTCTCTCATTCCTTCCTTTTCTCCCTCTATCATCCATCCCTCCCTCCTCGCTATTTCTCTTTCCCCTCTCTCCTTTCTTCTTTTTGTTCTCATTCTTTTTCTGGTATTGGAGATCCAATTTAATTCATTCTAGACAAAGACTGTACTATTGAGCTCTTTTTCTGTTTGTGCAAGGCTTTGATTCCCTAACCATTTCTCTGTGTCTCTGCGACCCCCAACTCCCTTTCCTTCTTGATGCTGGGTGGAATGCCTCTGCTCTTCTCTGTAATGGCATTCAGCAGTCCCAGCCTTGGCCACTACAATGACATCATCATCATCACCACCACCAGCAGCAGCCGCATGCAACATCATTTCTTGTATCCATTTGTAAAATTTCTCTAGAGTCACCTGCAAAGTACCAGTATCTATCATCATTAACTATTCTGTCTGTCTTTTTTAGAGGGTTTCAATTGCTTCTACCTTGACCTAAGACTAAGTGGAAGTTTGCAATGTGTCTTCTGTGATGAGAGATTATGTATTAAATTTTGCTTCTCTGAAACCCTCACTCTCCTCACGCTGGTGCCTACAACCGGGGGGAGAACGTGTGATAATGACTGTGAAGTCTTTCCTTTCTGACATACAATTGTGTCTGTCATTCTGCACGCTAAGATGAGATACCATTTATCTGAATATCCGCTACCCTTCCCACTCTCACTGCCCCCTTTAAATTATAGTCTGCTAAAATCCAGCCTACACTCAAGCCTCTTATTCATCTTTTATGGATCATGGGACAGTTATCTGATTTTGTCTCTACATAAATATGGCTTTTGTAATTTATATTCTGTCTTCCTATTGAAAGAACCCTGAATCATGGCGTCTCACCCAGGGTCTATTAACTTTATCAGTCTCTTCGTATTAATTTTGGGATAGCTATTCAAAATCGCAATTCCACTCCTGCCTACAATTTGTAAAGATACTGGCGTTTTAAAAGGCTGTTGTAAACACTAAGTTCGATAAAGCAGTAAGCAGGTACACTCTGAAGCAAGTAAATATTCTACAGACAGCTCCCAACATCGTGATGCATCTTAAAGAGTTTTTGCCTTTCAGATGTGCAAAAGTGAATTCCCACTCAGCAGAACCCGTAATTAGAATTTTGAGTGTGAGCTTTTTCTCCATCCAGGAATACACAGCCTGCTCCTACCTGGCCAGGTTGGGCAGCTGCAGTGACCCCCCCATGGGAAACGACATGATGTCCCCGTAGTTAGGCAGGTGAGCAGTATAGCAGTGGGTACGATCAAGGAAGTTTTGGTTTATGCTAGTTTCAATGTGCAAGGGATTTGGGGGCTTGTAGAAGTACAGAACACTTGTGTTGAAATTTTTAAATGAGCTTTTTGTTTCCTTCTGAGGACGACCCATGGTCCCTCAGAGATCATATAAACCTTCTTAGTTTTCTTGTGTATCTCCTTTTCATTTCCCTTTTTTTTTTCTCGTCCCTGATCCCTTAGCTCTTTGTTCATTCAGTATGGATTTATTGAGCTCTGGCATTTTGCCAGGTTCTGTTTAGGTCATGGAGATCATGTGGTGACCCATGAGTCTTCTGTCTTTGTGCAACCATGTTCCAGAAAGACTGCCTTATCCTTGTCCTGGTCTGTCACTCAACAGAGGTCACTGGCGTGAGGACCCTGTACATGTTCTGACCCTTTCTTCAAGGCTTCCCTCCTCCTCCTTCCCCTCCTCCTCTTCCTCCTCTTCTTTTTGGTTTTTCTCTGTGTTGTCCTTGCTATCCCGACACTCAGTCTGCCAGGCTGACCACCAACTCCTTGCCTGCAGAGTGCTGTATTAGAGGCATGAGCCACAACTCCCAGCCTGAAACTGCATTTTTTAATCTCTACTAAAGGTATCCTTTCCATAGTCTGCCTGTGTTCCTTCCTTCTGTCCCTTTCCTTCCTTCTGTCTTTTCTTTCTTTCTTTCTTTCTTTCTTTCTTTCTTTCTTTCTCACACACACCGCGTTTGCACAGTAAATGCTTCCCCTACCTTAGGGACCCCACTTCTGGTTTCTTAAGAACAATGATCCTCCTGCACGTACTGGCTTTGTGGGAGCCTAGGCAGTTTGGATGCTCACCTTACTAGATGTGGATGGAGGTGGGTGGTCTTTGGACTTCCCACAGGTCAGGGAACCCTGATTGCTCTTTGGGCTAATGAGGGAAGGGGACTTGATTGGGGGAGGGGGAGGGAAATGGGAGGCGGTGGCGGGGAGGAGGCAGAAATCTTTAATAAATAAATAAATAACAGTGGCTCTCCTGTCAATTTCCTACAGAGTTTAAAACAATAAACTGTACAGTCATTTGGTAGCTGTTACAAGGACAGTGGATAGTTGAAGTAACAACCTAGAGAAACGTGTGTGTATGTGTATGTACATACTTGCAAATGAGCTAAGAGTTGCTATTTTCCTATTAAACTCAGTACTTTGTAGTTTTCAGTCCTCCAGCAAGTACCATCCTCCTTCTGTGTCCGGGTATAGAACAGTACTTCAGCTTTCCTGAGTACTTGCTCAAATGCTTCATCTTAAACAAAACTAAAACCTTGAGTGTAGCGTTAGTCCTTCAGTATGTTTGGAATTCTATTCTATAAAAGGATTACTTTGTCTAAAACAATATGTTTGTATTTTACTGTGAAGTATATGTGTGGCAGATACATACTTAAGAATGTGTTTCAAGGGGCTGGAGAGATGGCTCAGAGGTTAAGACCACTGGCTGATCTTCCAGAGGTCCTAAGTTCAATTCCTAGCAACCATATGGTGGCTCACAACCATCTATAATTTGATCTGGCTCCCTCTTTTGGCATGCAGACTGAACACTGTGTAAGAGTAAATAAATATTTTTTTTAAAAAAAAGAATGTTTCAAACTGGTTTATTTCTCCAGCACCTATTATGTTAGCAAATATTTCTTGCTAGTTTTACTGAAAACAATGCAAACAAACCCCAAGACTCTTTTAACTTAAGCTGGATGATAACAAACTAAAACTCGAAACTATTTTAAAAAATGTGAAAGTTGCCCTCACCTTGATTTTATTAGACTTATTTTAGAAATACGTTTCCCTTCACTTGGCTAAACAAGAAAAAAATGTTGAAAATACCAAAAACATTATGTTTTTATATTTCTTGCCTAAACAAAGCCTTAAATTGGCCACGGCCAGAACTAAAATTGAATATTGTTGAAATAGGAGCGGCGGGGCTGTGTCCCCGGCACCCGGCCGCCCCCACAGCTAGCTTTACCCGAAATAATTACACGGAAACTGTATTCTTTTAAACACTGCTTGGCCCATTTCTATCTAGCCTCTTCTTGGCTAACTCTCACACCTGGACTAGCCCATTTCAAATAATCTGCTGTAGCCCACGAGCTGGCTTACCAGGAATGATCTTAACCTGTGTCTGCCTGGAGTGGGAGAATCATGGCGACTCCTTGACTCAGTTTCTTTCTCCCAGCATTCTGTTCTGTTTACTCCGCCTACCTATGTTTTAACCTATGAGGGCCAGCCAAGCAGTTTCTTTATTACTTAACCAATGAAATCAACAGATTGATATATGACACTCCCACATCAGAATATTTCTTATAATATCATACCTGCCCCTATGAATACAGTTGTTGTTTTTAAAGAGGCCCTCCCAAGCCTCATTAGTGTCCCCCAAATGGGATAAGGTGGGTAATCAAAGCTAAAGCGGTTATTAGGGCAGCATCCAAAAGGCAAGAGTGCATCCAAGTCATCCAGCAGATACTGAAAGAGTTGGGCAAAGCTTCCAATGGACTTGATCTGCACAATGATGGGCTTTCATTCCTACCTAGTTAATTAGGAGGCACATAGTAAGACCCCGTGGATCTGACCTTTCATCTTGCAAGAAGAAGGAAAACTGTATCCATCAATCAAAACAAACTGCAAAGCAAGCCTTGTTCAGAGACTCTCTATGGTGATGAGTCATGACGACTTCGTTTTGTGTTCTCCAAACAAGGTTGGTTTTGTGTCTCCTGACTCTGGCGTATGTGGAGCCCACATCCTATTTCATGCTGTCTTTCCTTTCCATTTTAACCTCAAAGCCAGCCAACTGGTCCCCAGCTGATGAGGAATATGCTACTAGTGGTCCACACTGAAGGAGCCATGGCAACCTCAGATTGCCAGGGTTGGGAAGAAACTGGAAGGCCATCTGACCCAGCCTCTTATTCTGTAAATAAGAACACTGAGGTCTAGGAAGCAAAAAGACACCACCCTGCCTCCCCGGTCCCCCAATACACAGTTACATAAACATTTTCTTTACACTCAACCTCCTGAGGCATAGATGGATGTGTCTTCCCATTAAACTTCTTGTTTGGCAACATGAAAAGAACCACCCTGCTTGTAGGTGCTTCTCTCAATGTTTGGTAAATGTGCAAGGAACCTGTTGTGTAAATGTTTAATTACAGCAATGAGTGTGTAATAATACTCACAATATCTTCTTGCAGTGAGTGACAGGAATTTTTTTGAAGCTGTGCACCGCCTTTTGCCAATATAAAATCAAATAGTTGGTGACCCTTAATATTGAAGGAAAGAGATAACCCAGGTTTTTTTTTGTTGTTGTTGTAAAGATAATCCAGGTTTTGTTGTTGTCTTTCTTTTGTAATTAATATATAATTGTTTCTGTATGATGTTTCTCAGAAATATATTGCAAGTGAACATTTTTTTTAAAAAAAAATAATAATTGGGTATACAGGGATCTGCCTGCATCTATGTCTACAGGCCAGAAGAGGGCTCCAGATTTCATTATAGATGGTTGTGAGTCACCATTTGGTTGCTGGGAATTGAACTCAGGACCTCTGGAAGAGCAGCCAGTGCTCTTAACCTCTGAGCCATCTCTCCAGCCTGCAATGAGCTTTTAACAACTCTAATGCAAGCTCAGTATGGTCATTTAATAGGCTGTGGATGATATGCAAAGCAAATTTATATAACGATATTTAATAATATTTTTATTTTAGGTATAGAAATTTGACTTTTTAAGTCAATTTACAAGTGAGTATGTGTTGGGAGCAGTGAGACTCCAGATCCTGAATTTCTTGTAATCCCCTGATCTGAGTGCCTACAGCTGCTCTGAGCACGAGACCTTCAGGAGTTTCTGATGGCAGGAGAGTGGTTTCTGGTGGGTTTGGCTGGGGCGTGGCTATCTCTATATAATCTGCCCCTGAACACAATAAAGGGGGCATTCTTGGGGAATTCAAGGATGACCCGTGTCGCTGTCTCTCTGTCTGTGTGTGTGTCTGTGTATTTTAACCTCCAGCCCCCTTGCCGGAAGCTCGCTAACTGGGTGCCGCGCACAGAGCGCAAACACGGGGGCGCGGGGCGCAGCAAGGATGTTACAAATCAAAATTCCATTTTGTTATGAAATTTGATCCCCTCAGCGCCTGGTAGCCAGGCCTCTGAGGAGGATCACCCAGATGAAGCCTGCCTTCCTTTGGCCTCAGCCCTGGAATCATCATTGAGAAACCAGCCTGACTCCATTTTAAGATTAGGAACTGTTTTGGGACCCTAGCTAAGTTCAGTTTCTGTTTACTGTAAAACTCAATTTTCTGTTTCTTAGGGTTGGGCTGCACCCACTGTGTAACCGTGGAATGTTCTGTAACAAATGTTCCAGGAAGATTTCCTTAACTGCTTGGTCTCGCTCCTATAATCACGCTTGCCTGTAAAATCCTCCACCTGGTGGTTTTGCCCTATAAAAGAGGCTTGAGAAATTGGCTCAGGGCTGCTCCCTTGAACCCCATCTTAGGGGGAGACAGCTGCCAGACTGGCTGAGCTGTGCGCAGACGAAAGCTTGTGTCAGGTCAGCCATAACTTGTGGTCCTTGCTCTGCACTCTCATTCTGTGGGATTAACACCATCAGCACGGCAGTGTGTACTAGGACCATAAGATCTCAAGGCCACTAACTTGTTCTGAGACTCTAGAGCTCACATGCAAAGATAAAAATAAAAACTAAAGTGGACAATGAAGCCTCAGGGAGAAAAAGGTGTTACAGAGGGAAAGGGAAATTTATAAGGCCTTCTACAGCCTGAGGTTGATGACTATCCTGGAGAGTAGGCAGGGGCATGGAGGAAAGAGACCCCACTAGGCAGGTATAGTAGTGGATGCCATGGCCAAGTGCAGTGTGGAAGGCCCAGCTTGACGTCATTTCCCAGCCACAGTTCAGCGCGTTCCTCTTCCCAGCACGACTGTCCCAGATACTAGAGTTTTACACCAGCAAGCTGAAAATAACAGAGGGTGGCTTGGGCGACTTCAGCAGTTATTAACGTGTGTGAGTCAAGTCTGTAGTTCTGCAGACAGCAGTCTGGGAGTCCAGTCTGAGGAGAGAGAGGACCCCAGACACACGCCATTGCCCTTTCAGCCCACAGTTTAGTGTTAAAGCCTCAGATAACAGAAATGAAGGGGTGGAAATTTGGTTTGTGTTAAAATCGCAGTCTTAGCCAGGCAGTGGTGGTGCGCGCCTTTAATCCCAGCACTCGGGAGGCAGAAGCAGGCAGATCTCTGTGAGTTCGAGACCAGCCTGGTCTGTAAGAGTTAGTTCCAGGACATCTAGGACTGTTACACAGAGAAACCCTGTCTCAAAAAACCAAAATAGACAGACAGACAGATAGAATTACAGTCTTGTGATTGTCCTCTGTTTAGGTCAAGAAAATGGAGGCCAGAGGGAACAGAAAGCAATAGGCTTCAGTGTAGATTCTGAAGGGAAGACTTTGTTCTGCTAAGTGGGAAGACCTGTTCTGCTGGATCTGAGAGTATAGGACAGGAGTTTTCTCTTCTGGAATATTCTTGAGGAGAAATAGAGAAGGATAAAGGCTGAGGCTCCTAATGCTGCACTGGTTGCCATCATCAGACTTTTAAGGGGCTTTGAGATCTGAATGTAACCAGGCTCTCAGCTTTACTCAACAAATGTCCCCAAGAAATTCTATTTCTGGAAGTAGAGATTGAGTTTGGTGACTATGGCAAGGACACCTGCTCACGTACATTATCTTTTTAAAGTTGATGATCATTTCATGTCCCATATATTTTTGGGTCTAGAACATAGAAACGAGTCAATGTTTGCTGTGTCGTTTTTACTGCAAACTTTAATGGTCAAAGTTGCCGTTGACTGCATCTCTGTGCGATGTACGTTTTCCTTTCATCTGGAATGCTGTCCGGGTGCGTATGGAGAAAGCGATGGCTACATAACCACAGTGCCATGCAGCAGACAGGTGTCAAGTGACCGCAGGGTGAGGATGTGTGAGCTAGTGTCTGTGAGAGAAGCCAGCAGACCCCCAAAGGACAGGGAACGATGGAAAATTCTGGAAGCTTGCAGTTGGAAGGCTTGTCAGAGTTGGCTGTCGAGTGTGATGAGTCTGTGTACCTGAACTGAAGGGGAAGTTGGTGTAGGCTGAGGATTCCTAACTCACAAACCTCAAATCCCAAGTGCACCCAAATCTGAAATATGGGAACACTGACGTAATACAAATGGAAAAGGCCACATCGTAAAACATCTGCTTCTTGTGAAGATTATTAGAAGCATTGTATAAGACTACCCGTACATTAAAAAAAAAAGTATACATACCTTTACGTATGTATAAAGGTGCACACAAAACATAAATGAATCGTGTGGTTAAGTTAGGGGTCTCAACCCAAAATACTCACTTCATACATGAAAATATTCCAAAATTATAAAACATTAAAAGTCTTTCTTTTTCTAAACACTTTAGGTAGTGCACACCTCAAGGGTGAAGGGGGCTGAAGGGTAGAGATGCGAGGGGATTGAAAGTCACCGATGTGGGTGAGAGGCAGTGAGCTAAGGGGAGGCAGACCCTGTACTTAGGACTGTTTAACTATCCGCTAGAATGGTTAGGGTCAGACCTGTTCTAAAGCACTTTTTCCTTTAGCAGTCATTAACGCTAGGTGTCAGAGTGCTCCGGTATTCTGTGATAGCCAGCGGACTATCTCCCTCCGTCACAAAGACGTCTGGCATCTTTTCCATGATCCCTACATGTAGGGGTCTTTCTTAGGATTTTTACACTAAAACGTGCACACAGGAACCAGCTGCAATTAATCCGTGAGAGCCCTACTTTATTCTTCCGGTTTTTGTTTGTTTTGCTTAGTTTCTATTGGGTGGGGGTGTTCCTTTTATTTGTAAAGTTCTTTGTAAGTCCCATGACCTACAACCATATTTAGGACTTTCTGGAAGGATATCGAAGTTTTCATTAGGGAAAAAGCCATTTCCAATTTAGTCAAAAAAAAAAAAAAAAAAAGACCCTGCTCATGACAACACTCCCTCACGAGCATGGACATTAAAAAGTATTGAAGGACGCGGGCATGAGATCAGCTTGTTAACGCTCCCCGTCGTCAGAGGGAAATCAAGCCTTGAAATCAGAGCCACTCCTGGATCGGTTCACACAGGAAAGCGAACATGTTCTTTGACCTCAAAGCAAATTTCCCACCTTCTGCCTCGCTAGGACTCCCTGCACCCTCTCAAAACAGAAGATGAGAGAAGCGATTAGAGCCGTTCTTACAGCGGGCCGTCCAGCTGGACCGGAGCCTATCTTCATCAGAGAGCTCACGTTTCCCCGTCCTTTAAAAAAACACGAGCTAGACAGTGCGTGTTCGTGTTCAGGGATAAGGTCGTCGGAGTGGGCGAGCCTTGGCTTTGCATTTGTGTGTGGATGACTGAGTCTCATTTTGGAATAAACTCCCCATCACGGGAAAGAAGCCCAAGAGAGGGCGGTCGTTCTGGAAACTGCATGACCTTTCCCACCCTGCCTTCCAGGTAAAACATCACCCAATCAAGGAGGAGACTGCTTTCGTTCTCCCAAGTTCAGGGACATGGTTACCTGGCTTTCAGGGACTTACTTCTAACCCGAACAAACAGTGCCAGAATCTTAAATGTTCGGAGAAGAGCGCTATAACTTCACGGACAACAGTTTGAGTGCTCACTCTTCGTACCAAAGGTGTAAAAACGGCATTTGGCTTCCCATATCCTTGTGTAGAGAACGATGCACGCAGTAGGTGATGGGCTTTGTGTAGGCGGTGTCTTGGGTAGGGCGCACCAGGGAAATAGAACCAACAGAAAGTACGCATATAGAGAAACGTTTATTCTAGGGGATTAGCGCTCAAGAGTGTGGAAACAACCTAAAATCTAAAACAATGAGGATGAGCCAGCAGGCTGGGGAGGTGAGAGAAGCAGCTTTTCGGTGCCTAGCAGCCTGGCTTCTTGCCTGGCTATGTTAGTCTTTTGTCATATTTGGGCCTCAAGTAATGGGCGAGACCCTTCCCCCATCCCCACTCCCGCGCAATAGGGAGGCCATTCTGCGTTATTCCAGCCACTGACTGTCACCTTCAGTTTTGAAACTACACACGTGCAGACAGTGACAGGGAGCATCAGGAACAGGAGCTTGAAGAGATCCGCAAATGTGGAATGAAAAACTTCCGTAACATCCAGGTTGATGAAGCTAATTTATTGACTTGGCAAGGGCTTATTGTTCCTGACAACCCTCCATATGACAAGGGGGCCTTCAGAATTGAAATCAACTTTCCAGCAGAGTACCCATTCAAACCACCCAAGATCACATTTAAAACCAAGATCTACCACCCTAACATTGATGAGAAGGGGCAGGTCTGTCTGCCGGTAATTAGTGCTGAAAACTGGAAGCCAGCCACCAAAACCGACCAAGTAATCCAGTCCCTCATAGCACTGGTGAACGACCCCCAGCCTGAGCACCCACTCCGGGCTGACCTAGCTGAAGAATACTCTAAGGACCGTAAAAAATTCTGTAAGAATGCTGAAGAGTTTACAAAGAAATATGGGGAAAAGCGACCTGTGGACTAAAATCTGCCATGAGTGATTCCAGCAAGTTTGAGCAGAGCCCCCGAGCAGTGCATTCAGATACCCCGCAAAGCAGGACTCTGTGGAAAATTGACACGTGCCACCACCTGGCGTCCGCTTGTGGCAGTTACTAACTTTCTACAGTTTTCTTAATCAAAAGTGGTCTAGGTAACCTGTAAAGAAGGATTAAAAATTCAGATGTCCAGCCACTGACTGAACTGTCGATATCTGCCCTCTAAAAATACCCTCGTAGAAACATACAGAACAATGTTTGACCACAAATCTGGACTGAATCAATACACAAAATTAATTGTGGCACGGACGGTGCTGCCCACAGTACAGTTCGCTGTACCCCACACATGGACAAACGCAACCCAACTGGATAAATCGCAAAGAGAAACTGATGTCTCTTCCTCCCTCTTAACGAGGTGCTCGTCTTATTTTAAACAAAGATAGATGGATGTAATTTGTCCCTCTGAAAAGTCTACATGAGGGTATTTCAGGCAGATTTTAATCTGATTCATTAGGTTTGGAAAGCTCCCACGGATTGTCATTTAAAAGCAGGGGATGGAGAGATGGCACGTGTTCTAGAGGACACGGGTGTGACTCCCAGCACTCACGTGGTGGCTCACAGCCATTGCGGCTCCAGTGGCAGGGATTTGAGGCCATCTCTTCTGGCCACCGTGGGCACTGCACACACATGCAAGCAAAACACCCAAACACATACAATTTTTTAAAATTTAAATTTGCATAAAAAGACCAGTGAGCAAAGACTTACCCATTAAAATGAATGATTTCAGAAAGCAGAAGCCCCTTTTTTTCTGCTGTCTCCCACCGCCTGCCACTAAAACATGCAATTTTCTTCTTTTATTTCTACACCTGTGATTCAGGCGGAAAAGTCAATGTAGCCTAATTGGTGACTTAGAATGGGGGCAATCTTCATTCAGAATAATTTCCTGTTAATTGTCGGTAAAACTAAGAGGCTTCCGGATTCTCCCCCCACATTTGAATTACCCTCAATAAAAAATCAAAGACAATTATTTCATATAATAGTAAAAATGCTCTTTTTCTTTGCTAACAAGACTCCAGGATTGGTCTCTTTCATACGAATCTTGCAAGTATGTTCATTGCTTTTACTGTACTGGTTTAGCACTTTAAAAAAGCATCCCATATTAACTAGTATAGCAAAAATATTTATATATATATTATATATACTTATATAATAAAATATATAAATATGTTATATTAGGTTTGGTTTTTTTTTAGATAAACTTAGTTCATTCAAATATTTCTCCCATTGAAGGCTTATAAACCCAGGCATTTAAATTGTATCCTTCCAATATGATAAGGAGAAATGGGCATATTGTCAATTTGATGTCACAATGAACCCCTACAGTTATAATGGTACATGGGAGCTTGCTTTATTCCCTTGGAGCAAAGGTTAAAAATAAAAGTAAAAAAAAAAGAAGGAACCCTATTATTGTGGCGCCGCCTTTGGGAACACTTGGGGGTAAATTGCCCAGAAAACATGCTGCTTGGTGAACCCCCACAAATGGCTCCCCACAGCTTTCTGAATCCACACTGCAGTTACAACCCAGATGCTGCTGAATGGCTCTGAATGACGGGTTGCTTCTCCTCGCCATCCTCTGCTCCTTTTATCGCTGATTTATATCAATTGCCCTCCAAAACACTGTGGGCTGTGGGCAGTGGGTGAGTCACATGCTGGCTACTTAATGGTACAATGGCTTGAAAGTTGAAGGCCTCTAATGGCTTCAGGTCATGCTCAGAAGTTGATGGACAATGCCAGACATTTGACGACTGAATCATGCCCCATTTGTCAAGCCTCGTTCTGGGGCAGAAGCTACTGGAAACCTCCCATTCATCTAAGCCAATCATAGAAATTCAGCCCAGAAGAACGGGGACTGTATTTTCTAATGGAGCAGATAACCTCACCAGTTGGCTGCCTGCTTTTATTTTGAGTGTGTTTGCCAGAGACCAACTGTGCTGCAGAACTGGTAACCTTTCTTAGCTGACAGCCCGTATTCTCATGTTGTTAGGTGAGAGGCTGTGGTCTGAGGTCTGGTTGGGCATTGTTGTTTGGGACTTTTCTTGTGGGTTGCAGTGTTATGGGGTGAGAAGCTTCTAGCAAGAAAAGTAGCACTGGAACCACTTCCTTGCTCTCATGCTTGAATTCTGTCTAATTCACATGACTCCTGCCACAAGCATCCATCAGACATCTCAGTCGGGCCCAGACCTCATATGGTATAGCATGATAGATTCCAAAATGGCCACACAGAGAATGACTTTTACTTTGTCTTTCTTTCTTTTATTTCTGTATGTTTCGAGGCTGCCTGTGATTTCTCTGCCTTCTCTCTTTTCAAAGGGCTTGTAGCACTGGGTCCTGTTCTCCCATAAGATGTTTGCAGATGAAAGAAAGCTGTCTGCGACACCAGAAGGACCCACGGCTTCAACTGGCCCTTTGTTCCTTCTCTCTGCTTTTCATGCTCCATAGTCAGGTCTTCAAAGGCCTTTCTCACCGAAAGGGAGGCATGAACATGCTATCCTTGTGGCTGGTACATTGCCTAACTCTTTTTCTTCATGATTTAATGAAAGTAATTGAATTCAAGCCCTGCAAGACCAACCTAAGAGAGAGTTATGTGGTAGATCTGAAGTGAACCACACAAAGTTTTCCTTTCCTTTTTCCCCCCCTTTTTTAGTTACTTTTTATTATATGTGTATGAGTGGTTTGTGTGCATGTATGTGTGTGTATCACATGCCTGGAGTGATACAGAGGCCAGAAAAGGGCGTCAGATTCCCTGGAATAAGGTTACAGGTGATTGTGAGCCACCATTTTTGGGGCTGGGAATCCAACTTAAACCTGCAAGAGCAACCAAGGCTCTTAGCTGAGGAGCCATCTTCCCAGCCCTTCCCTTTACTTCCTATTGCTTCTTAACTGTGTGGGCAGGGTGGCGGCTGTTGGAAGGGGAAGAGAATTGGTCTTTCCTTAGTGTTCATGTAGAGTTGGTGCCAGGAAAACCTATGTGTACAAAGTCTGCCAATGGTCAAGTCTCTTACATAAAACAGCATGGTGTCTGCTCAGTCACGATGCCTATTCTTTCTCTGATTCCCATCATCTGTGAGCGTCTCACAGTATGAAAATATGGGAATGACATATATGTAGTTGTTAGATGATATTATTCAGAGAGACCGATGATAAGACAAACTATACATTGCGAGTATTTCCTTGAACCCTTTTAATCTGTTTTTGTATGACTCCATGGCTGCAGAGCCAACAGATACAGAGAACTGGCTGTGTGAAGTTAGCCTGTTTCTTTCGGTGAGCTCAAGCTGTATCTGAAGATATGACAGACTCAAGATGAGGCACAGTGTGCTAGACAGAACACAGGCCAGTTCTGAGGACGCCTGTTGCCAGAGTGTCCTTCGGGAGAGGTAACAGAAGGCAGGGACCACAGATGAGGCTTAAAGAGAAAATTGAGGCTTGAAGGAAGCTAAGTCTGCAGATGGGGGCACCAGGGGTATCCCCATCACAGCACAGATGTGTACAATGGAGTATAGGAACAAAACCAATGCATCTGCTCACCCACATGGTACATGAGAGAGGACTGGAAATGAGCCTGGAGACTCAGCACGAGGATCTGTATTTAGAAGACGTTCAATGCCCAGATTCAGACTTTCTCCATTAGTTCCGAAGACACTGGGTGTTAGGGCAGCAGCTTCACAGGTGCCATCAATTGGAGATAGAGCTGATGATCACAGCCAGGGTACTGCTGAATTAGTATGGTTTATAGAAATGGGAGAGTTGAAATAAAGAATGAACGACCCGGTAACACAAAGGGATCATCAAAAGGACTTTGAGGGGAAAGAGACACTCTGGCCATATGACAGCATTCATGCTGGGACATTCCCAGGGCAAACCCTGATCTGATGAGGAGGCTGAGAGCAAGCACAGAACAAGACATCCCCAGGCCACCTGCACATGCGAGCATGCAGAGAACATGTGCAGGTTTGAGATTAGGGTGAGCATGGCATTACCGATACAGAGAATCAAATCAGTAAGGACGCACGGCTTGTACCATCTTAAACCGTGAGATCACCATGGATGCCCTAGCCCTCCAGAGAGTAACACAAAACTTGTCTGTAGTCTTGTCTTCATTTTTACATCCCTGTTGACCCCAACCTGGAATATGTACTTCTCTTGAGGGAAGCCAAGAAAGGAACGACAGGTGCATCCCAGTATTGCTAGTCTGCTGCTCGGTGAAGATTTGGTTTGCAATCTAGGGCCTGGCTGGGCCGTCAGGAACTCATGGTCCCTTTGGAGGTTTGGTTTGTTAAGGAAAGCCTTGCCCGTTCCCTACATAAATGGAGCTGGTTTGTTTCCTAAATTGGTTAGGACAGCCTAGCTTTCCAAACAGCAGAGCTCAGCGTGGGCTGCTGAGCTGTTTGTTAGTAGTCAGGATTTGCAGGAGGAGGAAGTGTGAAGCAGGAAGGCGAAAGTGTGGGGACCAAGTTATTATCTGTGATGAAGCTGGAGACCTGGGAAGGTGTGCCCTGTCTTACCACTTGCCTTGAGATGTCGCAGAGAAGCAATTAAACCAAAACAGTCTCGGGGCAGTGTAATCATAAAATAATTTCCGTGATTTAAAATGTCATGAGATTTTTATTTGACATTTTAGGTGATGCGTGTTGTCATTTCAAGCCATTAGGGGAAAAAAAAAGTTCTCTCAATGCTTGTTTAGCATCAGCCAAACACCTAAGCCATTTGTTATGAGGACAGAACAGAACCAGGCCTTAGTTTGCCATGGGTGGTGGTGGGGTAAGAGGGAGCTTCTTTTTATCCATTCTGGGCTCATTCCTGAGGCTACTAAAACAAAGGACAGATTAACAACAAAACATACAAATTTCTTTAATACAAATTTTCCATGACTTGAGTGCCCCAGCAGGGATCCGAAGACTCTGTGCAGTGGTTAAACCTGTGTATGTCTCTGCTAGGTTTGTTGAAGGAGATACACAGGTAGAGAAAGGATGATGGTTATCGAGACGGAGGTCAGACTGCAAGGTCTGTGGGCAGATTCTCCTGGGCTTCTCTGTGTCTTTGGCTCCCTTCCTTTTGTTTTGCAATTTCCAGTATGCCATAAATATTTTTTAAAATTTATGTTAGTGGGTGATTTGTCTACACATATGCATGTGTGCCACAGGTGTGTGCTTTGCATACAGAGGCCAGAAGATGGTGTCAGGCCTTCTGGAAGAGGAATTACAGATGGTTGAGAGCTACCAGGTGGAGCTGGGGATTTAACACTGGTCCTCTGCCAGAGCAGTGATCCTAACTGCTGAGCTGTCTCTCCAGGCCTCAAGGTCCATACTGTGTAGTCTTCTATACAAAGTCCAGTGATCAGGAAAGGGCATGTCCTCTCACTCTGTCATGAACTAGTCCACAGGGAGGGCAAGGCGGTCAATACCCATGTCCATGCTTGAAAATATTATTACCCAGAGTCAGCTTTAGAGTCTACGGGCCTATCAGGTAAGCCTGATATGCAAGAGAATCCACCAGATTCCAAAATGAAACAAAACAGAAGCCATGGTAGAAATACTGAAATATATCTTCCTGCAACTTTTCCAGAATTGAGATATCTGTTTAAAAACCCATAAAACACAATAGCACGTGGCGTCTTACTTGAATTTCAGTGATTGGAGACCATTTGCCCCCAACTCAATCAGGAGTGTTCCCTGAATGTACACAGCTTTGATTCAATGTTGTGAGGGATTCTAAGATTTCCAGGTCCAGGTGGAGATGATACATACTGCATTTGTGATCCAAGCACACGCGCGTGCGCGCACACACACACACACAATGTTTTATTAACATGAAGAGCGATTGTCTTCTCCTACAAAGTAAGCACTGAGAAGTGTTCAGAACCTACACTTGGGACGACCAAGAAAGAAGCTGTCAGAGATCAGACATTAATAGCAGAAGAGGGATTGAAGAGACGAGAACCAATGGGACTCATGCCTGGGACACCAGAGTATCCCAAACCCCAGGAGACAGGGAGGGTATGCAGAATGCTGGTGTTGCTTCCGCATTCACAGAATGGCAACCTCATGATGGTTGGATCCTTTATGTTTCTACCTGAAGCCAAAGTTTTCTGGTGAGTGTTTAGTAAAGGATCTGTGAGCTCTTAGTCTCTGGATTCAACCTACAAGAATGAAAAAAAAATTACAAAAATGTCATATCTGCATCAAACTTATGAAGACCCCCTCTGTTGTCCTTCCCGAAAACAAAGACTTGCGCAGGACTTACAGCATATGAAGTTTCAATACCAAACATAAAGATGATTTAAAGGATGTAAGAGAATATGTGTAGATTATCTTCCAATACTATATACTGTTGCCTAGAAGGACTTAGCATCTGTGAATGCTGTTAGCCTTAGAGGTCCTAGAACCAACAGTGAGAGATCACTGTACTTTAAAATGTGTTGCTAAATTTAAACTCCTCTCCTACCTAGAAGTGGTCCTTGCCTTGATTTATTGACAGAGCTGCTGAGCGTTGGAGAAACCTTGGGCTGCCTGTAAAAGCTGTGCAGCCTTTATTGTTCTCTAGGGCAGGATGTGGAAAAGATTGCTTCCAAGTATAAATGGCGAGGGTTTCAGGTCTCTCCTACTCCAACAAGCAGGCAATGGCTAAAAACCATACACCGGCTGCTTACCTATATCAATTGTTCTTAACATGTTAATTAATGTTAAGACAGATTGTACATTGATGCTTTTATAAGCTTGGGGACAACAAACACATTTCTGCAAGGGGTGACATGATATGGAGTTAGGACCCAGGAATGTGAATAGATGCTCTATACCTGTTTACAATGTTCACAACCATGCTGCCTTCGGAAATGATTCTAGTTTATAGACATTTATGAAAGAATGTCATTAAGACCGCCTACCCCTGGAGCCATGTTTTCATAAAGAAAGTTATATCAACTCATGACTTACTTTTTATTTTTCTATTTTTAGCCCGGAGCAGGAAAAATGAAAGCTATTTTATTGGATTTTATTTTAAGTAGAAAGTTCCATGAAGTATATTTATAAACTGCAATAATATCTAGTTACTACATGGATAAGATCTAAGGAATGCACTATAGTTTAGATTGTTTAGGGCATTTTTCCCTGTTTTTATTTGCTTCTCTTTTCGAAATTACTGTACAAAGTAATGGGTTTAATAATGGTATTTTTATCTGTAATATGCTTTTTTTGATCATCTGCCCTCTTCTCCCCCATTTGCTGTCCCCTTATGCCCTTCCACCTACATCCCTCCTCTTTCCAATTCATAGCGTGTGTTCTGTTACAGTTGCCTCTTCCTCAGACCCTCCCTTTTCCCCTTTCATGCTCCTTTGTCTAGTTTCCTGACCTATAACTACAGTCCCCTCTACGTGTGTGTGTGTGTGCGCGCGCGCGCGCGTGTGCACGTGTGTGTGTGTATGTGAGTGTTACATATGGGAGAAAACTTAGTTCATTGTGATTAAATAATTTGTAGGTTTTTAAGATGCCATAGTTTTTTTTTCCAAAACACATTTTTTTTAATTTTTTTTTATTTTTTAAATTTATTTATTTATTAAGGATTTCTGCCTCGTCCCCACAACCGCTTCCCATTTCCCTCCCCCTCCCCCGATCAAGTCCCCCCCCCCTCATCTGCTCGAAGAGCAATCAGGGTTCCCTGACCTGTGGGAAGCCCAAGGACTGCCCACCTCTATCCAGAACACATTTTTAAAAAGCCATCTTTGCATAGGCGTCATGGTTTGAAATCTACCTATCTCTTACAAAAATGGAGCTCACTTGCTTTTGGGAGTATGTATGGCCAGAAAGCTTGTGGGGTGTGGTAGTCCACTTGGGAAGGAACACGCTGAGAAGGAGAGAAATAGAAGACCTGTGCTATGCATTCCGGGGTCTGTGACCCCCCCCCCCCCCCCCCCCCGAACACCAGGGAACTTGAAGAGCTATCAATTCTTCCTTCATTGAGAATTTATCATTGTGTGCCGGCGAATGCCTGCAGGTGGAGTCCGCCCACGTGCTCTTTCTGAGGGGTGTTTAAATCCCCGGCTGGTCTCCCCGCGGCCTGAAGAGCTGCTGCCGCCCTCTGTGTATTCCCATGTTGCTCTGACTCACTGATCCAGGTCTCCTGAACCGCTCTGGGTTGCTGCCATCTCCACTTAGCAAATGAATAATGAATGAGGCGTGTGTGAAAGCTAATGGCTGGAGATAGAAATCAACAGCTCCTCGCAACACGGGTCTAACGTTCCCTGGTCATCTCCATGGAAACCGCTGTTCATCAAGACCCACTAGTATTTCAGTAGACTGTGAGGACCAATCGGTTTCCGAAACTTCAGGTCAGCTGTTGAAAATAGATTCAAGGAGCACAGATTGAGACAGAATGGGTACGCGAACACCATCTGCATGCAGCGGGGAGTTGGGTGAGGCATCCTTCAGAACTAAAACAGAGAAGCTCATAAATGACGCAGTCAATACTCCGCTATAAGATTTTTTTTAATTTATTTATTTATTAAGGATTTCTGCCTCCTCCCCCGCAACCGCTTCCCATTTCCCTCCCCCTCCCCCGATCAAGTCCCCCTCCCTCATCTGCTCGAAGAGCAATCAGGGTTCCCTGACCTGTGGGAAGCGCAAGGACCGCCCACCTCTATCCAGGTCTAGTAAGGTGAGCATCCAAACTGCCTAGGCTCCCCCAAAGCCAGTACAGTGCAGTAGGATCAAAAACCCACTGCGATTGTTCTTGAGTTCTCAGTATTCCTCATTGTCTGCTATGTTCAGCTAGTCCGGATTTATCCCATGCTTTTTCAGACCTAAGATTTAAATTGAAAACTGAATTTATATCCTGCCCACCACTCTAGCCCAAACTGTGACCGAGCGAGCCGCACTGTCACAAGCACAGCTGACATATTTTCCAGGTGGCTACCCTGGGATGCAAGGAGGAAGGTTGGCACTGATGTTAGGAGAGCTGAGAGCATCTGGCTGCACAGCGCTGGTACAAAATGGGCACTCCAGCCCCATGCGGGCATCAGTGACGCAGCATTGCTAACAGGCTGGGCATGTGGTCACCCCGTGGGTGCCGATGTCAACATAATCCACTGAGCAGCAGGTGGGATAGTGCCTGGTCTACTCCAGCCCTGAGGATGGGATGTTCCAGACACTCGGAGGTGGAGGGGAGAAGCATGAGGGGACAGTGGTTTAGCCCCTCTGAGACTGGGAACACCCAAGAGGCACATGCTGGGGGCTGTGCTGGAACTGGAGGATGCTGTGGGTGGCACACCTGGGTATGATTGAAATAGAGGTGGACAGAAACATTGAGACCCCACGGTAAAAGCTCTAGAGTTACTTAGACTTCAGTAATAGATTAGCAAAATAATAGTGTAAGCTTCTGACATTTTTTTTTAAAACAAAAAAAATATACAGAAGTATTCTGCCTGCATGCATGTCTGTATACCCTGTGCATGCCTGGCGCCCTCAGAAGAGCGTGTCAGATCCCCTGGTGCCAGAGTTAAGATGATTGCTGGCCGTCATGTCAGTATTTCGAGTCAAACCTGCATCTGCCGGAAGGGCAACCATTGTTCTTATCCACTGAGCCACCTCCCCAGCCCCGGCCTCTAACCTTTCATGCTGTCTAATTAGACACAATCTGGGGATGGAAAGTTGAGCCAGAAGGAATCTCTGCAAAGGTGGGCTGTGCTTCAGTTTGGGTAACCCCTCCAGAGCTCACATTGAGATTTCATTGCCACAGCCCTGTTGCTAGGAAACAGGATCTTTGGGAGGTGATGAGGTTATTGGGCTTCATTGTCATGAACTGAGTTAATGTTATGGTGGGCGTGGCTGTTACCCCGAGATAGGGATGCTGGTTCTAAAGGCAGCCCTTCCTTGTTCATCCCCACCTCCAACGGCAACCCCCACTCCTGCTTCTGCTTCCTCCATTGAATGACACAGGAAGAAAGCTTTTGCTGGATGCTCAGTTGGACTTCCCAGCCTCCAGGACCATGAGCCAGATAAACTTCCATTGTCTACGCATAGCCAGTCCTAGGTTATCGCAGCAGCAGGAAAGGAAGGAAGGCAGATTCCATGTTGTCTTGCTACTGACAGTGGATGCTGTGTTTCCTCTCAGCCCTCTTCATCTGTGAGCCTAGGCAGCAACACCCCTTGGTAGCCTTCCACGAAGTGAGAAAATACATGTAGAAGGAAAGACCATTGCTTTGCTATCTATGTCTCCTGAGGTGGCTGACCCGCACTGAGTTGCAGGAATTCCCTGGGCAAAGCAAGGAACACGGGTGGGTCCTTTGGCTGACGGCTCAGCAGGCAGGCTCTGGTCTCTTGGAGTCCCCTGAGACTTTCTGGGGATCTTGGCCGGCTGCAGGCCCCAGAAATAGTAAGATCTGCACACCTTGTGATCGCAGGATAGACTGTTTGCTATCTGTATACGATGTCACCACTTTTGTGATGTCACTGACTTTGTGATGTCACAGAAGCGGTGACATCATAGTCTCTAGCTCTGTGTAGCACATTCCTCAGCCCTTTCTCTACTCAGCTAAAGGGAACACTGCAAAGACAATGTATCTTGATGTTCTTCTATAGAACCTATAATGGAGCGTTCCATTTACAGGAACATTACTTAAGCTTCCCTAGTGTTGCCAAGTATGCCGCTTTAACCCTGTTCTCCAGGTCTCTTGAGGCGGCCCTGCTTGCCTTTCTCCAGTCTTTCCCTCTTTTGTAGACGTGGTCTGCCCTTCATGAGTCAGCTTCTGTGAAGAGCACACCCATCTCTGTGCCTGGCCTGCTAGCTGGAGTCTGAAGCCCCCCCCCCCCCCCCGCAACTGGATGTGTTCATCTGGAAAGTGCAGCCTGAGTTTAGGGATAGTCTTAGGTGAGATGGGATTCTTCTCTGTATGCTGTGAATACCATTCGTTAATAAAGAAACTGCTTTGGGCCTATAGCAGAGCTATAGGGGAACGGAGCTAGGTGGGAAAAACTAAAATGAATGCTGGGAAAATGAAGGGGTGGAGTCAGGGAGAAGCCATATGTAGTTGCACCAGAGACCGACACCAATTTAGCTGGTAAGCCACAGCTATGTGGCAATATACAGATTAATAGAAATGGGTTAAATTAATATGTAAGAGTTAGCCAATAAGAAGCTAGAGCTAATGGGCCAAGCAGTGATTTAAATAATATAGTTTTTGTGTGGTCATTTTTGTTCAGTGCGGCCGGGATGAACAAGCGGCCTCCTCCTATGCTTAGGTCTGTCCTGTAGATCAGGGGTGTCTCCCATCAGGATCCACATTCCTCCCACACCAGCTCCACCCCCAACATCCACTCTTTGAGATGAAGGAAAGTGACAGTGACCAGCACACACAAATGGTGCCAGTCAGACCGTTAAAGGTGCTGTGCGGGGCCTCACTCTCCCCCTCCCCTTAGTACTCACTTCTGATTTTCATCACAGAGTTGAGGCTGGTCGAATCTGGCTGGAAGCATGTGTACAAAGCAGGTCAAAGATACTGCGTGAGAAAATGCAATGAGAGACAATGGTCGTAGCTGCAAAGATTCGGGCTCCAGGCATTCACCTTCTGGGTGAATCCAGGACTGGACGCTCCCCCTCCTGGCCCTGCCTGCTTTTCTGGCCTTCTGAGGAATCTCAGCACCTTTCCAGCTTTATAATGGTCATTATTTGCAGTTTCTTGCTCTTTGTTTATTGTTTGTTTGTTGTGTTTTTATGGCAATGTCTCCTCTAGCCCCGGCTGGCTCCAGACTGGCTTACGCTCACCATGTGGCTAGCTAAAGCTGTGGAGATCAAGAATTCCTGCTTCTTGGTTTTTCCTCTCCCTCCCACCAAGTGCTGGGATCATAAACATGCTTTATAGAGTCCCAGGGATTGAACCCCAAGCTGGCACAAGTCAGAGTCAATACTCAAGTCACATCGCTGGCCCTGAGTATCAGCTTTCTAAGGAATGGCATTACTGTTGCACTGTTGTGGATTCTTGCTAAACTATTTCTTTCTTGGGATAAATTTAAAATATTTTTCTTTTCTTTATGAGATTATAAACAAATTGCAGAATTTATCCCTTCCCATTTCTCTCTACAACTCATATACTCCTTCTTGATCTCCTACAATTCCATACCCTTTTTAATTGTTATTACATGTATATATGCATTACATATATATCATTATATTATATGTTATATACACATAATATTTGTATATTATATATTTATAATACATTATACATTGATACTATATATTAGTATATATTATATGTGTGTTAGTACTTGCATGTGGGCACCTAAATATAATCTCCTCTGCCTGTATAACGTTAATTTTTATTTGGTGGTGATGGTCTGCTAGTTAGCAGTGTGTGTTGCACAAAGGGATGGAAATCTCTAGAAAGGGAGGGAAGAGCCTGCAAGGACTCAAGGGGTCATTACAGCTGGTGTCTCTCTGGAACCCAAGGCCTTCCCTAAGGGCCAAAGTTCTCCCCTTGCAGTGATATGAAAAAGGAAACGATGTCAGGTTACCACTGCATGGTGCCAGGGAGAGGTATCAACTACCATTTAGTAACTTAGCCTTTGCTAAGTGCAAAACAATAGTCAACAGCCTTCTTCATTCATAGCCTCACCCACTTTCCTGGCCCCAGCCTCCTCCATTCATAGCCTCATCCACTTTCCTGGCCCCAGCCTCCTCCATTCAGAGCCTCATCCACTTTCCTGGCCCCAGCCTCCTCCATTCATAGCCTCATCCACTTTCCTGCCTACAGCCTCCTCCATTCATAGCCTCATCTACTTTCCTGGCTACAGCCTCCTCCATTCATAGCCTCATCCACTTTCCTGGCTACAGCCTCCTGCATTCAGAGCCTCACCCACTTTCTGGCTACAGCCTCCTCCATTCATAGCCTCATCCACTTTCCTGGCTACAGCCTCCTCCATTCAGAGCCTCATCCACTTTCCTGGCTACAGCCTCCTGCATTCAGAGCCTCATCCACTTTCCTGGCCCCAGCCTCCTGCATTCAGAGCCTCACCCACTTTCCTGGTATTGGCCTCCTAACCTTGGTCCTCACTTCCTCAGCACCTAGATCTCCAGTTTCATATTTAAATCGCTTCATTTCTCTTCACTTTGTTAGACACAAAGGACAGGGATCAATGCCAGCTTTTCTGAGGGGCTAGCCAGGATCACACCTGCTCCTGTTTATGCGGCTAACCTGTGAGCACCGAGGAGGGCTAATCAATCCTCTTAGGGCGAGCTTTGTTTCCAGGGAGGCGTTGCTCTCTGGCTTTGTACACCTCTAGGAAGAGCAGCAGCGGAGAAGGAAGCCACTGTCAGCCCAGCTCTGCATAGCCGCAAAGATGTGCAGATTTCCCTAATTGCTGTTTTTATTTGCAGGGCTTCTATTTTAAGCACACGCTCACATGTGGATTGACAGGTACCAGCCAGTAATGGCTGTGTCTATCTGTAGGGCCTGAGAATGCTCGTTTCCATGGTGACAAGAGGCACTGCAGAGAGAGGATTATGGTGCTTCTGGGACCAGGGTGCTGTCACAAGGGGCCTCCTGGTGTGCTGGTGTGTGTGGTGTGTGTGTGTGTGTATGTATGTGTGTGTGTATGTGTATGTGTGTGTGTGTGTGTGTATGTGTGTGTGTGTATGTGTGTGTGTGTGTATGTGTATGTGTGTGTGTGTGTGTGTATTTGGGGGTGGGGCAGAGCAGTTTGCAGCTGTAAAAAAACCAAAGGGGGCAGGGGATGGGGGAGGTAGGAGAGGAAATGTTAGATGAATCTGGGGAGGGAGGAGTGAGAAGAGGTGAGAGCTGGATCAGGGGAATTCTAGAAAATGGAAGAAAAGACTATGAATAGAAAGAAGAAAAGGCAAACACGACAGAGCCTCTCCTCCCAGCAGAGCCTGCTCCTGGGCTCTGAAAAGGCTTCTGGTAGCAGAACAGACACGACAAAGAGGACTTAGCAAGCAGAGTGGGGAGAGTTCAGAATTCTCTGGAATCTCAGTGTTAATAGTCTGCTACCTCCTCCAGTTCAGCATTGTGGCTGAAGAAGAGACAAATGGCCCTCCCGTCCTCTGTGAGATGCGTAGGTCATGTGAAGCTGTTAATTATCTCTGGGGCTCCGTGAAGATCCGCCCCAAGATGAAGACCACCCACCCAGAGCTGTCTCACAGCCCTGTCGTCTCATCTGAAGGAATGACTGAGCCATAGCCCAGTTTAGGCTGCCAGTGTCCCCCAGGGGCTGTGAGAGGATGCCCACCCGAGGCATTCTATGCCGTTCATAGTCACACTTCTTTATGAGCAAAGATACACTCGAGCTAAAAGTCAAACACCACTCCGGGGGCCATAGACAAAGGGAACCTCCTGGGATTCCTCAGTAGTCTCTGCTCACAAAAGGCGGTGGCTCCCTGGTTCTAGCCTGGCACTACCAACTCCTGGCCACGCACACAGTGTTCCCACTGAGTGGTTTGTGCTGATAGTGGTGAGTGGTGACTGGTATCTATGCATTTGACAAACTCAAGGCTTTAGGAGCTTGGGCAATATGCCCCGATAGAGGAGATCAAGTCACACCAGATGGCTGGAGCCTTTGCTGTCTTTACATTCATTGGTTTATTCTTGAATGCAAATCCTTTGTCCGAACTCTGCTCATAAAGCACTGTAGAATGGCCACTAGGTGCAGCCTGTGTCTGTCCATACTTGGCCTTTGCAGAAGTCAGTCTGTCCAGAGACAAGCAACCATAGGAATGAGGGCTGTAGGAAGAATTTCCATCAACAGAAGGAGCAAACGGCAGGCTGGGGATTGAGCTCAGTGCTAGAGAACTTGGCTGATGTTTATGAAGCCTGTGCCAAGTTCCTAGCCCTGAAGAAAAAAAAATAAGAATAAACAATGGAATGTTATTATCTTGTAAAAAGTAATGAGAGCTGGATGATGGTGGTGCACGCCTTTAATCCTAGCACTTGGGAGGCAGAAACAGGTGGATCTGTGAGTTTGAGGCGGAAGAAAGAAAGAGAAAAGAAAAACAAAACAGGGCTGGAGAGATGGCTCAGCGGTTGAGAGCACTGGCTGCTCTTCCAGAGGACCCATGTTGATTCCCAGCACCCTCATGGCAACTCATCCATCCAGAACTCAGTTCCCAGAGACCTGACGCCATCTTCTGGCATCCATAGGCACTGCACACATGTGGTGTGCTAAGATACATTCAAGCAAACACGCATATACATAAAATAAAAAGAAACAAATCTTTACTTTAAAAAATAAAACATACGGAGAGACTTTCCTGAGGCAGCAAACTTTCTCTGCAGGACACTGTAACAGTGGGCACAGACCCTAAGCTTGTTCAGAACCACACCCTGTACGATACTAAAAGTGAGCCCAGGGGAAGCAACGGATCACGTGACACATGTGGTAACGATATGCCTGTGTGTCTTCTTCATGTGTAACTAACATACCTGTTTGCTGGAGATGGCAAGGTTGTATGTGTGGAGTGGACAGGACCTGCAGCTTCTGCTCAGTTTCGCTGCAAACCTAAAGTTGTTCTAGGCAATGGAAGCGTACCAATAACAAAATCTTAAGATGAAGAAGGAAGTTTCATCAGAGGCTACCGCTGGATGGATCTCGAGGCTATTGTAGGGAAAAGACCAAGACTCTATGATCTGGCTTGTGTGAGATGCTTGGAGTATTCAGTCTCAGAGGCAGAAAGCAGCCTGTGTCCACCAAGGTCAGAGGAGGGAGAGGACGAGGGAGCAGTTGACAGCTAGTTTTAGTCTCAAAAGATGAAGAATTCTAGAAATAGTGGTGGTCGCATAAAAAAGTGAATAACAAAATTATCCGAGATGGTAACTTTTATATGATGACATTTTTACCACACTATAAAAAAAAATTAATGGTTTTTCCAACTGACCCCAGACGAGGAGATTCCATTCTGTCTCTGAGGGCAGACTTCAGGGTGGGGACATCCTTTTCTTGGGGTTACAAAAAGGCCAGTGTGCTGGGATCCAGCTGGCTCGACGCCAGTGCTGTACAGAGAATCCTTCGTATTTCTTGCAAGACGGATGCAGTAGCCTGCATGTGGTCCCCTCTGTAGAGACAAAGATCACTCTGAGCGTTTACCACAGAGTAACACATTGCAAAAGCTTGCTGCACTCCAGCCGATCAGACTTGAATGAGGTAAATGACCAGGGCTGGCCTGCGGCCACCGGGATTTGTTCCCCATGAATCAACACCACTTGACGATGGAGCGGACTCAGCATCTTTTTCAAAGAAAGAAGTGTCCTGTTCATTCCCTTTGGGCTGACATTACTGTGAGTCAGTGCTTTCACCCTGGAGTGGGAGAGCAGGGAGAGGTGGCAGGGTTTTGGAGGAGGCGGGAAAGCACAGATCTGAGGACAGTTGTGCCGATGGGCTGAGAGTCATGCCTCATAGATGCTCTCTGTCTCTCACCCTGTTTGTGTGTTTGCTTTCTGTCTGTCCTGGTCCTGAACCCCTACAGGGATGAGCTGACACCTCTCAGTATCAGGGCTCCATCCTCCGCCACATCCTGGCTGCTTGGCAGCCGCTTGGCATCACTTTGTTGGGTCACTGCCTCTTCACAGCCTGGCCCCTTCTCCCAAACGACATTGCTGAGCAGAGCACTGTGCAGTTTGGGGACAGTTTGTTTAAGGACTAACCTCTGGAGGATGGAGGGCTCACAACATTCCTCATCTTAGAATGAGAGAGAGAGAGAGAGAGAGAGAGAGAGAGAGAGAGAGAGAAGAAAATAAATCACATATGGCTACCATTTAAGGAAGAGTTTTTCTAAGGACCAGAGGACCACAGAAGGCAGTTTATGGGTGGGGTTTAGCAGTCCCTGAAACTCAGCACATTGGTAGTTCTTACTGTAGCTAGAGTTTAAGTTATTCAGACTCAAGCTGATTTTATAACCCTTGTGGAAGATAGCCCCATGATTCTGCTAACTAGTGTCATTTATTTCAGTATTTCTTTATGAAATGGAGCTTGTAAAGGGTGAGGTGTGTGTATAGAATTCAGTGTCATTGATTCCGCCAAGCTTGACTTTTCTGGAGTTCTCATGCCATCCTGTGGACAACTCTGGTATTACACATTTCTTTGAGCATTTAAAATTTCTATTTCCTTGTTAAAATGGTTGCTGTGTACCTGTTTTCCCTTAATTATAGACTAAAGTTAATAGGATCAGTAGTTAAAATCAGTGCATAATAAAAGTATCACACATGGACTTATTATATAAAAAGAAGAAAATAAGTTACACAGAGCAAAAAAAAAATCAATTCTTCAGAGTGTGGTTTTACCATACATTATTAACATCATGGAGATTCACTGACATGTTTGAAATTGATGCCAATTTATAATGAAGCCATAGTAATGAGCCATTAAGACCTCCTTCAGGCACAAATGGCCACCCTGCTTCCTGTAATCTTCGTGTCTGAACATGGGCTGATACCCCAAGTGTGGTTGGCACAGCCTGCTGGAGGAGGGGGGGGGGGTCATCCTCTCACCCAGCATCATTCCTGGACTTCCCCTTCCACCTTGACTTTGCTCGTAGGGAAGAGCATGGTGGTTTTCTGGTACAGTTACACCTTTGCTGTGATATCTGCAGGCGGATCCTCTCCTTGAGAACTGCAGTGTATCCCTGGACTTACTTATCACAGCCTTAGTATCTGCTGACTCACAGCTGATGTTGGTGATCTGGAATACCCTAGACCCAACTGTTCCTTGGCCTCAGTCTCCTTGAACAGCCAGGCCAAGGGAATCCAATGGGTCAGACCGCAGTTGGAAGCGTGTGTCGGCAGAGCTGAGAAGAGGGGGCTGAGGGCAAGATGAAGAATTGAGTCTCCCTCACTTGGAGTAAATTCCAGGTGGTTGGCATGTGTGTTCCTTTTTTCACTCCCAGGAAGGAGGCTCCAATAAGGAGACTGTGAATTCGACCCCAGAGAAGCCAAGTAACAAGGAGAAACCTAAGAGAAACATATATACGTGTGTGTGTAGATATATATGTATGTATGTATGTGTGTGTGTGTGTGTGTGTGTGTGTGTGTGTATATATATATATATATATATATATATATATATATATATATATATATATCCCTGTTTGTCCAGGTCAAGTACAGCTTGATCTGCTTAGCTACTCTGAGAGGAGTGTCACCCACAGAATTTGTGGGGGTCTGTGGCTCTGTGTTCAGTTTCTTAGGGGCTACTCAGAAGTGGCCAACACAATTTGAATACACATATACCCCAAATCTAGCATGTTATCTTAGCAATTTTATAATGTCTGGAGAGGGCTGTTGAATATTTCCAAATTGTTTCCTTCAATAATGAAGCCCAGAATCTATCAGGCTTAACCCTTGAGTTTGTGTGCTGTGTGCGAGGCTTTGTCTCAGCACACAGGGCTGGTCCTGAGGAGCACCTCAGCCCTGCTCCTCTGGCTTTCCTGAAAGTGCTGGCAGCACTGTGTCCAGCCATGCCTCACTTAGAACCTCAGGGAAGTTGAAAGAAGGGGAGGGCCTTTCTGACGGCTGCTCACGAAGCACTGTTGCTGCAGGAGATGCCAGCCCTGCTGAACACAGTGATCTTGGGCTTTCAGCCTCCATGCTTGTAAGAAGTGGGTGTCTGCGGCTTGCTGCTTGCTGCTTGCCTTCTCACCTCCCCCATACCGCTACTGTCTGTGGTCTATTTATTATTCACTTGTAGACAGGTTAGTAAATTTCATTGGGCGCCATATGTCTATCTGTGTTTAGCTCTCTCTTTTCCCCTCCTTGCATGTAGCCACATACGTCCTAGCACTTAGTAGGCCATCAATATTGTATATCAAATTGATTGATTTGAGATTGAGAACCCACAAAAGGAAAGAATTTTCTGAAAGGGGTTTGGAAACTAAGTGAGAAGAGGAGAAAGCGGCCAGGGTGTGGAGGGAGAGCCGGTTAAATGTGCGGCTCTCCAGGATCAGTTTGAGGTGTGTCTATGAGAGCCACATAGACAGCATGGGTGGAGATGCGGTGGAGCCAAGGGAAAGAGTTGAACTGTAGAGTTGGCGGTCACTGCTCTAGAGCAGACAATTTTAAGTCTGCATTCGTCAAAGGAGATGCTCTGGGGCGTGCAGGAGTTCAGGCTGGAAAAAGCTGGAGGGATCTCGTGTGACCAAGAAGGAAGTCAGCATTTCCGCAGGAACACTGTCACTGGCTGGCAGGAGAAGGGTTCTTGTTCCACGATCCTTGTCTCTACTCCAAGCAGACCGGAAAAGGGGGATGGAATTTCATCAGGGCTGCCTTCTCAGCTCCCAGGAACTGCCCTGAGCATCAGATGAACAAGGCTTCTTCAAGAAACTCCCATTTTAATCCTCCTGTCTCAGGGCTCTGATTACATTGAACTCAGTCATCCTTTTCTGTCCGAATGGTATTCTGAAGGATGGCGTTCAGGTAGCAGACATGCCAAGTCAGTTTGACAGCTCTGTTTGGTGGTCTGAACCTGTAGCTCACTTTTCCTCTCAAGCTGAGTTGTGGTCATGGGAAGTTGCTCTTGCCACGCGAGCTTGTGGGCGTGGCTCAACTTTGTTACTCTGTAGCCATTTTCCTTGGCCTTAGCAGTCCATGGGTTGCCCAGTCTCCTTTCCCACTGTCTCATGGGTAGGCACTGTCACAGACCTCCTCTGTGACTAACATTATGGGCACTGAACCTGGGCCTCCTTTCTGCTTTCCTGTCCCATCAATTCTCCCTCAGTCTGAATTCCAGTAAACTCAGGAAATGTTATGAAAATCCCACCAGTATATTAAATTAATATGTGTTCGTCAAAATAAAATAAAATTTAAGTCTTAAAAATATGTGTGAAATTAATGAAAAAAATTCTTTTAGGCATTAACTTTCATTCCTTTGAGCAAAATATTAGAAATGGGATTAGTTAACAAAATCTTATTGTTCACAGAAATAGTGTGAAAGCGAGAGAATGGTCTCCAGCGTGGGGGCCTACACACTTTTCGTCTGACAGTGTGCACCAGAATTATTGCTGACTGGGGCAAATCTAGGATTCACCATCCTGGGACAGTGAAGCAGTCTAGAAATCAAGCAAAAAAGCTTGCCAATCATGGCCCTTAAAGGAAAGAGAAAGGTCAGTAGAGCAAAACACTTGAGCAACTCTTTAGTCATAAAAAACAGTGTTAGAGGCCGGGCGGTGGTGGCGCACGCCTTTAATCCCAGCACTTGGGAGGCAGAGGCAGGCGGATCTCTGGGAGTTGGAGGCCAGCCTGGTCTACAAGAGCTAGTTCCGGGACGGGTACCAAAGCTACAGAGAAACCCTGTCTCGAAAAAAAAAAAAACAAAAACCAAAAAAAAAACAAAAACAGTGTTAGAAGAAAGTGCAACCTGGGAGGTTCATAAACAACAGAGATGTGTTCCTCTCAGCTTCTGAGGCGGAAGTCCAGGCCAGGCCAAGATGCTAGGAGACTTCATCTGGCGAGGACACTGCTGTCTGGCTCACGGAGGGGGCACGTCGTGGTGTATGCTATCTTACAGTGTGGAGGGCCAGGGAGAAAATGAATCACCCTGGAGGGCATGCTGCATGCATTTCTATGACAGCCGTAGCAAAAACAGTTGGCTGTAAAAACAGTTACGGATAGCAGAAGTTCATTGCTGGGGTGGCAGCGAGGGTCTGCTTCCTCCAGGGCCGTGGGGAGAAGTCTTTCTTTCCTTTTCTAGCTTCTAGTATTGCTAAGCACTCTTGGACCACAGTCACATCAAGAACTAATCAATATCAGTCTCCATTTTTTTGAGGGGGGAGGGGGTTTCAAGACAGGGTTTCTCTGTAGCTTTTGGAACCTGTCCTGGAACTAGCTCTTGTAGACCAGGCTGGCCTCGAACTCACAGAGATCCGCCTGCCTCTGCCTCCCGAGTGCTGGGATTAAAGGCGTGCGCCACCACTGCCCGGCCAGTCTCCATTTTTACATAATTTTCCCAGTTATCTTCTGCTGCCCCTTGGCACTAGGTTTAAAAGCTGTCCTCTTAATCCAGTGTGATCTCCTCTCAAGACCCTGTCATCTACCCCCCCCCCCCCCCCCCGCCCCACTCCCAAAAGATCACTTTTTTTGGTTAGGACTTTGGATTTACCTCACAGGAATCCACTGTTCAATCCATGCCCCGTGGGTGAACAGAATCACGACAACAGGCACTTCCCATTCTGTGTCCTTGCCAGTTACAAATCTATGCTCTTTGTGGCACCAAGTGAAAGAACCCTGAACCACGGGGGCATACTTGTTCCATCATATGATGGTTTTCCAGATTTTAAACTTCTAACCTGTAGAATTTTACCTCAGACCCAGGGAAAACTGTACATGGGGATTTTACTTTGAACTGTGCAAAAAAAAAAAAATCCCCTTTTTGTTCGTCTGGATTTTAGGGTGAGCTGGCAGGACACACAGGGGCCCTGAGGCTTAATAAGTATCCCCAGGAAAACCCTAATTTGCAGATTGGTGCATAAGGCAATTAGTGTCCTTTCCACTCGCTCAGGACCAGGAGATATTTTTGCTCTTGTCTTGTTCCTCCGTGTTTCTTTCTCTTGGCAAATGCAACTGTGGTTCTGCAACACGGGAAGCATGATTTGCAAGTCAGGGCCGGGGCTGCAGCTCTGTGGTGAGCTCCTTCAGTGTGCACAGATTTGCTGTGTCTCTTCCCAAGAGCAGCTGCAGCGGCGTGGCTGCACGGGAGCTCACCTTCACTCGTGGGAGAGTAGAATTGCATCTGCAGCCTTATAGTTTCGTCTCAGGGAAGTCCTAACACCAAGTCACACGGGCCACAATAGAATGTCAGTGTGCTTTCAAAGTGCAATTGGTGTTAGCTCGACTTTCTGCCAAGTACCATCTTTGCAAATCGGAACCACCTCATCGGACACTCAGGAAAGAAAAGAAAACGAAGCCTTTGCTCTTTGGAGTGGTGGAGGATCGCAGCCCCATTACTAGTGCGCCACACCCCAACTCCTCACTGCCCCTCACCCCTGCACCCTCTGCAGAGGCGTCGTGCACCCCCAGCTCCTCACTCTTCCTCACCTCTTCTGTTTTCTCCCCATTTCTTCCCTTTAAATGTGCGGGTCCCTCCAAGTGAGCTGTGGGGTGTCATCAGATTGACTGAGTTTCCAAAGACAGGATGCTTTTGATTCCCATTCATAAATGGAGTTGTCCCCTGCCCCCATGTTTGTAAACCTCAATGATTATGTGCTATGATTTTTCCATTAAGGCCCATTCGTCAGCATTGACCAGCACTCTGCAGTTGTTTTGACCACAAGGCTTTACAGGTAGTCTGTGAGGTTCTGGTTCCCTCAGGTGCAGCAGGTCCCATGATTGTACATATTCAATATCATCCCATTGGTCCCAGTTTCATGACACAGATTTCCGGAAGTCCTAAGCACCCATGCACCTTGTTTCTCAGACACAATTCAATGAAAGACACCCCACACTACCTGAGAACAGCAAATTAGGCGTAGTCACCTCAGAGGAGGGATTGCATGGTTTGGGGAACTTGAATGTGCAGAAGAGTTTTGGTTCTGTTTATCAGAGTTTACACTTAAAATCCAGATCATTCAAATATCTGAATGATTTTAAAATGAACGGATATACGACGGGGTCAAATATTAATTTTTATGGGCCTCTAGTAGCAAGATGGAAATACTGACTAAAATGTAACAAAGTGGTTAGCTACAAAGATTGTACAGGAGGGGAGGAGAGAGAGTGGGTGAAACTATGAACAGTAGGGGGATCCAGTGTGGGCTGACCCTCAGGAGCTTCCAGCCGGTTCTCTCGGAAGAGATAGCGTGGTGTGTGCTGGCCTCTTAGTCACAGGTTCTGCTGCCCGAGCTGACCAGTATCAACTGTCCCAGCAAAGCAAAGAATGGTTCTCAGTTCAAAATATGAGTTGGCCCTGATGGGACTTTGATGGACTCTCAATACCCCCTCAGAAACTAAGCAAGCCCCGCCTCCACCACCTGCCCTTGCTCTAGGCATTATCATCTCCCAGGCTCCCACAGAGCAGCCTGTTGAGCTCCAAGCACTCAGTGACTTTCCCAGCCCAAATTTCCAAGGGCACCACAGTCGACCTGGTGCCATTTTCTGTCTTAGTTAGGGGTTCTATTGCTGTGACAAAACACCGTGGCCAAAATCATCTTGGCAAGAAAAGGGTGGTTTTTTTTTTGTTTTGTTTGGTTTGGTTTTGTTTTGTTTTCTACAGCTTGTAGTTCATCCTTCCAGGACTGGAAGTCAAGCAGAGGCCATGGAGGGACACTGCTTACTGTCTTGCTACCCATGACTTTCTCAGCCTGCCTTCTTATGTACCCTGGAACCGCCTGCCCAGGGGTGGCACTGCCCACAATCCGTTGGGCTCTCCCACATCAATCTTTAATTAAGACAATGCCTCAAAGTCTTCTCCACAAGTCTGTCCAGTGGAAGCATTTTCTCAGTTGAAGTTCCCTCATCGCAAATGACTCTAGCTTATGTCAGGTTGACATAAAACTATCCAGCGCAGTGTGGCTTCCTAACTGTTTTTACTACTGTTGATGGATGTCCTTTGTGTGGCTCCATGAACAGGTCCTTCTTGCGTGCTTTGACAGACCAATGCACAAACTGAAATCCTCAAAAAGTAAATATTTTAACTGTGGAAATGCAGTTTGCAATCATGGGAATGAAATTTGTCTGAGAAAGAGCCTGCTGGCATTGAACAGAATGAAAGCCATGTGCACACAGTACCCAACCCTTAGATGCTCCTGTTAGTTCAGTTACCTGCCAGGCAGAGAATCAATGAGCTATCCTTTATATCAACCGATCTCCAGGCATCTGTGCACGCCAGCCTGCCTCATGGGCCACACAGGGCAGAGTCTTACTGATCCAGACAGGAATAGCCCTTCAACACTGAAGGATCGCTGCGTGTAAACCTTGTTAGCATCATGATTGGCACTTTCCTGAAGGACCTGGCCTGTGCAGGTGGAGAAAGACTTCCAAAGCATAATCCCAGAATGGTATTTTTGAGGATGTGAGAGGTTTTATGTGCAGGTTTTATGTCAAAGCAACTTGCATTGTTACACAAGTAGAAGCTGGCAAATTTCTTCCAAAGACAGAGCAGGTAGAAAATATTTCAGGCTAAAAATATCCACGGTCCCTGGTGTGGCTCCAGTGGGGTATTCGCGAATTCTGCATCTGCAGATTCAGATAAGCTCAGATGGAATCCATGTAGAGAGAAGTGCTGCCTCCGGAGTGACAGGTGTAAACGCTTCCTTAAACAATATGGTGGGACGATAGTCCACACAGCATTTACACTCTGTCCTGCATTGTGAGATGCCATAACACACACACAGAAGGCTGTGTGAAGGTTACACACAAGTACTGTACCATTTCTCATGAGGGACCGGAATCTCTGCCGATGATGCTACCTGGGGCTGAGCTGGGAGGCACCCGAGTGATAACTTTAGAATAGCGTTATTCTGAAGTTTATCTGAACAGGGTGTAATGTACATCCATCAACGGACGATGGGACTGTGATCCAATAGATTTTTTACTCATGGACACTAAAATTCAAATGCTTCATCATTAAAAGAAAGATGTATCCTTAGCTCATACAGTAGTCTGTTTGTGCATGTGTGTGTATGCATATACGTATACACTGGGAATAGAATGGCTTCACATTCCTGAGACTTGAGAAGTAGCTCAGTGGCTAAGGGCTCTATCTATTCTTCCAGAGGACCTGGGTTTAATTCCCAGCACCCACATGGCTGCCCACAACACTCTGCAACTATAGTCCTGGAAACTCCACCCTCTCTGTCCTCTTCCAGCACCAGTCATGCATATGGTGCACAAAAATACATACAGGCAAAACACACATACACATAAACACTTAACTAAAGAATTTAAGGGCACCGAGGTCAGCTTTAACCTCTGGATCATTTATGGACCCCTGGGAAGTCATGACTTCCACGATTTGTTTGTGATGGCGTATTTTCCTTCATGTGAAGGAAAACTTGTATCAAGAATAGTATAAAGTAGATGCTGAGGGGTCATTTGCAAAGATTTGAATTGTTGAAATGCAAGCCCATGCTTCCTCTGCATGTGTTGGTGTGGTCTGGTCAGCTGATTTGAGGACCTCACTAAGGCAGAAACTCCGGCAGAAGTGAGCCCACCTAAAAGGGAGGCAAGGTAGAAATGTGTAGGCCTTGGCTGGCTACGATGTCTGAAATCATGACTTTTGTGATTTCCATGTAATTTACATGTTAATCTCTTCTTTTTTAAAAAAAAAAACGTTCGCTTCTGGAATTTTTTTGTAGTTTCATTGCTAATGATTTTCCCCTTTTTTCTGCCTTACGACCCAAAATTCTGGGAACCTGGCCCTTCCTAGCATATTCTTTTTCAATGCATTTAATTCTGTGATTTTTTTTTAGACACCCACTTATCTTCTAAATTTAATTCATTTCTGCAGGGAAGCTAAGCTATAATAATTCTTGATTAGTCTCAATTATTATAATTTAATGCAAAAGGATTTTTTTACTGCATCTTAAAGAATTTTTGAAAAAGATGATCTTCCCAACATTTAATTTTAAAATACAGTAAAATTTAACCACTTTATTTTGAAGCTAGAAGCATCTTTTCATTGAAAAACAAGTCTTTCTAAATTGCTTCAGTACTGTGGCAAGAAGTTAGCTATTTCACAGTCCTAGAAATGCCTAGAACTTTGAAGTTCTATGTTATTAATTAGGGCATGCTAAAAATTTGATAGAAAGCTTTTGCCTCACCACAGAGTGGAATGAATTCTTGGCAAGCTCAGTTTTCAAAATCCGGGAACATAGTTTAGTCATGCTGCTTGATAGTCTCCTCTCAGAAGGTTCTAGAAGAGCAGTTAACATCTCATAGTGTCCGTCATCTTCTCCGTGTCCCCATTGATTAGCTCTGAACTTCCATGGCAACTTAACTGAGCTACGTCTTCTGTCAGTGTCCCAGGGTCCCAGGGTGGTAAGCGAGTAAGAAGCCCTTGCCTCCTAGTCTGCCCTTTGCACATTTCCTTTGTAAACTGGAAGGAAAACATTCTCCATGCAAGGCAACCTTCACATCAGAGGAGATGGAACTGGAGCTCAGACACTCTGGGGACACCACACCGATCCAAAAAGGCCAAATGAGAACTGAGCGGCGGTGGTGCACACTTTAATCCTGGCACTTGGGAGGAAGAGGCAGGTGGATGTCTGAGAGTTTGAGGCCAGCCTGGTTCCAGAACAACCAGAACTGTTACACAGAGAAGCAAGCAAACATATAAAAGCTCTAGAAATCAAGGGGTTGTCTTATTTTTCTTAAGATTTGTGTATGTGTGTGTGTGTGTGTGTGTGTGTGTGTGTGTGTGCTGAGTTTATGTGCACCACATGCTTGCATGAGTCTGAAGAGGCCAGAAGAGGGCATCAGATCCTATGGAACTGGAGTTACAGGTGTTTGAGAACAACCTGTTGTGGGTGCTGGGAACCAAATCAGGTTCCTCTGCAAAAGCAGTAAACACTGTTAACCACTGAGCCATCGCTGCAGCCCCAAGGAGTTGTCTCATGAAGGCTATTTCCTTATTTCCTTAATTCACTTTTCTGCTTATACAATGGGAAACTGCTAACAAATGAACAAAGCAGAGAGAAGAAAGGAAAACAAGGAGTACATAAAGCAACCCTTACCTAACCAAAGTATGGCTTATGTGACACACACACACAATGGATGCTAACAGTCCCGCCTTCCCCTCAGGTCAGCAAAGCACAGACAGTGTCTTGGCAGGTTGTTCTGGGTTTTAGGGAGTGTCTCTAAATTTCCCTAGAACATAAGACCAAAGGAAATGTGAAGCCATTGACAGCTGAGGTTCCAAGAATGTCTAGATTCCGGTTAACTCAATGGGCTTTGGACCCTTCTTCCTACCAATCAAAGTGACCTAAATACATCTGGAAGGAAGCTTGCTTTCTATATTTTGGGTGCACCAGACACATATCTCTGTTGGTTTGCTGAAACATCTGTAACAAAGAACCATGAACTGCACAGATTAAACAACAGGAATTCATTACTACAAGATTTCTGGAGAAATCTAAGATCAAGGTTCTAGCAGGAGTCGGTTCCTCTTGGAGGGCGAAAAACACAGTCCTGTCCTTTGTTTGTGGTGCTTGCTCGCAACTGTAGGTGTCCCTTGGCTTTATTGAACTTATTGCTTATGCTCTGCTTTAATTCTGTGTGTATGCCTGCGTCTGAATTTCCCCATATGGCATGGCTCCAGCCCTGCTGGGTTATGGGCTCACCAAACTCCAGAATCACTCAGTGTTTAACTGCATCAATAATGTGATTAAACGGTAATGTAGTTCCCAAATAGGGCCTGAGCCTCCTCAATTCAACCTCGCGTAAAACTGTTCACCAAGATATTTGAAACAACCAGACCACTGTTTTTGTTGCCTGTAAAAATTCACACTAAGTTGTTTATTGGATTCAAAACATTTTGCCGGGATTTCATGTTTGGACACCGAGAGGCAGTGCGACATTAGAGTAAGAGGGAGAGAAGCTTGTGACCCTCTTCTTTTGGAAATTAAGCTACAGTGATTTTATTTAAATGTATTTATAGCCATAACTGTTTGCACGAGGTTTTTGAACCTATTTGGGTTGACTCAGACTCAGCTTTAGAAACCGGCTTACCATTGTGAATGGCTCGTGGAAGTTGATCCATTGACAAACAAGAAAGCCCCTCGATTTCAAGTTCTGTGTTGAATGATTCTGCCTTTTTTTTTTTTCAAGACTTCAAATTGCTGCTAAGTCAAGGCTCTTCATGCCTGGATCTCATTTCTTCTGTCTTCAAGGGAGTTATGATTGGCACAGACAGATGTTTTAGCCTAGAGGGTCTGTTCAGTCACCTGCCTGTCAGACACTTGAGAAGAATATGGTTTTCAGGGAGCACACAGTGAGAACATCTATCAACGTAGTTACGGCTCTGCGTTCTTTGTGTGCAAAGGGAGAAGGGACAGATAATATAGAGGGCCAGAGATGGCTACTTTTCATGTGTTGATTGCAGTTCCTGTTCCTTGCAGTTGTCTGAAGTCTGAGCTGTTAGAACAATTTTCACTGTAAAAAGCAATACACGAGAAAGACCAGCTGGATGTTGCAGGTTTATTTTGCCCTCTTGTCAATGGGAAAAGAAATGAGGATGAGCACGGAGGTCTGGGCGTCACCAGCAGTGACTGAAGGACTGTCATTGCCTCTTCCTGCATAGCTGCATTATGTCTGTTACATAACTGTGAATTGTCAAATTCTGAATTCTTTATATCACCCTGGGAGGGCAGTATTGGATTGTCTACATGCACCCTGTAAAAAAAAAAAAATGGCTTCTCAGTACTGAGTAGCCAGCCCACTGTACCCATTAATGGAGTTGAACCCAAATGTTCCTGATTCCAGAGCCAGTATTCTGACCCACTGACACGTCCTGTCCTGTGTCAATGCTTTATTGATTGCACAGCAGAACTTACACAAAGATAAGCACAGGCATACTTTCATCCAGATGTGCGGAGCATTCTCCTGTGCAAGGTGACTGGGCCCATGGGGACATGCATAGCCTCGCACGACACAGCCAGAAGGCCATCAGTGATACAAGACACTTCTGCGGAAGGAAATAACCATTTCGAGAAATAAAATAAAAAAGGACCCGCCAGTAGACACTGTACAGGTGGCTTCTTATCCTCTCACTACAATGTCTTCAACCCAAAGGCTATTTTCCCCAGCCCCCAAGCCGCTGCATTTTCTGCACCTCACTTCTTCAGCTGGAGCTAATGTCGCTAATGGTGTTCAATGAGCCTGCAACGTTCCCCACGTTTAAGCAGAGATGAGGGCCAAAAGGAGAATTGCTGCATTTGGTTGGTTTTCATGTTTAAAGACAGATTTTTTTTTTTTTTTTTTTTTTTTTTTTTTTTTTTTTTTTCTATAAAAACGGATCTGGGATCTTTGAAACTATGGCCCATTCTTGCAGTCAGAGTGCTCTGGGGGTCTGAGCGTTGGTAGTGAAGGCTAAGTTTGTCATCCCATCTCTATTAAGCTGGCAATGTTTGTGCTGCCACCCTGTGGCATAGATTCTCTGGGGAAGAAAGGAATGATGGGAAAATCTAGGGGAAGGAAGAAAAGACAGAGATGAAAGTTGCAGTTGATAAATTCACACTTTCGTCAGGACCCTAACATAAGCTTTTGTGGCTATACATACCATATACATACTCATGCATATATACACATGAAACTTGAATATTGATTTTTTTTAAGGGCTTGAATTTATCCTACTCTTCCTTTGGGAGTTACAGGAGGTATAGTAGGCTTGATGGGAAAGCCAGGCAGTCTACCTTCAGAATTCTGATCAGCGTTAGTGCATAGCAACCACAGCCAGAGATCATTAAGTCTGGAGTCCTCTCAAGTGTTTTATTTAGAGTGTGCAATGATGCGCATAAAAATATATTTGTTGCCAATTTTTGAAAATCAGATTCCCATACCAGTGAGGTGGTTCAGGAAAGGTGCCGGCCCGCAAGCCCGAAGACCTGAGTTTCATCCCAGGGATCCAAATGGTAGACAGAGAGGAGAGAGACCTGCAAGTTGTCTTCTGACCTTCACAAAAGCATCCATGGTACATGAACACACAAGCTCATGCATGCGTGTGCGCGTGTGCACACACACACACAAACACACACATGCACACACCCCACAACCAATAAAAATGACAGATTTTCAGTAAAATACCTGATTTTGCTTTTCTTTAGAAAATAGTGAAACTGAGCTAGTTTGCTGCATGACAAGTATTGACTTACCAGCGCTGCAGTTCAGTGCGGCCCCCATCAATTTCCTATCTGGGCTAATGGCCATTGATCGGCTCATTTGCTGGGTTTTATTGCGCCTGGCCCTCCTTACTGTGTCTGTCACCTGCCAGGCTTCTGTAGGCAGGAAGCTCCTCTCCTTCAGCTCACAGAGTGTGAGGACATGGCAGCCGGGCCTGTGTTCTTCATGCAGTTCTGGGGTTCAGAGAAGAAAGAACTATACAAACTCCCACACGCACAGAACAGGATTAAGATATAAACATTATTGACCTGCAATGTTTTAGTTTCCAACTTCTTTTGTATGACTGTGTATGTATGTGTGCATGTGTTCATACATGTGAAGGCCAGAGGACAATACCAACTGTTGTTCCTCCGGAACCGTCCGCCTTGTTTCTGACACAGGGTCTCTCATTGGCCTGCGATCCACTGATTAGACTGGGCTGGTAGACTGGTGACTCCCAGAGATCTGTTTTTCTCCACTCCCCCAGCACTTGGATCCAGCATGTGTCACTGCCCTGCTTTTCACGTGGATTCTAGGGACCAAACGCAGGTGCTTATGCAGCCAGCACCTCTCTGAGTGAGCCATCTGCACACGTCTATAATTCTGAAGGTCATTGAGTAAGGACAGCTACATACTAGATTCATTTACCTACCAAATCATATGTTCATAACTACATACTAGATTAGCATTTACCTATCAAATCATATGTTCATAACTACATACTAGATTAGCATTTACCTATCAAATCATAATGTGTTCATAACTACACACTAGATTAGCATTTACCTATCAAATCATATGTTTATAACTACATACTAGATTAGCATTTACCTATCAAATCATAATGTGTTCATAACTACACACTAGATTAGCATTTACCTATCAAATCATATGTTCATAACTACATACTAGATTAGCATTTACCTATCAAATCATAATGTGTTCATAACTACATACTAGATTAGCATTTATTTACCAAATCATAATGTGTTCATAACTACACACTAGATTAGCATTTACCTACCAAATCATAATGTGTTCATAACTACACACTAGATTAGCATTTACCTATAAAGCCATGATGTCTTAAAGCCAATCCTTCATTCTGTGCTATTCGTACATTTTGAAACCTTCCTGTAGCCATCTCTTTCCTCACCTCTGCATCAGCTCTGTGTAGATGCGAAGGCAAGCGTGCAGAATGGAATTGTTATTCAAACAGTTCCAGAGAACATTTCCATTTGTGTAGTTTTAAAGGCTGATTAGCTCTCAGATAGCTTTTGAGGGACAAAAGTATTTCCCAACAATATTTTTAAAGTCATGTATATACGTATATATTTACCAGCTACAAATGAGCCTATATATATATATATATATATATATATATATATATATATATAATTTATTCCTAATATCATTTTAGTTTCACTTTGTGCTGATTCCAGCTGGGAGCATCATTATCAGTTAGAAACACATAAGCCCCCAGTGAGCAGAACAGCAGCTAACTACCACTCAAAACATATAGGAGACGAAAGACTGTGCTCGCATAGTGTTAAACAGACACAAGACATAGCTGTGTTTTTTATTTTATGAGGTCGCTCATTGTAATTGAGGATGTTGATTGTGATAATGATGGTAGGCAGGTGGTAGTGACTGACAGCAGTAGAGATATAGCAGGAGAGGAGAAAATCATACTGGAGGAGGGAATCATACTGGAGGAGGAAATCATACTGGAGGAGGGAATCATACTGGAGGAGGAAATCATACTGGAGGAGGGAATCATACTGGAGGAGGTAATCATACTGGAGGAGGGAATCATACTGGAGGAGGAAATCATACTGGAGGAGGTAATCATACTGGAGGAGGAAATCATACTGGAGGAGGTAATCATACTGGAGGAGGAAATCATACTGGAGGAGGGAATCATACTGGAGGAGGAAATCATACTGGAGGAGGGAATCATACTGGAGGAGGAAATCATACTGGAGGAGGTAATCATACTGGAGGAGGAAATCATACTGGAGGAGGAAATCATACTGGAGGAGGTAATCATACTGGAGGAGGAAATCATACTGGAGGAGGAAATCATACTGGAGGAGGGAATCATACTGGAGGAGGGAATCATACTGGAGGAGGAAATCATACTGGAGGAGGAAATCATACTGGAGGAGGAAAACATACTGGAGGAGGGAATCATACTGGAGGAGGAAAACACACTGGAGGAGGGAACTGTGATGTGTTGGAGGTGATAGGAGAGGTGGCGATGGTAGAGATGAGGGGGTGGCTGTGGTCCTGTCAATGGTAATAGAAACAGTGGCTGTGATGGTCATGGTAGCAGTGATAGTGGTGGCTGTAATAATGATGGTGGTGATAGTGATGGTGGTATTGGCTATATGGTGGAGATGATGGTAGTGCTGGGTGTGATTGTGGTGCTGATGGTGGTGGTGATAGTGATGGCAGTGGTGGGGATGGTAGTGGTGAAGATTGCTGCGGTGGTGGTGGCTGTCATAGCTATGGTGGTACTAGTGATGATGGTGGCAAAGACAATGAGAGTCGTGATGATGACAGAGATGATGATGGTGGTGGTGGGGATGGTGGTAGTGGTGTTGTTGATCATGGGACACTGATGCTGATGCGGATGGTGATGACGGTGTTGCTCACAATCTTTTTGGAAACGTGAACTTTATGGAGTAATTGTCACTTGAAAAAAAATCATCACTTGAGAAAACCAATTTGAATTGTATAAAAATATCACTTTTAGTGTCAAGCTATATATACAGACCAGTAAATTGGAAATAGATGCAGACATATTTAAAGCCACCAACTCCATGCTTTAATGTCAAGCAACATTTATAAATATTCCTGGCAGGAGCATGCATCTGTGGTTTGGGGGATATTATCATTTGAAACTTCAGATAATAACCCAGTGAACAAATGCATACAAGGAAAAGTAGTTATATTTTTAATCCTTCACATATATACCAATACTTTGGATTATGATTTTCTTGCAAAGATTTTTAAGAATCTGACTTTATCTAAGGGCATTTAGTGTTGGCCTTGGTGGCCTAAATATCCTATATTCTCGATCACACAGAGACTAAGGACAGTGGGCTCACAAGTTCAAGGCCTGCCTTGGCTATAGAGCGAGGTGACTACCAACCAGAGCGACTTGGTGAAAAGGTGTCTCAAGATTTAAAAAAAAAAAAAATGGAAGAGCACTTGGAAGATAGCTCCATGGAAGAGCACTTGCCTAGCATGCCCAAGGTCATCAGAAAGAAAGGGAGAGAGAGGGAAGAGGGGGGATGTTACCCCCAGGGTGATGTGCTCCCCTGTAAACTTGGCACCTGAAGCAGGATCACGGATTTCAGGCAACATAGCAAGATCCTGTGTTAGCAATTTAAACAGAGAGACAAAACGTGTTATTTTAAATATTTCAAGCTAACCAGCTCTACCTAAGGAAGAACCTTGTATACAGATTCTGGGGTTGGTTTTTTCTCTGGGTTTGACACCTGATCTTTGTGTCCTCACTTGCATGACAAGACCTCCAAGGAGCATTTATGTTAGCTGATTGGTGACTCATTTCTGGGCTGTGAGTCCATTTAGCTCCAAGCCTATGTGATTAATGAGCCTCCCAAGCGCCTTATAAACGTATTCGGGTTATTCCAGAATATCAGCTCTTTGTCCTCATCTTCCTTTCGCAAATGACAACCCCACACCCACAGAATCACAAAATGAGCATTTATAAAAGAATAGACTTTTGAAAACCTCTTTCAAGGGGGAGCTATTTTTGAGCTACAGATCAAACATTGCTTGGGTGGAATCCAAGCCAGAAGAGCCTTTTTTGTATGATTTTTTTTTATGACTCTAAAGAGACATCTGCCTGATTCAAAGTCAAGCCACTACCTCAGCTACCTGTGTGTGTGGATCATTTGAGAGATGCTTTCAGCACGGAATTATAGATTTAATATTCTTTAGCCCTGACTGAATAATCTGAATTCAATCAGATTGTTCAAATATTTCAGCTCCTGGATTTGGCTACCATTCTTCTAGAACACTAGCCATACAAAATTAATAGGAGTTTGCTTTTCAGTTCAGGTCAATGATGTTTTACACCTGCCCCGAAAAGATATTTGACAAATAGTTTCCACCTTCCTGGTCTATGGATTAATTCTTCAATTAACTAGTGTCTAATGTTATGGTGTAGCGACTCTAACAATATGGCAGACAGTACTAAAGGAGTAGGAGAAAGCAAACAGGATTGATGTGCTTTTACTTGGTAAGAGACAATGGCTGGAAGGTTCTGAAGTGAACCCTGGTTTCCATAGCTCTCAATCCCAGCAATTCCTGGGCTGCTAATGCTGTTATTTTCCTAACCAATAGACCCAAATACCCCAGAATAAAGTTCAATACAGCTATCTATCCAATGTCCCTTAGTGATGCCATCACTGCTGAGGGTGAAGAAGGTCGTACTTTGTGTTCTCTGAGAGCCTGCCATGGTTTCTATGCATTGTCTCATTGAATCCCCCAGGAATATGATTGGTAGGTAGTTCCACTTACAAACAAGGAAACTGGGCAGGGAAGATGGCAAAAGTTCCTGCCAGTCAAGCCTGTTGCTCTGAGTTCTTGCCCAGGGATCCCACAGTGAAAGGGGAGAATCAGCTCCGAGAAGTTGTTCTTTGACCCCCAGAAATGCACACAAAGACACAACTACACAATGAAAGGATTTTACAGCTAAATTTAATGAGTGAGGAAACTAAGGTTTGTAGGTATTGAGCTGCCCAAGAACATCCCAGTAGCATCAGAGTCCAGTAGTGACCGCTGGAGGATGCTTTGCACAGTTTGCATACTTTGTTTTAGCTTGGGGAACTCATAAATAGACATCCTGACCTTTGTCCCCAACTGAAGTAACAGCTTCAGGAGGAAAGACCTTTGGAAGTGGTTATGATTGGGTCAGGGTCCTTATACAGGGTCCTAGAGAAGATGCTGGAACCTTCCATCAGGTGAGGCTAATGTGAAAAGATATGGATGATAAGGAAGTAGGTCTCGTCAGATCCCTTCTCAGTTTGCATCTTGGTCTTAAACTTCCAACTCCAGAACTGGGAGAAACAACTTTCCATCAAAGGTGCTTTGTTAAGGTCACCTGCATGGACCAGGACACATGTGATAAGGGAGAAGTGTCAGTCAGGGCAGTTTCCCCTAGAATCAAGATGGGACTGCAGCCTGATGATCATAGTCAAACTTGAAAATAGTTTAAGTCCCGAATAGTGCAAATGTAATATAATAGCGTATAGCGTACCCCACATCACAGCTTAGTCTGGCCCAGTGTGTGTGCTCAGAACACTCACACTAGCCTACCTTCAAGAAAAGTCATTTAACACACACAAAGCCTATGTTATCATAAAGTATTCAGTACACCATATAACTTAGTGGATACTCTATTAAAAGTTCAACACAAGGGTCCTACAGGGCTCCACCATTACCGTACATTCAGTTAGTGCACGCTAAGGTGTGGATACATAGTAGCTTCACACTACCGTAAAGTCAGAAAATTAAAATTATAAGACAAATCACTGTAAACGACACCATCAGTTATTAAAACACAGAATTATATCATAAAGAACCAGTCATTTGGCATCTGCTTGTCTTTGGTTTATCCAAGTTTGTGAAAGAGTGATTTTTGCATAAAGGCTTTGTGGCTTGGGCAGATTGGATTTGACCAGCTCCACCTGAGGTCTGTGGAAGGGTCAGCGAGCAGCTGAGGGCACACCCAACAAATGAGTGAATCACTTTCAAATTCTACAATCACTCTTCTCTCTGGAAGCAACAAAACAAAATTGTTCCCAGGTCAAGAGAAGAATGAGGTTGGGGAGATTGCCCAGTGAATAAGAGCAGCTGCTTTGCAAGCATGAGAACTTTTGTTAGAACCCCCAGTACTCCTATAAAAGGTCAGATGTGGCCCCATGCACGCTTGCAACCCTAGTGCTACGGCAGGTAGACAAGAGGCTCATCAATTTTGCTGGCCACCACCCTAGGTTCAGTGAGAGACTGCTTCAAGAGAGCGAGGCAGTGGTAGAACATGGCATCCCTCTTGACCTCTGTACTCACACAGAGAGGTAATACACAGTCATGTAAGCCCAACGCACAAACGCGCGCGCACACACACACACACACGAACAACACATACACACATGTGCACACACACATGCACACACATGCGCACACACACACACGCACACACATGCACAACACACACACATGCGCACACACACACGCACACACATGCGCACACACACGCACACACATGCGCGCACACACATGCGCGCACACACACACGCACACACATGTGCGCACACACACTCGCACACACATACACATACTAAATCACTCTCTACCTTAATTTCTGAGGCAGGGTCTCTTTCTGAACCTGGAGCTCACCAATTCAGCTGGGCAGACTAGCCAATGAGCTTCAGGGATCTGCCTCTGCCTCCTAGGTCTGAGATTGCAGAAGCCTGTGGCCGTGCTGCTCTTATTTGTACCAAAGTCCTGAGGATTCCCTCGGGTCCTCCTGTCTCCACAGCAAGAACTCTACCAGCTGCTGTCTCCCTAGCCCCAAAATAAAAATTTTTAAGAGTTTTTTTTAATTAGAAAGCTTTGTTAGGAGGATTTATTATAAATCATGTTTCCATTTAAGTGTGGTTATCATCAAAAAAATGAAACGGAGAAAATAAAAATGCAGCGATGATGTATTTGTATGAAGACAGTAATTTACAAAGTTTTATGTGAGTACACAACCAATTGTAGTCGTATCTCACAACTAGTTATAAAGAGAAAAGCCCATAATAGCTGATTTCAATACCGTAGAGTTTAAGAATGTTCAGTGCAAGGACAGAATAGAAGCCAAGTGTGGGATGAAAAGGGGGAGAAATACCTTATCTCAGTTTAGTGTTGGAGAACGAGAAGCCGTGTAAGGCACATTTTAAATGACCACGGATTGTACAGGCCGTACCATGAATTCTGCGTCAAGCCAGAACTTGTGATTTGGCCTCTTATATGATCACTAGGAGCGGACACTTTTTTTTTTTAAACTTCACAAGAAAGTATCACTCTTTACTAGGTATAAGTTCATGAGAGCAACAGGGGCCGGAGGGGAGATAGTTCAGCTGTTAGTGCACTTGCTCCCGCAGAGGACCAGAACTCAGGCGACTCAGAGCAGCCCCTGACTCCAGCTCTGGGGAATCCAACGCCCTCTTTTTGGCATCGGCGGGCACTGGAAGTCTGTGTAAATACATGCACACAGACACACATGCTCATCAATAACATAAAAACAAATCTTCAAAACGTGAACCACAGAACCTTAATGCCCACTGTCTCTAACTGGTAGCAGGTAGAGTGAGAAATTACCCATAAATATTTGAATAAAAATCAAAGTGTTATATCATAATCAAAGAGTTTAATAACTGGATTGGATTTCTTGGCTTTCATTTTTACACTGCTTTGTGTTCCTTTTTGTTTTTCTGCAATGATCTCTCTCTCCCTCTGCCCTGCTTCCAGCGGTGTCTGGGAGCTATCCTCCACTTGGTGTGTAGAGGGCGCTGTTGTAAAGAAAATGTCCCAGTTAAAGGCCCTGATAAAAATCTAGGCCAGTTTCCTGCTGTCTCTGTTGCCATGGAGACCACACTCCAGTGAAGGGCGATGGATTTCGTGGGCCCGATTTGAAAATGTGTAACAGCAGACGCCTTTACTGCCTTTGTTTCAATCTTTGCCCTTGCAAAGCAACTCAGACCGGAAGCCGCGCTGAGGAAGTCCATGTTTGTCTGCCCGATTTTGTTTCCTCTGTACACATCTGTCTCCCGAGGGGAGTGCGCTGGCATGATGAGTCAATGCGGAAGACGTGAATTCATAGCTGGAAAAAGAAATGCGCTTTCCTCCAGCCAAAGAAACAATTCAAATTCTTCTAAAGAAAAAAAAATGTTTTATTAGATGCTTCTTTAGACTGTTACTATATGCGGTAACTACTCGGGCCTGTCAATAGTTTCATCATCCGAAATGTCTGAGACACACATGCCAGGGTATAGGATTCTGTTGGTTAAAAAACAGAAAACATATTTTGCTGCCGATTGGCAGTCAAGAGCCTGCACTTGCATTCTAACTGGCCTGTATTCTATTGATCTTCTGTTCCATCCTAGGCTGCCTTCTTCATCTACAGATTGGGGTTCTAACCACCACAGAGTAATTGAGGGTTCCCATCATGCTGTAAGGAGAGAGGTTGATTTGGGTTCACAGTCTGGGAGGGTTCAGTGCACAGGTGATTGCTTTTGGGTATTTGACAAGGCTGGGTCGGTCGGTCGTGGTGACCAGGAAACCAAAGAGAAGAGGGGAGGAGCTGAGGGTGCACTGTGCCCTAGGCACCTAAGGACCTGCTACCAGGTGGGTGGTGTCCACTAGCAGCTGTACTAGCTCCCGATAACACCATGCTGGGAGGTTGTACTGGCTGGCTTTATGTCAACTTGACACAAGCTATTGCCATTGGAGAAAAGAGAACCTCAAATAAGAAATACCTCCATAAAACAGGACTACAGGAAAAATCTGTAGGCAGTTTTCTTATTTGGTGATTGATGTGGGAAGGCACAGTCAATTGTGGGTGGTGCCATCCCTAGGCTTGGTGGTCCTGGGTTCTATAAGAAAGCAGGCTGAGCAAGCCATCGGAGCAAGCCAGTGAGCAGCTCCCCTCCAGGGCCTCTGCATCATCTCCTGCCTCTGGGTTCCTGCCCTCTGTGAGTTCCTGCCCTCACTGCTTTTGATAGTGAGCTGTTATATGGAACTGTGAGAAAAACAACTTTCCTCCCCAAGTTGTTTTTCGTTGTGGTGTTCCATCCCGACAATAGTGACCCCAAACAGGTCAGAGGCGATTTCAGCTCAGGTTATAGCAGCTGTCTAGCAATGGTCAGTCTGTCTCCTTCACTGTGGGGAGGACTGAAGGTGGAGCTGGAGCTCAGGATGGGGCCCTGGCCTATGGTGCATGGGACTCTGGGTCAGCCCACTGCACTTTCCCACACAGCAGCAAGGGCAAGCGCTCTTGATGCTACAGCGCACACAAAACCCTTCAACTTTTCTATCTCCATCATTTAATTATCGGGTACAAGACATTAGCAACAACGCAGAAACTGATAAGAGAAGTTAATTAACTCCTCCAAGTTTCTTTTAACAATTAAGCTCCGAACCTTAATTTGCCTTCTGTTGCTATGGTGAAACATTGACCGAAGCCAGTCTGGAGAGGGAAGGGCTTGTTTAATCTTCCAACTCCTCGCTCCCTTCCATCCTCAAGAAGCAGAGGCAGGAACTCAAGAGGGGAGCTGAGGCAGAGGCTATAGAAGGATGATTTTTACTAGCTTAGCCCCTGGTTGCTCAGCCTGCTTTCTTATACACCCCGGGAACCCCTCTTCCAGGGGTGTGCAAGCCCTCCCACATCAATTGTCAATAATGAAAACACAACACAGAGTTACCTACCACCAGACAGGCCAGTCTGATGGAGGTGTTTCCTCGGTTGAGCCTCCTCTTCCCAGATGACTCACTTGTGTCAAGTAACAAAAAAAAGTAGCTAAAGTTCATTAAGGATTTGTTTCCTATTCGTGGTCTTAAGATATCAAATCCTTCAAATGATTGAGGAGATAAATGAGGCACAAAAGAGTTTCAGAGCTGAGTGGCAGAGCCAGGATCAGTCATAACCCAGGCGATCAGCAGTGCTGTGCCTTTGGGGAACGTGCCAGAACAGACATGGATGTAGGACCAAAGAGAGCACCACCAAGGGACCCTGTTCTGCCCAGACTGGATGTGAATTCTTTATAAACAAGTTCATTTCAGGACAACTGAGAGAAGGCAGAGCAATCCAGACACAGCGCCTCAGCCCTTCGGCAAAAATCACTAGAAAATCGTGTGGGTGTCTTTTGGTGACTTATCGATTCACAAGCACACTGTGTTGCGAGTTATAAGGATTTTGAGTCCATAGATCTATAAACTGAAAAAGGACAGAGAAAAGATGGGGACGCACATTTCTGAGGCTATCAAATAAGTGACCAATAAGCATTTATTGAATGATGACAACAGCTTCAGAACAAGTGTGTAACCCTTTGGTTTGGAGGGGATGGGGAAGGTAGGGCATGAACCTTCAACTGGACCTTGGTCCATAGAAGGGACTTAGACCAAGCCTATATGAAAGTGGACTCAAAATAGGGGCGTTTTTATGGAAAAGAAAGCATACAAGTAGGAAAGAACAAGCCCCTTTTCAGAGACTAGAATCAGGTGACACACATTCATTTTAGAGCACAAACTGTCCATCCATCCACCCAGCCATCCAACCATCTAACAGTGCTTATCACTCAACAGACTGGTTATGACTGGAGACACTGGTAGGTGGAGCTGGAGACAGATGTGAGGACATCTGGAATGCCAGCTCCAAAAGACAGACTTTCTGTTGATGATAAGGCATTGATGGTTTCTGAGCTACAGAAAGAGAATTTGAAATTTTCCTATGGAAGTGGCAGATGGACAAAATTAAACAGAATGGATTGCAGAGAAAGGGGCAGGGAATCAGACTTCTACAAGGACCTTCTTCCAAGGTCCCTGGAGGAGGTCCCTGGGCTCTGGGCAGACAGGATGATGGCAGCTCTAGGGAGATGGGTTGGGGATGCCTGAGATTTGGAGATATTGTAGGGAATCAACACACAGCTACAGTAAGAATGGGAAGAACAGATACAGGCATCCCAGCTCTTGGAGAGCTGGTGTGGGTAAGCAGGAAGGCTTGGACAGGAGTTGTTCAGTCTGTGTATGTCTCCTTCCTCAAGACCTCTCTTACATCTGCCCCATCTTGATAGGTCCTTCTGACCACAACTGAGCAGAGATTTTTTGGAGCAGATGAGGAACATATTCCTGATTCCTGGCAGCATAAAGCATGCACTTTATCCTCAAATGTAACTTATATTTTAAAACTGGCAACCAAGATGAGTTTTGAGTACAATTAAGTTTTAAAGTGATCAACACTACATAGATATAAGATCGGATTATCACGCAAAAATCGTTTAACATTTCTCTACTTTCTTTAACTCCTTCATGCCAGAATGCTCAGAAAGACCTCAAGGAAAATTCCCACCCTGCATTTTCCCAGAGAAAAAGGGCTCTAACCTCCCTCTGTTGCTCTTCTCTGATGAACGGACTACATTACAGTGGTCTATATGCATCCGTTTCCCCCCAATCCACCTTTCTTTCTATCTAAACCTTTTTTGTTCTCAGCCATTCTATCATGGCATCTCACAAGGAACGGCTTTGTTTTTTAATTTCATCTATGGAGCTTGCTGCCATTTCCCAATGAGAAGCTGTGAGCAGGGGAGGCAAAATGACGTTCAGCAGAAAACCCCCAGCATGTCAGACAGTTCAACACTTTCATTGATTCCACTCACTGAAGCTTGGGCGGTAAATGAGGACATATTACTTGACACTGGAATGACTTTTTCCTGTGTCTTTTCTGCTGCGCGATGACAGATAATTTCTTTAGCAATCGCTGCGTTCTTTTCATATTCTTGGAATCCTGGTGTTGGAAGGAACATCAAAAAGTTCGCCGTGTTTCATCTCCCACTTGCCAACAGAATCGTGCTTAAACCGTCCAAGATGGATCCCTTGCTGTCTGATGTGCTCTCTGAGGTTCAGACTGGGAGAAGGGTCATCGGCAGGATGCTGGGAGCAGACTTAGACCACGCCATAGTCCCATTGCTTAGCTCCCCGCCTTGCAAAACCCTGCAGGAACAGTTGAGCGTGGTTGAGTTGTCACCTGATATCCTGTAATGAAAATGGTAGAATACGCAGAAAAAGAAGGAGTATTTCCTTTAGAAAACAACATTTTTGATCTCGAAGAAATTTTGTGTATGTGCTTTATGAGTGCATTTTGTGCGCATTTGTGTGTATAGGTACATGTTTGTTGAGACCAAGAGAGTACCCTTCAGTTCTGTTTCTCCTTGAGCACCGCAACCATGTTCTCAAGTTCATCAGTGAGGCTCTGCATGTTTCCGTTTCCCCGATACTGATTGGGCTTATAAATTCTACTATACCTGCCTCCTTAAAGCAAAAATGAACAAACAGAAACCATGGGTTCTGGAGAGTAAACTTGGGTCCTATTCTTGGGTATTGAGTATATTATAGGCTGAAATAAATATCCCCAGGCCCAACTATATACACATATATTTACATATATATACATATATACATATATATACATATATATATATATATATATATATATATATATATATATATATACAAGTTCTGAGTTTGACTCAGAACTTGACACACTGTAGGCCCATCATTAAAGTTTCAGAAAATAAACTGGTATGTAAATATTGCTATTGGAACATGGCTGCCAGGGGAGTCAGTGGCTAATAGTTCTCCCCTGCTCATTCTTTGAGTTCTATGTTGTAGTTGGTTTGTGTTATTTTGGGACTGCTTCTCACTGTGTAGCCCAGGCTGGTCTCAAACTCACAATCTTCTTGCAGTGCTGGTACTGTAGGTGTGTCCCGACATGCCTGGCTGCTGAGACCTGTGACCTGCGACTGTCCACACATGTCCCTAGAGGGGTGTGCGAGTACTGCATGCACACTGCTGTGGAAGAAACAGTTCTAAAATCAAGTTCAGGGATCTCAGTCCTCCCCACCCTTTGAACTTGGGTACACTTTAACACACTAAACTATTTGGAGTTCAGAACAAAGGACTCTGTTCACACTGAATAAACTGGTTGTGACATTTGGACACAGGACCTCCGATGGCACAAGTTCCATCCACCACCTACTTTTTAAGGACACACCACACTTGGGGCTAGTGTTCAGTTTTACTTGAGGGAGAGCCCATGCCTAATTCATTTTTGTATGTTTGTGCCATGAACTAGCTTACATCCACCAACCATTCATTTGAAACTTATGCATCTTAAAGAGCTATGCCTCGTGCATGCGTGACTAGATGACATCAATACCCAAAGAGAAAGCTGGGATGCCGAGATGAGTGAGGACACATTCTGCCATCCATAGGTTTCTTTAGAAAGAAAGTAGACATCCGGTCACTCTCATACCATGCTTGTGATGAAATCCTTGGGTTCGCCCTCCTCTTAAATGACCCATGCCCTCAAACTTTAGATGGCAGACAAAGCCCTTATGGCAATGGATACATCTGATTCATACTTAATGTTGACCATCAAACCATTGGAGAAATCTCCTCTAAAAAACCTGCAGCCAGGCCATTTGGAAAGGAGACATCTTGAGAGACCCTCGGTAGCCCACGGGCCATTGCCCCCGGGGCTGCAGAGAATGCCCTCGCCCACGCTTGTGAGATGTGACAGAGCAGCACTGCCAAAGGCTGACCAAGACACAAAGCCCCAAAGGCACCCGTGGCTGGCCGGCGGGTGAGAGAGATGCTGACCGTAACCACAGGGCTTTAGCATCTCGCCTGCCACATGTGTTTTCTTTGACACCTAAGTACCCAGAGGAAAATACCACTCAAAAGGCTGTTTTGCACAGCTCTTCCCTGGTGAGTTTTCTTGTCAACTGGATACACCTAGTAAGAGGGATCCCCAGTTGAAGAACTGCCTCTATCAGCTTGGGGTGTGGGCATGACAGTGTGGCATTTTCTGGACTGATATTTGACACACTAGGACCCAGCCCACCATGGGTAGTGCCTTCCCTTAGGTGGGCTTGGGCTATAAGAAAGGTAGCTAACACGAGCCCGGGAGCAATCATGTACACCGTGTTCCTCCACAGTCTCTTTCAGTTCCTGCCTCCAGGCTCTTGCCTTCCCTTGATGATAAACTATAACCTGCAAGCCAAATAAAGCCTTTCTCCCTCCACCTTGCTTTTGGGCAGTGTTTTCCTGCTGCAGAGAAGTGGGGCAGAGTCACCTTGTGATTGACCCACGTGGTGAGAGGAAATTGGGAACGCATAGGATTGAGCAGCCTTCCAGCATCAGCATAACCCATGCTATGAACAAATCACTGTAGAAGCATCTTCAAGCTTGTGAATGAGTCATCCCAACCGCAATTCACTGCGAGTGACATTTACCTTAAAGTTCTCCTTTGGGAATAGACTGCATGAGGTCCTTTTGTTTTTCAGACAGAATGTCACTGTGGTATTCAGACTGGTCTTGAAGTCCACCTGGTGGTCCCTTCTCCTCAGCCTCCTCTGTCTTTAGATGATAGAAACATGCAACCATGTCTAAAGTTTTCTTTCACCCGAAAACAAGAAGGTGGGAGGGAGAGGTCATGATGGCTCCAGGTTATAATCCCAGCACTAGGGAGGCTGAGGCAGGAGGATGGACAGTTCAAGGCTAACTCTAGACTTGCAGTGGTGTCAAACAAACAAGGGCGAGAGACACAACTCAGTGGCTGAGTGTCAGTCTAATGTGTACAAATTCTGGGCTTGATCCCCACTATTGAAGATTAATTGGGGGTAGAGTGCCGAGAGAAAGACGTAGCGTTTCTTTAACGTCTGTATCTGAACTTCACCAAAACCTCCTTTTTTCCAATTCTTCCTCTTATAAGGCGTTCAGTTTTATCTCAACTAGAGATGGACTGGGTCTACAGGTTATTCTAACATACCGTTTTTTCTTAGATTATTGTGAGACTATAACGCCATCAGTTACGCACAAAACCCTATCTGCTGTGAAAGCCACGCGGTGTGCATTGGCCCTCGCTGGTGTTGGAACTCCCATTCAGAACCCGGGGGGCAGGGGTGTCCCTGCTCTGAGTAGCTGGATCCCTGGTGTTATGGAAACAAAGAGCTCTTGCCTCGTAGCCTGTTGGTGTGTGCCGTCATAAACGTGACAGTCACTGGGGCTCGTCGCCTTCTCTGCCTTCCTGCAGACCTGAGACTAACACACTAACGCGCTCCTTACTGATAACAGATGCCCGAGCCGAGCCTTTGAAATCCCCTTGTTGATTCCATTAGAGGAAAATGGCTTTATGTGGTGGTCTGGGGAGGGGGGAGACGGCTGCTGTTGTGTGGACCCCTGGCTGAGTACCATGCTTTTCTCTTGTAGGTGATGTGCCTTCAGGACTTTTTTGGTGACGATGACATTTTTATTGCATGTGGACCAGAGAAGTTCCGTTACCAGGATGATTTCTTGCTAGATGAAAGTGGTAAGGAAAAAAAAAAAGTTCAAAACCCGGGGAAATTTGAGGCAGCTTTCCAAAATGAACTGCACCGGGCCAAGATTATGTCAACTCCAAAGCCACCAAATCAGTTTCAGATCCTCTCCTTGCCTTGTCTTTCCTATATCTTGCATTTCTTTGATTTTTTTTTAAAATATAGAAAACAGATGAAATGATAATTGAAAAGGTTAATCCATTTGGAAGAATACATTCCTAATGGCTAATTTATAGCCGTTTAATAACCAGGCTGATGCCTTTCCGAGAATCGCGGTGTGGATTTCGATACTTTTAATTATTTATTTGCCTAAAAAAAAATTTATGGCGGATGGATTTGCAATCATAAAATTACCAAGTGTGCTCCCAGACTCAGCTTTCATGTGGCTTCCTCTGATTCCTGAGAAAATGGTTTGGCACTGGGTCCCTGAAGTACATTGGAATTTATATGTCATTAACATCTGTGAAGTGTCAACATGGTCGCTTCCTTCCCTTAATGAACTAAATGTGACCCTTGGTGATTAATAAGGGGGAGGGTTACTGATAAATAGAAAAATGGATGGAAAAGGCTACTATTTTCAGAATGATTTCCTTTCGTGGGGCCCGGGGAGTCACCTCAGAATCTTACAGTGTCACTGGTAAAACAATTGCCAAGGACACCTGCCGGGGTAATTTCACTTCTGATTTAACCAGGGAACTATGACATCGTTACTGACACTTCGAATTCTATCTAGTTTGAGAAATTTTTGGAAGTCATAAGTGAATTTGTGGCTACATTGGCAGAATGGGTGGACGGTCTTGAAGTGCTGGCCCGGCCTGGCTGCACCCGAAAACGTCTTTTCATGCTGCACCCTAAAACTTCCTTTCATGCTCATCTCGGACCACGTATGTCTGCTGTCGTGATGGGCCACATGTAGACATTTTCTCAATGACAGATGCCACCCACAGTGGAGTCTCGTGACTATACAGTGCTCAGGCATGCACAGCCTTCTTCTTTATTAACTTGTTTATACGATGTTTCCCCCATAGGCCACCCAAACATGCAGGTCACAGCACATACCCTTATCGTTAAGCAGCATAGACATGTCCAGAGATAACATCAATGATAAGCACATAACATTCACGAATCCATGACTTAGGGAATGCAGGCAAGGAGAACTGGCCACCAGCATGAAAACTTCAAGCAGAGCTGGCATGAATGTGCCAACAACAATATTTATTTCCCTGCAAGGCTCTCACTGGAGGATTACTTTGGCATCTCTTTCCCTCCAAGTAAGTTTTCTCTAAATATATACCATCTTCCTAATGGATACACATGTCCTCCCGGGGCAAGGATTTATGGAAAAGTCTCATTCAGAAGACGTGCTCAGGGAGGAGAGTGCCCCACCTTGTTTAAGGACAAAGCAGCTTTGCCATTTTGTGGAACAAGCAAACGTTTCCAGCCAGGGCACCGAGCTGACAGCACGGGTTTTGAGAAAAATAAATGGCCTTGACTTTCAATTTAAAGAAAATCGCTGCCTATGTGAAAACAAAATAAGAAAATCGCTGCCTTTGATAGGACGTTCTGGGACACCAGATGTGTTCTGCAGGGAAAGCCCACTTGCTGCTTTGAGAGTGAGAACAGCCTGTCTGCCTGGCCCGGAGTACAGCTCACTTCCAAATCAGCAGAGCTGGCCACTGGCGTGCAAGTCCTCCCTACCCTTTATCTAGTCCTAGGCTGACTTCAGGCCGCCACTCCCATCTGGCCCATCTGGCGAAGCCACACAGCTGGCTGGTCCATTGCTACTGATGTGGTGAGATAGGCTGCCAGCCCGAAGCTTCAACCACCCACCACCACTGGCAGGCAGACTTTCTGCGAAGTATATCAGAAAACTGCCGGGGGTGGGGGGGAATATCTTACCAATTTCCCTCATTATCAAAATGTATATGGAGGTGTAGCTCAGTGAGAGGGCGCTTCCTTGCTCCCCCCCCCCCCAGACTTGCTAGAAAGACAAGTGGGGGCTGGAGAGACGGCTCATCTGTTAAAGGCACTGGATGCTTTAGCAATGAACCTGGGTTGGACTCCAGGCAGCCACAGGGTGGCTGACGACTGTCTGTAACTTTAGTTCTGAGAAACCCAATACCTTTCTCTGTCCTCCAGGGGGCACCAGGGACATGCATGGTGTATAGACATACATGTAGGCAAAGCACACATGTACATAAGATAAAATAAAATAAAAGTGAAAGTATTTTAAAAGAAGACACAAGTGTATGTACACATACACACATGTACACGTACACACACACGTACACACATACACAACACACACACTAGTCATCTTTTGACACTTAGCCCTTTGAGAGAGCTCGCCAAACCGTTTTGTTGCTCTCTTCACTTCCTTTCTCCCAATAAATATGCCCTACCCAATTCTCTGTGTGAAATACATTTACTGTGAAACTTGTCCTCCCCCATTCTAGAAGAAACACGTGGGCACAGGAGAAGGGAAGGAGAGTCGACTAAAGAAAAAAAAAATCTAAATTGAGGTTTTACTTCCTTGGATGAACTTACCCAGTCTAAATTCTCACGTTGACAACTGCAATTTTCCTGATGCTTGAACAGTGTGTTCTGGGCTAATGTATTAAAATGTGAGTCTTTTTTATAAATGCTCTGAGTGTGATTTAACCCAGCTCATCTCTTCTTACTAAGCTGTATTCGAACATTGATGCTGTATATATGAAGTTCCATAGTAAACTTCCTTAAAGGTGACATCTGCAGAATTAATATTTTTCCTAGTGCAGAGGCACACTTGATTTAATGGTGTCAGGAAGTGGCCTTGTGTAACAAGGCAATGCTTTTTATCTTATCTTTAGAAATGAACCCAGCCACTAGTATTCCTAGAATTAGGAAGGATGCATACCCCCACTCCCAAGAATCACTAGCAATCTCCCAAAGACATTACCCCGGGGCTTTCCAATGGATATTTCTGGAGCAGATATATATTTTCCAGGGCCACATGGGAGCGGGATCAGCATCGGAAATGAACGACCATAACTACTCCTTCCCATCTCCACGTGCTACATGGGGTGCCTTCCTTGTTCTGATTCAGGATGTAGCCATTTTAGCAGGGTGTCATCCATCAGGAGAGTTTCGGCACCTTCCCATGGCGGCCAGAGTGCTATATGTCCATCAGGAGAGTTTCGGCACCTTCCCATGGCGGCCAGAGTGCTATATGTAGAGGCCAGCAGAGGCTGGCAGAGCCGTCCTTTGGGGCACCTGCTGTCTGATGTGGAATGAGGGGCCAGAGTGAAGGAATATGCCAAGTTGGAGACAGGAGGCTCTACACAGGGTTGCTTAGACACCAGTGGCAAACTAGTGAGCGTGGCCCTTACTGCCATTCGGAAGTGGCAGGGTTTGCTTGAATACTGCCTGCCTTGCCCACATCAACTCCTTGCTGATGAACCTGGCCTAGATGTCACCTTTTTGTCCAGTCCCTCATCCTCCAAGCCTATGTCCCCACCCTTCATGGCTTCTTCTACAACTTATAATCATTATATAGTCTTGTCATGGGTGGGTCACCACTGTCCAGCCAACAGCTTACTTGAAAGCCTAAATCTCTCGTACTTTCCTGAGATCTTGAAACTCGGGCTAGGAAATCATTTTTTGAAGCTTATGTACTTTTTTTGCCTCTTGTAGTTCATTAGTTTCTTAAGGCTGCTGTATAAATGACCACAAACTAGACAGCTAGGGCAACAGGAACTACTAGAAAAGATCTTGAATATTATCACAAAAAGATGGAAAATGCCTTTACTAAATCTTTACAAATTTCATATAAGTACTCAATGTATTTTAACCAATATTTACAAATTCCTGGATTTTCCCACTCATATCTCCCAACTTCACATTTTCTTGTTTTGTGGTTTTTTTTTAAGATAAAAGTGAAAAATGTTTGAAATGGTGGATAAGCTAATTACCCTGACTTGATCACTCTGCATTGTGTATTGAAACATCACATTATATCCCAGAAATATGTTCAATATTATGTATCAACTATAAATAAACATTTCAAATACCAGGGTGAGGGGAAAGCCCAGAGACTTACTGTGTTGCAGCGATTGAGGCAGAACGTTCAAAATGAAGTGGTGGGTAGAGAACTGTCTGGAGTACAGGCAGAGTCGGCCCCTCCCTCTTCCAAAATGGCTGCTGTTGGCAGAGGCAATCTTGCATTCTTGCCTTGCCGGGAACATCCCTCCAAGCTGCCTCCTCCATCCCTATGACTCAGTATGTTTATCCCATTTCCCTCTTCCAAGAAGGTCACCAGTTGTTAGATAAAGATCTCTCCTCATCTCTTGAACATCTTCAAAGACCTTTTCTCCAAACGACTTCATGTTCACAAGTATCAGAAGTTGGGACTTAAACAGGGATCTCTGGGGGAACAACTATCTCTGCACACAGTGGAAACTGGTAAAAGCCATCCAGATTTTAGTTGAACCAAATTTATTTCCTCTAATTTTTATAATTACTGGAAGGGCACTGAGTGATTATGTGTGGACCCTGTTCATGCAGTGCCCACAAAGGTCAGAAGAGGGCATCGGATCCTCTAGACCTGTGGTTACAGATGGTTGTGAGCCACCATGTGGGGGCTGGGAATTGAACCCAGGTCCTCTGCATTAGCAGCAAGTGCTCTTAGCCACTGAGCCATCTTGCCAGGCCCCTGAGTTTCTCTTGATCCACTGTCCTTGGCTTTGGGCAATGTTATCAATAGTCTGGTTGCAGAGTTGCTAATGGCAGAGCTGTCCATGGTCTGCCCTTCATCCGATGGGCTAAAGAAATGCCCTCAGGGGTTTTCACACCACAGTGTTGAGGGTCCCCTTGAAACCTTTCGTCTAAGCTGTGTATGAGTGCTTTCACAGGCACAGGAGCCTGTGTGTCTCCTTGACTGAACTCCCAGTTCAAGAGATACTGATGCAGAGCTGATAGCCAATGATCTCTACTGAAAGCTCATTGGCTCCCTGCAGGTAGGGGCTTGTCCACTGGTCGTCACAGGGTTCTGCTTTGGGGTCTGTGTGCCTTAGCAGAGCTAGAAATGTCCATCTGACCACACCAAGGAGTCTATCCTATCTAAGAAAGTAAAATTGAATGGCTATATACAAGAGTCTGTGCTGTTATGATTTGAATGGAAAAAAAAAGAAAGCCAGGAAAAGCCGGCTCCCAGGCAGACTGCTTGTGTTGGCCAGTAACAGGTCAGTTTCATCGGCCGCCTGTGAGAATTGCTTTTCCTTACCTGCAGGCTTAATGTCAGACATGTGATTTGGTCCATTCCCTGTGTGGACTGAGGGGTCTATATTTCAAGTCTTCTTGTTAAAGTAAGAGAGATGAAACAAAGCTATATTTATATTTGTGTGTACCCATGTACCTACAAATCTGTATAGGCATAAACAGCACAAAACTGAAGAAGAGAATAGATAGTTAAGCTTTGGTAGGTGTATAGTGTTCTACTTTTTTTTTAAGTGTGTGTAGGCATTTTGTTTGTCTATTTATGTATGTGCCACATGCATGTAGTACCTGTGGGGACCAGAAGAGGGCATCAGATCCCCTGGAACTGCAGTTACAGATGCTTGTGAACAGTCATGGGGGTGCTGGGAATTGAACTCAGGTCCTCTGCAAGAGCAATCAGTGCTCTTAACTGCTGAGCCATCTCTGCAGTTCTATTATATTTTTCTTGAGATAGGTCTCACTATTTCTGTCAGACTAGCCATGTCTCACTATAAATCTCCTGTTGGCCTTCAACTTGAGATCCTTCTACCTCAACCTCCAGAATGCTGTGAGGCACAGACGTGAAACTTGTCAGATTATGAAAGCTGAGACCTCTCTAAGAACTCTGAAGTGTGATGCGTGCACGCACACATGCGTAGTGTCCTACCAGCAGGACCTGAGTCTGACTTTCCCAAGCATAACCATCTGGGATACAGTGTTCTTCCTGGGTATGAACATCTTTCCAGAAGGGACATTCCTTCAGTTTCACATGGGAAGACTCCCATAGTGTGGGGAACCCATGCCTAGTTGGTACATAATCCTGTAACTGCTCCACCCTGCATCTGGTGATGACCGGAAGCCACAGTTAGTGAAAACACTGAGAAAAAAAAAATAAAGTTTAGATAAAGACCAGGCCTCCCTGTCAAGTGGTTTGAAACTACTGCTTTCAAAATTCACTATGTCTTTCATTCATTCATTCATTCAATAAACTCCTCCACTCATAGATGCACTGTGCAGCAGGAAGTGTTCCAGGAACAACTGTAGGTAGCGAGCCATCATATATGATGTCTCGTATTAACCTTGAACGTCTCACACATTTAAAGGGACCAGAGGCTTTTCGGCATTGAACTATGACCCAGAGTATTAAATATTTCTGCTGCTCCTCGTGGGTTTTTTACCTTTGGGAGAGCTATAATGTTAAAATGATTAATGGTTCACAGCAGACCAATAGCTCTCCGTCGCTTTAATTGGGTTATGAGGCTGGTTCGCAGCAAGTCTTGTGGGCAGATTTCTCCCAGATGTACGATTTGACTGTTTCAGAAGTTATTTCTAGGAATGAATAGGCCGACAAAAATTGTCTTCTGAGAGGGGCGTGTCAAATCTGGCATGCTTATTCTTCATTTTCCATTGCGTTTGTTTCGGTTTGAAGATCTCAGCCTGATATTTAAAGTGGAGGGTGGGGCCGTTGGTCTGAGTTCTGAGTAAAGGGCACGAAAGCTGGTGGGCTCTTTGCCTTTTGTCAATTAAATTTTTATTTTCTTTTTATTTTGTTTTGATTTTAGGATTTTTGGATTGCTTTTCTTGTCTTGCTTTATATAGTTACCTATTTGTTTTACATTGAGACACCGAAAGAGAGAGACGGAGAAAGAAAACATGAAGTTGGGTGGGTGGAGGAGTGAGAGAGGATCTGGAAGGAGGTGGGGCCAGGAAAGAAGTGGGATTAAAATTAAGAGAAAACTGTTTCTATAAAAAAAAAAAGCTAAAAGGAAACAGCAAGTAAGTGCTGAAGACTTTCTTGACCACAAACACCCCTACTGTGAGTAGAGATGGAAATCTTCCTGGAGCTCAGTGGTTTACAGATTTGATTGACTGCTATGCCATGCAACTGAATAGGGGGGTCCTGTGCATTGGAGACAGAGGCTAAGACAGGCACAGGCTGGTCCACTTGTTGCCATGAGAACAATTTCCACACCAGAGATGCAGGCACTGGGCAGCACGTACCATCACTGCTTATTAAAAGCCACTTTCTCTTTTGCCTTTTGGGGTGCTTCGGGGACTTCAGCAGAGACAGTCCAGCCTGCTTCCCTAATGTGCCTTTGACATTCGGTGTCTTCCACCTTTGGCTTTATTTTCTAAAGTGCTCACTTCCCTTGGGCCTCAGATGATCCTCTCGGAAGGGATCTAATGAGCTTGACGCAGACTCAGATCCATCAAATCATTCATTCATCTCATGTCCCATCCAACAGGCCAACTATGTAAAAACCCACCCACGTCTACCATTCCCTGCTGTTCATGCAGAAGCCCCACCTAGCGCTTTCTGTCTCCTATGAACCCTTATGACAGAGCAGGAGATCATTGCCTCTGTTTTAGAATGATGGGGTTCCCATCACAGCTGTCTGAGATAGACACATAGGGCTGGGTAGCATTAGCATTCTAGCACGTGCAAGTCTTCATCCGTCACATACCAAACAAAAGACTATATTAAAAAGAAAAGTCTTTCTTGAAGATTCTGCTCTCTCTAAGGGCTTATGCCTTTGACAGCCTTGAAGTGGCTGATAGGCCCAAACATTGTATGTGTCTGTAGGTACTTTGAAATTTCTGGAAGATGATTCAGCTCAGAGTTCACTTTGGGATCTAGTTTTTACTTCCTTGGGGTCTGGGTGAAACTTATTTTATGTGTCTGAGAGTCAGCACACATGTGCAGGTCTCCACTGGAGTCAGAAGAGGGTGCAAGATCCTTTGGAGCTAGACCTACAGGCATCTGCGAGCTCCTGAAAAAAATGTGCTGGATACTGAACTCGGGTCCCAAGAACAGCAATGGCTCTGAATCGCGGAGCCATCTCTCCATCCCTGAAGCTTTCACTTTGAATCTTTTCATATTTGTGACTGGTGCCCTCACCAGCCACATGCTTAATATTCCAATAAATAATGTCAGTTTTCTGACCACTGTGCTGAAGGTTCTTTTTCCCCTCCTTTCTCCTTGACCTCTCTCTCTCTGGCATGTTCCATTTCTGATGACCCCCCCCCCCTTGTAATTTCGTTCCCCGGAACTCTGTGGTGTTCTGCAGCCTGATCTTCTGCATTTCTTATTGCTCCTGAGCTCCTTCCAGTTTTGTACTTTGCCATATATCCTTAGTGGCTGTTCCCTGAGACTCATTCTGCATCCCTTTTTTTTTTTTACTTAATTACTCCGTTCCTGGCCAAGTTCATCTACTTTAATGGCTTCAGCAATGATGGTGATGGCCCACACTGATGGTGACAAATGGCCGCCAGATGGTAAGCAATAAGCAGAACCTTTTGAAGTATCTGTAATTTTCCCCATTTTACAATTAAGGAAATTAAGGCTTAGAGATGATAAATAATTTGTCTGAGGCCACACAGCTAGCTAATATAGAAGGCAGAGTTCAAACCCAAGGCTGTCTACGTTTGACAACGATTCTTTAACTTCTAAATTCACTGACCGCCTCCCCGTCTACATGTCTAGCCTTGACCCTGCATATGAGCGACACAGCCATATAACCAGCTTTCTGGTTGGACACATCCGTGATCATTCCACAGCCACAGAAACTTCAGCCCGGCCCACGCATGAACTTATCCCCTGGTGGTCAGCTCATCAGATTGCATCGCCCTCCTGGTTTCCAGGGTGAGTCCCTGGCCTCTGGACTCTCTGTAACAGAGGCCGGAGCACCAGAACCCAGGATGTGAGTCGTCTATCCGTACCTCTGAGGCCCACTCTCTAATGCCAAGTCCTTGTCTGATCAGCAGTGTCTCCTGCCTGAGCTGTTGTAAAGGTGCATGAACTTGCTTTCTTAGGTCCAATGGTTCCATGACCTTATTTGGACAGACTGACTCTCCTGAGTTTTGTTTTGCTTTGCTTTGTTTAAAGATCACTCCACACCCAGATTCCTTAGCAAGCTAGTGAAGGTGGTCCTACCTTCCCCCACTCAGCCCATCCAGTTGCTGCCATCACTGTAGAACCCCCTGTTTTCCAGCCCAAGGGATATTTGCTGCTCTCCTTAGTACCACTTCTCTTCAACATCCACCTTAGTCCAAGCTGTCACACAGACCTGAGGCCTTTTTCTTCCATCTCACCCCACCCAAATCCCTCTTGTCCTTTGACAAAAGTCACATGTTTTATAAAGCTTTACCTTGTCTCTTTTGTTTGTCTCAATCCCTGAGTTTTTATTTTCTCAGTTCTTTGTTCCATTTTTTAAAATTTTGACATTGTGGTGGTTCTGCCTCACACCATAGGCCTTTCTAAAAACAATGAGCACAGTTTATATTGATCACACTAACGTTTCAGATAACACACTACAGCGATGTCTTCTAAATCAAATCAGATAAGTTAAGTAAGGGCCCAAGGTCCTCTCTCTGTGTGTACGTGAGAGAGAGAGAGAGAGAGAGAGAGAGAGAGAGAGAGAGAGAGAGAATGAATAAGGAATTGGCTCAAGTGATCATAGTGGAAAGTCCCGTGACCATCTGACTCTAAACCCGAGACTTGGGAAGAATAGTCTGGCATGTCCAGTCCACATGTGAACACATTAGAACCTCACAGTTGTGTGAAACCCAGCCCATGGATAGCAGCAGAAGAAAAGGAGATTGTCCGAGCTTGAGAGGGAAGGGCATGCACGGATGTTCCTCCCAGTTCCTCTTATTTTATTTAGACTCTTGTCAGTTCAGATGGTGAGGAAGACGGCTACACTGACTGAGTCTACCTAAGTAAATGGCAGTCTCATCCGGCAATATCTTCACAGACATACCCAGAAATGATGGTTACTCTGGATACTCTGGGGCCCAGGTGAATAGACAGAGGGGAAAAAAAAACACATCATCACATAGTCAGTGGCTAACAGAATTGGTAGGAACTGACAATCATAGTTTACATTTTATTTCACTTAATTATAAGCACCTGCACGTGAGGCAGAGGCATCTTTAATCTCCATATCCCACCTCACCTATAGAGCACCATGAACGTAGTAAGGACCCACGATGTGCTATTTAGATTGATGGATACAGATGCTTGTTTCTCTTGTCATTCCTTCAGATGTCTGAGGATTGTAGCCCAACACTTTCACAAAGCCTCTTTTACCTTTTGAGATAAGGCCCCACTATGCAGATCAAACTCATAGGGATCCACCTGCCTCTGCCTCCAAAGTGCTGGATGAGAGGCGTGCACCACCATGCCTCACCCCTGAAACTAGGCAGTGTTCTCATAGTGCCTTCTCTGGTACCCAGAAGGCAGGCCACCACGGGACCCTCAAACATACTTGATAGGGGCCCTGAACTCGTTCTGAAGCAGAGTAGGACCCATTAGGTTTTCTTTTATCTATAGCCAAATAACTCAGGCTTATGGTTATCTTTGGGGCAGCTGAACTCTCTGGAGTGCTCTGATGTGATCTCTAGCTGGATCCTGCTTGTTTCCTCACAGATTTGAATTTCTATACAATGCTTTAACTGTATGCACACCAGGGGGGCATTTTTATCAGTTTTAGTCTTAATTCTATCCAGCTGAGGTTCTTGGGCATTCAAATTCTGCCTGGGGATTCACAATACCAGGGGAAGGAGTGGAAATGAGATCTGAATCTCAGGCCCATTCCTTTACCAATTAAACTGTGTTTCCCGGAGCTTGCCTAGTAAACACCAATAACATGGTTGCTCAAAAGCTCCCAGACAGAAACACAAAGACTGAAAACTGAAGTAACCCTCACAGGCTTCCTTGCGGTCAGCTGTGGCAGGAAGCGTCAGGCCTAGCGAAAGCTTTGCTGAAATCAGCTGTGCCCACGGCACAAATCTGGCCACAGTGAATTTTTAAGAAATATATTTGAGTTGGGAGCAATCCATGAGTTAGACAGCAGCGAGCCAGATTTGGTGTGGGCTCCGACAGAGTGAAGCGGGGCTGATGGAAGGGGCTGTCATAAGGCGGTCCTAGAAGCAAGGCAAAGAACCCTCCGGCTAATGCGGAAGGAAGAGCAGCTTTTTGGGGTCACTCTATTCGAAAGTCCCTAGTTAGAAGGTAGCCAGCTGGGACTAGGTCTGAGTTTTAGGATGCGCTGGGTCTTAACTTGCAAGGCAGTTGTGATTTGAATAGAGTGGGGTGTCTCTGTCTTTGCTTCATCTCCACCCTCCAAGTCCTCTCAAGTCCCCCCAAATGCTTACTCTCAAATTCATGACCCAAAACACGAGGACAGAAAAGAATGAAACGAGACCCATATGTATCACCCTTACGAAAAACATCTACTGTTCCCAACTGGAGAGGTCACTCGGTGGTCAGGAGCTCTAGGTTCTCCTGTAGAGGACTGGGCTTGAGTACCCAGAACCCACGTGGTAGCTCACAACTATCTGAAGCTCTAGTTTTAGGAGATCCAGTGTCCTCTGCTGGCCTCCACAGGGTAGTGCACACACATACATGCAGCAAACACTCATACACTTAAAATAAAAGTCAATAAATCTTACTTTCAAAGATCAACTCCAGATCCACCAATACCTCTTAGTGTGAAAACTGAGCCCGAAGCTTCCAATAGAAAATATGAATCGGTAGTGCCCTACACAGTATAGACACTTCTGAGTTAGACTTCGTTCGCTCGGGAATTAGCGAACAGAATAACTGAAAAATAGGACCTCATGCAACTGAAAAGCTTCTGCACAACAAAGGAAACAACCAGGCAAGCGAAGAGGAATCCCACCGAGTTGGGGAGAATGTTTGCTATCTACACATCATATCCAATTGCATCTGATTGTTTTTCAAGTCATATAGATGAAAAAAAAAAAAAAAAACAGATCCCTTTTATCTTGACCTGACCTGATATACTCTTGACTGTAGGAGGGGTCTTCGGAGGTATTCTGCATAGCGTGGGTCGAAGGGCACATGCTCTTAGCCTTCGTTTCTCTGAAGGGCCAGTTTGCTCCACCACACCACACACGTGGTAGGAGCCTACTGTGCAGTGGAGTATTGGGGGACTTCACAAGACTTTTTTGCATTAAATATCTGCCCTTACAGAAAAGTTAGAACCAATGTGGATAGCACTTGATGTGGAAACCATTTTTAAAATTTTCTTTCCAAAGTGGGTGATAATTTGGCCTGAGTGAAGAAGGTACATTTTTAGGTATTTTCATTATTTTAAAGCGTTCTGAATCCCAAAAACATAATAAGCACTGATTTTTTTTATGACTATTCACCGCCTCACGCTAGATATTTCCCTCTCAACAATTCTTGGAAGTTAAAAAATGGATTATCTTTTAGATTAAAAGTGTGTGGGTTTCAAGTACATGTTTTAGCAGGCAGGGCGGAATAATTGTGAAATTGCAAACCTGTCTTTTCTTAGAGACCTAAAGTGATAGGAAAAAGAATCTTCTGAACCCACGTAAGTGCGAGCAAAGAATCTGCATGTCGGGGAGATAGAAGTGGCTCAGCTGTTAGGAGCACCGACTTCTCTTGCAGAGAGCCTGGATTCAGTTCTCAGCAACCACGTGGTGGCTCACAACCACCTGTAGCTTCAGTTCCAGGGGAACTGACACCCTATTCTGGACTCTGTGAGCCTACACTATTATGGGGCACATATACACATGTAGGCACACGCATGCATAATATGAAAATAATCTTAAACAGAATCTACAGGTATTTACACTGAGAATGAAAGGGATTAAGGCCAAAGGTCATTGATGGTCAAGGTAGAAACTGGAATAGTGTACCTTAAAGAAAATCCATCTCTTTGGTCACTCACACGTTTGAGAACCAGCAGTAACAGTGACCACTTTATGTCTACCCGTGCAGACTGCCATGAAGGAACGGCTAAGAGATCTCACTGGTAGCTTCTGAATTGATCTTCTATGAAGAAAAGAAACTTCTTTTATGCCAGCTTAGCCAAATTTACATTCTAATACTATCGTTTGTCATTAGACACCCTGTCAATAGAATTATTCTTCCAATAAATAGGCATATGAATGATCCAAAAAATACAAAAATGTTCTTAACCTAAAGATGATAAAATTAACATATGTAAATAAAAACACGCTTTGAAAGTGTAGGCAAATGATTATAGTGTGTTCAATTGGAACAAAGACATGTTGGTGACCTAGGTTCCAGTCCAAGGGGGGGGGCAGAAAATATACTGTGATGGCAAAAAAAAGTACTCCTATAAAAAGAATAAGGAGAACAAAACCCCAGTCTTGATGGAGGAAGGTCATTGGCTAATAAAGGCACTGCCCTGGCCCATTTTATTGGTTAGAGGATAGGTGGGAGGAGTAAACAGAACAGAACGCTGGGAGGAAGAGGAAGTGAAGTCAGTCTCGACAGATCTCCTCCCTGGAGCAGACGCCTCAGAGAGAGACACCATGCCCCACTCCCGGCATGAAGCTCCAACCCAGGATGGACTAGGCTAGAATCTCCCCGGTAAGCGCACCTTGGGGTGCTACACACAGATTATTAGAAATGGGCTAAATTAATATGTGAGAATTAGCCTAGAAGAGAATGGGCCAGGCAGTGTTTAAAAGAATACAGTGTCCGTGTAATTATTTCGGGGCATAAGCTAGCCATGTGGGCGGCCGGGTGTGGGGGACACAGCCCTGCAGCCCCTTACCGCTACAGGTTGGCGCCCAGACGTGTGGACAACTAAACCCATTTAAAAAACCTGAGAAGGCTTAAAAATAAGGGAAAGAGAGTTTAACACAGATTTTTGCTGTTTGTTGGTGGCGTGCTGTAGAGAGATTTCCTGATTCGGCAACAGTAGCAGAAAAACCACTGTGTCATTTTAAAGCGCAACTTCCTGGGGCTGTGCCGCCATTGCGATCTCTGTCTGGCTCCTGCGGGAGACAGAGCTTTTGAATAGAGCATTTGGAGTAAAGTGCTACGATTTGTTTGATGGCAACTAGACTCGCTGTGTTCTCGGGTCTGCTCTGCTTGCTAGAGGCAAGCAGGCGCCTCATCTAAGAGAGGCTTCCTGACTCAGCTTTAGCTGCAAAAGCCTACAGCTCATTAAGAGGTCCTGCCACGAAACACTTAAACGGTTAAAGCTGAACGCATGCTTTTCGGTTTTCAGCCGTAGCAGGAAAAAAGCTGCGCCATTTAAAAATGCCAGCTTTCTGGGCTGTCCTGCCAGGGCAAACTCTGACTGTTTGAGGCAGGAGGGCCGGCTACCAAGAGAGGACATGAGTGTTGTCTGTTGTAGCTCACTTGCTGGCAGGGACCTTGAAATGCCATACAGTTGTTGCAGTAACATGGCTACAGCCTGTATATCCGCCATGAGGCTGGAAAGCTAAGGAATGGACTGGATCTAGCTGGCAAAGCCACGCCTTTAGTCCTACTGAGATTGCTTGGTAAATTAAAGACTCATGTGGTCAGATAAAGAGAGATATACAGTAAAGAGAGATTCAAAGACGAAAATTTTTACAAAATGGTTTACAGTGTGTTAAAAATATATGCAGACTAAAAAAGTTCTTAAAGTAAAAAACATAAAAAAAGGAAGAGAGTTGTTGTGTGTGGTAGCACACGCCTTTAATCCCAGTGCCTAGAAGGCAGAGACTAACAGATCTCTGTGAGTTCAAGGTGTAGTAGCAAACACCTTTAATCCCGAATGCCTGGGAGGCAGAGACAGGCGGATCTCTGAGAGTTCAAAGACAGCCTGGTCTACAGAGTTACTTCAGGTCAAAGATACAGAGAACCTGTCTCAAAAAGCAAAGAGTTAAAAGTAAAAATAAACAAAATAGAGGTTAAAACAAAGCTGCACAAAGATGGAAAATATACAGAGAATTTTGATACTGTATGCTATTATGCTCTCTTTGAATCGTTTGAATGCTGAGGAAGGACCAACAGCTGCTAAAAGATATTTATTTGTAGATGCTGCTGAGCTAATCCAACATGGATGTTTTGATGCCTTGGCTTTGAAATTTGGATCTAAGGACATGATACTTTGGAAAGGAGTTTCTTATTTTGTTTTCACAGAGGATGAGACGCTGTTTATTTCTTCTATTCCGATTTGGTATGATGGACCACGCCCTCCTGAAGGGTTCCAGTGAACATCTTCAAAAAATTGCTTCGCTCAACTGCCAACTGAGATGAAACTAGCACACAGGTTATACCGTGAAAGACCTAATTAACGACGCCCCCATTCAGCAGGAAGCAGTTTGGAGAGAAATAACTGCGCCCATGTTCCCAAATATGGTTTATAAATGTTCTTTTACATTTAAAGGGGGATATGATATAGATATGAATAATTTACATTAGTATAGATTTTGCTTTATTGATAGAGATTTAAGGTCAATTTTGTTATATATAAGTGTTTCTGATTTTGATTAAGGTATTGTGATTGTGTAGTTCATTTAAATATGTACTGTATAATTAAGAAATATAGGTTGTTAATGGATAATCATCGATAATAGTAAAACTTGTAGTCATGTTAGTAAGATTTTCTAGATATATAGAGATATATTTTAGATAGACATTCTTCATGTCTTTCAAAGATTACAGAATAGGACATTTAATGTTTTAATAACTGAGGACTTTTCATGACAAAGAGACACTCTGCTCCTGGCAGCACCAATCTACTTCAAGAGGAAGATGGGCATCGAAGAGGCACCTTATGGAGTTTGATAGCCATTTGGGCAAGAAACTGCTCTTGCCTGGACTGATGCATAAACTGGACACAGAGAACCCGCAGAGAGAGGACTACTGAACTTGCCTAAGGTGAGATGATCTTTCGGGGTTTCTGATTCATGAAAGAGTCTGCGAGGCATTCTGCAGGACACAACAGATAGTGACTGAACTGACTTTGAATTTTCCTGCTTTATGGAAATGTCTGCTGGATAGCATGGGCCTGAAGGCTGAAGATGGATGCCCCAACGGTACAGAGGAACTTTGGGTGACTGTCCAGGCAGCAAGATGTCTCTGTCATTTCTAGAGTTTTAAAAGTTGCTTTTTTCTTGTTTGCTTAGGTAGTATTGTATCTTTCTGGAGTCTTTGATGGAGTTAAGAATAGTTAGTTATAGTTTTCCTTAGTTATGACAAAGATTATTGTAACTTTTACTTGATAACTGTTTTGTTATATGTAATTTTGCTATGTTAAAGCCTTTTTTTTGTTTAAACCGAAAAAGGGGAAATGATGGAGGAAGGTCATTGGCTAATAAAGGCACTGCCCTGGCCCATTTTATTGGTTAGAGGATAGGTGGGAGGAGTAAACAGAACAGAACGCTGGGAGGAAGAGGAAGTGAAGTCAGTCTCGACAGATCTCCTCCCTGGAGCAGACGCCTCAGAGAGAGACACCATGCCCCACTCCCGGCATGAAGCTCCAACCCAGGATGGACTAGGCTAGAATCTCCCCGGTAAGCGCACCTTGGGGTGCTACACACAGATTATTAGAAATGGGCTAAATTAATATGTGAGAATTAGCCTAGAAGAGAATGGGCCAGGCAGTGTTTAAAAGAATACAGTGTCCGTGTAATTATTTCGGGGCATAAGCTAGCCATGTGGGCGGCCGGGTGTGGGGGACACAGCCCTGCAGCCCCTTACCGCTACACAGTCTTCCAGCATTCTGATCGATAGCATTATTTTTAAGTGCTCATGGGGTGTTTCTCTATTTGGACAGGCATTGTGGACATCACGAGGGGCTGCAGCTTCGCTCTCACATGCCGAGAGCATTAGCACATCTCACATTGTCTTTTAGATGCATTGCTGTGAATTATAACTGCACATATTTGGGTTGGAGCCAGCAGCTACAGAGCATGTTTGAATTATTCAGAGTGATAACAACTCTGTTGCCCAAGTACCTCTACCCCGGCAGTCTGAAAAGAAAGTCTGGCCCAAGGAGTTTCGGGAGAATTCTCACCAGTCCCTATTCCAAAGGGAGTAGGATGAGAGTCAAGCCACCACGGGGTATTTGGTCTACGAATTCGCCAACTGGAGCAGAAAAGGTGGTATTATAGCATCGCTTGGTCACTTTGTGACATCTGCTGAATTATTGGCCAGCAGCTGTTCAGTGCTGACGGATGGTTCTAAAAAGAGCAGCTTAGTTTGAGGCTACCACCACTGTTCTGTGAAGAGCGCGATAGTACTAGGCCTTATGGGCTGTGTGGTCACCATGACTAGCCAGCTACACTGACAGTGAATCAGCCTTGACAACAGGTAAATCCAGCACTGAGTCATTCGTTTTATTTTTGTCTCTGCAGAATTATCCTTCTTCACAAGGGCTTACTAAAACACAATCCGCTCCAGAAGGGGGGAAAGAAAAGTACATGCCTACAGACATGTACACACACAGCGTAAAATACCACTGAAGTTCTAAAGGATTATCATGTGTTAATCTGTCATCTATCTATTTTCTATCTATCTATCTATCCATCCATATCTATCTATCTATCTATCTATCTATCTATCTATCTATCTATCTTTGTCTTTCTGTCATTTGTCTATTAATCCTCCCAAACTCACCCATGAAGCCAAATCATGAATTCTTGATCTTGCAAGACTGTTAGTTTTTTGGAAGATTTATTTATTGCCATTTTATGTGTATGGGTGTGTAGCTTGCATGTGTGTAAGTGCACCACATGTGTGCATGCCTGATATCTGTGGAAGTCAAAAGAGGGAGGCAGATCTACTGGAATTGGAGCCACAGTTTTAAGCTTCCCTGTGGATGCTAGAAACCAAACCTGAGTCCTTTGTAAGAGCAGTCAGTGCAACAAGAGCTAGCTGGTATTATTTTTTAATCATTGAGTATGTGTGGATACATGTATTTGTGTGTATATGTTTGTGTGTGTGTGCACACACATGCACAGACAGGTGTGTGTATGTGCAGTGGAGGGCAGAAGTTACCTTAGGTCCCCTCTATTCTCACCCTGGTTTCTGTCTTAGTTTTGTTTCCTGATGTTGTCATAAAACACCCGAGCAAGCACAGCTAGGGGAGAAGGGTTTGGTCTAGCTCACAGCTCCAGGTTAGAGTCTGTCATAGCAGAACAGTTAAGAGACCAAGAATCTGAAGCCGCTAGCCACATTTAGCCAAGGCCAACTTGCTTTCTCCGCTCCTGTCCAGTTCAGGGTCCTCTACCTAGAGAATGGCACCACCCACAGTGGGCAGGTCTTCCTTCTTTAATAAGCATAATTAAAACAATTTCCAAAGACATGCCAATCAGATCCAGATAAGTTTCTGTTGTGACTCCCTAGATGGTGTTGACAGAACAAATCTTCACAGACTGTCCAACTTATCTTTTCATGCAGAGTCTCACTGAGCCTAGAATGCAACAATCAGCTGTATACTTGTAGGTGCAGGTCCCAAGGGTTCTCCTGCCTCTGCTTCTCCAGGGTGAGATGCAGACATAAGGCTTATACAGATGGTGTATTTAATATGGGTTGGGGGAGGGGGTGAACTCAAGTCCTCAGGCTTATAAAGCTCGTCACCAACTGAGACACCTCCCCAGGCTTCTCCCTCCTCTTATTTTTAGCAAAGCCTTTGCAATTTCCTCCTGGGTTCTTTGAGACAATTATTCCAGAAAGAATAAGACAGGAAGGAAAGGAATGAAGGAATGAGAGAGAAAAGGAAGGAATTAAAGAATAAAAGCATTTTCCTGCTTCCTAGGTAAGACTCTAGACTTCAGATCTGCAGGTGAGATGGATATGTGTGATGGGTGGAGGTCTTGAATTAAAGGGGCCACACACATTAAGGGTGCTTAAGAATTTGTTGAGGACCTGAAGGATACTATTTGGAGGAGAAATAGAGGTCAGAGGAAGTTCAGCTGTGACACGGGAATAAATAGTGGATGTCCCCAGCTGTCATCCTCACCTCCTCAGCCCTGTCTTGTTCCACAGTAACCTCTCCTTTGCTGAAACAGTCATGTTAGGTCATGTTAGGCCACGCATTTGTTCTCCCTTTGTCTCTTGTTGTCTCAGCGGTGTTAGTGTCAAAATACCATGAAATTTTTTTTTTTTGGAATATCCTTGAAGACTCTCTTCTTCCTTCCTGGACATTCTTCACAGAGTTAATTGCTTTCCAGAAGAGGTAATGAGGCTTATGTCTAACACTTTGACTCTAGCAATCAGAGCAGAGAGGGATAACATAGTATGAACGTTTTGATACTCCCACTGCTGTTGCTATTGTCCTTTATTGAACATTGAATATGGTGTGTTACATGCTAACATGGGTCCCTCTGTCTGGGATAGAGGTAGCTTTCTCGTGGTGTATTAAAGAGGTAATGTGACCTTCCTATACTGCGTGTTCGTACATGGAGGAACCAGAATGCAAATTATGATCTGCAAGTCAGGCCCTGCCTTGTCTTTGGCTTGAAGCTGTCTCTTACTGGGGCCATTTATAGCTCCTGGAGATTGAAAAATTGGCCAAGATATACATTACAAAGCTTTTAATTAATATGAAAGTTTAGTCTCTGTGTAATTGTTGTTGCTGGTGATTGTTCTTCCTGTTACTGACGGCAGAAGAGAGCACAGAGAACGTCTGGAAGTTGATCGCACTGCCCTTTTCCAAAGTACAGTCCAAGGGTGTGCATTCTGCTCGCAGATGCTGACTCACTGGTGACTCAGGAGACCGAGGCAGCATGTGGCCTTTATGTGTGTGCCACCAGCTGTGGCATTTGTCTTGTAGCATCTCTACCCCCAGTGATCTTTCATGAGCATTTCAACACCCACAGGACCCAAAGTCTCCTCCTTCAGACTTCGTCCAGCCTAGGACAGCCCACCAGGCCCTGGCCTCTTCCCAATGACTCAGACTCCCTTCTCGCAGCTTAGGAAAAGTCACACAATACTGAGGCTGCTTGTGTCTGAGACTCTGTTCCAGAGACCATTGGGAATCTTTTGTTTCTGAACCTGACCAGAGTGTGGCCTCAGCAGGCTGCGTAAACACCCTCAGGAGTCCTGAGACCTTGAGTCCTATGTCTCTATCCATTCTTGTAACAGTTGTCTGCTTCACTTAGTGCTGAACATCAGGTCTTCACTGCCCCCACTCTTCCTCACCCTTTTTCTGGCCAGCAACCCCAAGGAGCCAATGCTCTAATCCCTTGAATCTTTTTCAGAAATGTGGGCAATCGTATGGGCTCTCCTTACTAGAGTCCAGGTTTTCCAATCCAGGGTTGGTTGCTGCATAATTCCCAGGAGGCAGCTGTACTGCGTCTTGCTTGCTCAAGTTTAAAACGATTTCCTCTGTTACTCTTACTGCATCTGGTATTGTAGGGATTAATTCAGATTTATCCTTATCGTGGGGTATGGGGAAGCACTCATGGGGATCTTGAACATATCGGGTTCTCGGGGGTATCGCTTATGCTCGCGCTCCGCCAGCGTTATTGATGTCCCGCGGATCACCGAGTCCCACCGTTGGTACCTCAGCTCTTGCTTCTGTTTCAGTAGCTGTCTCCTTGTCTCTTCCATTCTGTTATAATCTTGAGCAAGTTGCTCTAATTTCCTCCATAGCTGCTGGTTCTCTCTGTTGATGGAAGGGTAGATTTTAGACTCACTCTCTTTGGCTGACGAGTCCCAGGCCTGGGGCTTCTCCTGAGCTGACTTTGGCTGTAGCTCTTCTACCTCTTGTTCACTCGGGCTTTTCTCTGGTGATGTCCTTTGCCTAGTCACTGCCTGTAGTGGCTGCTGGAGGTCAGTCTGGTTCTTCTTGTCCTGGGATTGAAGGTTTGTGGTTTGCTTCATGTGTCCCGAGGCCACGCTCTTTCTTTTTTCTATCTCACCATATTCCTGGACACAACCCTTCCTTGGCCTCTCTTGATTCTTCTTATGTAGGCTATGACTTTTGATTAGGCTTTCTAGAAAGGATTTTTCTGCCTGAACCAACACCTTTGACTCCTGAGGCTGCTTGGTGCCCTCCAGCTGTTCCTGGGGTACCTGAGTTTCCTTCATATTCTTACACAGCTTCCGAGTTGGCACCACTTCAGCCTTGTGGAACTCCATTACCATCTGTGGCTGGGGATACCTGCCGATGCCAGTTACATACGGGAGCAATGGAAAGGAACGTCTGCCGTCGTCAGCCATCATGCTCCTTGAATATGAGCACTCGCTATGGCCCCTCTGAAGTGGATTGTTGCCTGCTGACAAGGGACCAAAGCTTCGAAACAGAGGGCGTTTGGCCATCTGGTAATAAACGTGAGTTAGGCCAACCCAGCCAGTCTGGGGTTCACTCAGCCCTGCCGAATTAGCCTGGGAGTGCCAGTGTACCTTAGTTCTGGCTGGGGCAACTGGAAGTCTTTTCATTTCCTCCACCATCAAATAAGCACTAACCGCTGGCTGTACAGCAACTCGGACCCCAGGTCTTTAGGGGCTTCATGGTTGGTTTCTGAGTTGTTGAAGCCCTGCCCTTGGGACCATGGCTTTGTCCTTTCCAGCCCCTCTCCTACAAAGGTCAGGGCCAGCTGTTTGTCTATCTATTGTTTCTCTTCTCATGTGTCCAGTACTCCCAACTTCGTAGCTGGCTCGCCTTAGACTCCGGTTTTCATCGTCCATCATTGCTGGAGTTTTGGAGCCAAATGAATTCTCTAGCGTCACAATCACACTCTGGAACGTTGGCCAGCCAACAGTCTAGTCTCTGCTCTCTAGCCACGCCTTCTCTATGATGTGGTAGGCGGGGCCACATGCTGCGGCTGTCTTCCACTTCCTGCAGAGCGATTTTGGGAATGGTGTCATCTGGGAAATGCACCTTTGCACAGGTAATGTGCGTAGTGGGGTACAGACATTGAGCAGAAAACCAGAGGGAGGGGAGCTGAAGTGCTCAGGAAGTGGCTTTCCAGAGACTTATGCCCTAATACAAAAGCCTGAGGCCCGAGCCTGAGTTCGTTAGATGCGTTTTTTTCTGCGCATGCTTAGTGCACGTTTGGTGTAACCACATTCGACTGAATTATTTTTCTGAAGGAATTGCAAGGTTCACGATGGCCCGGGTTTTCATCTAGAGCAGTGGTTCTCGACCTTCCTAATGCTGCGACCCTTTAATGTTGTGGTGACCACAACCACGATATTCTTTTCATTGCTACTTCATAACCATAATTCTACTGTTATGAATCATAATGCAAATATCTCTGTTTCCGGATGGTTTTAGGCATCCCCCCCCTCAAAGTCATGACCCCAAGGTTGAGAACTGCTGATCTGGAGTGTGACACATTCCAAACCAAAGCTTTTTTCTAGAGTTTGCCAGAGAGTTGTGCTTTATTGCGTGTACCATGTTATAAGCACTGAGGCTACAACAGGAAAAAAAAAATAATAATTGTGGCCGTCACAGAATTGATTCAGTGAAAGACATAACCCGAGGAAAGAAATGATCGCGTTGGGGAGGGGTGGCCTGTGACATGAGCCAATCTATTGGCTTTCTCCTCTGTGACAGACACCTGACATCAATGGCCTCAGGGAGAGGAAGGATCCGTTTGGGGTTCATCTCAGAGTCAATGCGGGAGGCAGGAGCAGACTGGCTTGAGTTCCCGCAGCCAGAAGGCATAAAGAGAATATTGCCTCTGTGCAATTCTTTCTCTCCCATAGCACCCAGGTTTACATAAGCACCCAACTGACTCACGGAGCTTCAGGGACCAGCGGCAGAGCAGACCAAGCTGCTCCACAGTGACCCTCAGCACAGATTCTGTGTCCTGGGACACAGCTTCGTTCTCTTTCATTTATTATTTTTGTGATTTTATCCTTTTCGTCTTTATCGGGGTATAATCACAGGACATAGTGATGGGTTTCACGAAGACATTTTCGTTCAAGCATATAATGTACCTCAGCCACATTCACTCTGTTATAGTGTCACATGTCCTTCCTGCTCTCCTTTCCCTCTGCCTTCTCCCACAGTCAGGCGTGTACGTTCATGTCTCGTGTGTGTGTGTGTGTGTGTGTGTGTGTGTGTGTAAGAAGAAAACTGCACTTGTCTTTCCAAGTCTAGTTTATTTTACTTAATGTTTCTAGCTCCACCCATGTTTCTGCAAAGTGGCATTGGACATTGTGTCGTTCCTCTTTAGAGTTGAATAAAGCCCCTGTGTGTGTGTATCACCTTTTTTAATCTCTTCATCTTTTGATAGACACTTAGGCGAATCCCATAACTTGAATATTATAAATATTGCTGCAATAAACATGGACGTGTCTCTGGTGTCTGCTCACTGGAGTGACATAACTAAATCCCATGGTTGTTCTATGTTTAACTTGTTTGAGGAATCATCAGACTGATTTCCAAATGGCTGAACTAATCTACATTCCCTTCTGCACTGTAAGGGTTCCTACCTTGCCCCCATCTTCTCCAGCGTTTGTTATTAGGCTTTCTTTTAAAATTACTTTTATTAATTCTTTGAGAATTCTATAGGTTGTATTTTGATCATATTTACCCCTTCCCCAATTCCTCCCAGATCTGTGTCCCTTTCCTACCTACCCAGCTTTGTGTCTTCATTTTTTTTTTTTTAACTCATCAAGTCCAAACCGTGCCATGTTTTTTTTGCTTGCTGTTGGTGCAATCATGCCCTGAACTTTTTTAGTTGGGGGGAGGTAATCTTTTTTTAATATTTCAATCACATTTTAAGTATATTTAAATTGTTTATATTCTTTTGGCTTAATTTTGTAGATAATGTATGTTCAGAAACATATCTATTTTATCTAGGGTTTTAACTTTTTCTATATTAGTTTTCATAATGGCCTGAACCTCATGGCATCTGTTGTGCTGGGTCCCTTTTCCTCCCTAAGGTTATTAATTTAGTCTTCCCTCTTTCTTCTGCTTGGATGACTAAGGCTTTGTTGATTTTGTTCATCTTATCAAAGAACCAAGTGTTTCATTGGCTCTTTGATTATTCTTTGCTATTTCTGTAGCATTGGGATTGAACCGAGGGCCTCTTGCATGCAAGGTGAGTACTGGGCACTGACTTACATCTCTAGCCCTCCTTCACTTAAAAACAAAGACAGTGAAAGCATCATCAGTGAATTTTTGTGAAAGTTAAACTAGCTAGTCCTTTAACTCAATCCAGCATCCCAAATACATGGTGACATCGACTGGATGTTCAATAGGAACACAGTGTGACAAGTTATTCACATACTAAAGTAATGAATTGATAAATGTGAAGAATTAGTACAGCCCAGGGTCGTTTAATGTAAGCTGTCACCATTATCATCTTCTTGTGTTTATTCTTAACCCCTTACCTTCCCAGTGTTTCCTCTTATTCTTTTCTCAGCCGTGCACTCTAGTTTTATTAGATGCATGACATTTTGTAGGACATATTTATAAATATCTCCCTTTCATCAGACTGTATGCTGTGTGTCAGAGTTCATATTTTAGTTATCATGCTTTAAGAGCCCAAAGTTGTGCCTAGCAAATTAAGTGATCAACAAATCCTAGTCAAAGGAAAGCAGCAACAAACAGTGGTAACAAGATGAGTTTTGAGGTACCCTGTGATGGCAATCAGCTTGATGTTTCACTCTAATGGGGTTTGTCCACTTGACCTTGTGTGACTTTGTTGAGGTGTCTAGTAGTTGCAAGCTCATTTCTTCATTAGAGTTATCATGGGGACTGGAAACACACACAGACACACGGACATACACAGAGACACACATACAGATACACACAGACAGACACAGTCACACAGATACACGCAGAGACATAGAGACACACAGACAGACACAGAGACACACATGCACAGTTACACACAGTCACACAGACACACAGACAGAGACACACATGTACAATTACACACAGTAACACACAGAGGCACACAGGCAAACACACACATAGTCACACAGACAGACAGACAGATCCACAGTCATACACATACACACATACAGAGACACACAGACACAGACAGACAGATACACACAAAGACATAGAGACACACAGATAGACACAAAGACACACATATACAGTTACACACAGTCACACAGAGAGACAGACACACAGACACAGACAGACAGATACACACAGAGACATAGAGGCACACAGACAGACACAGAGAGACACACACGTACAGATACATACAGACAGACAGACAGACACACACACACACACACACACACACGAGGCATTTGGCAGAGTCCTCCACTCAGAATCATGCTGAACAAGTCAGTATCAGCAAACTGACTTTCCTCTATTCACATCCACCACTGAAATCCCAGTGCATCTGAATGAAGTATGCAGTTGGGCTCTTTATTCCTGGAAAAGTGACTCTATGTGTGTTGTTTCTGATGGTCCTCATGGCCATCTTGCATGCGGACAAAGGTTTTTAGTTTGGTCACACAGTGGAAGAAACAGATTCAAAGCCGAGATCTGGCCCCCAGCTAGTCCATGCCGTGTGACTCGAGGGTGTGCATTTAGGAAAGGCTTCGCACAGAACCAACTGTAAGCAGAAAACCTCCAGGAACAGGAGGTGTTAACCAGGCCACCGAGGTGGGACAGGATGACTAAGTGGGTGTGTGACTTTGGGCATGGCATGCTGTTAAGATGGATGTGGGAGGAGAGAAAGGTGATGTTAGTGAGAAGAATACGAGACCATGAAGGAACTGAAAGAAACCTCGTGTGGCTAGAATGGAAGGAGGAAGAAAGGCACCAGGAGAAGAGGTTGGGGACCTACTGTGACAAGTTACGGCAAGGACTTAAAGCATCCTGGGGATAAGAACATATGACGTGATCCCATGTGCTGTTTTTGAAAAATCTCTTTGAAGACAGAGCTAAGAGTGGGTTGGAAGCACCCAAGGGGTGGGGAAGGTGGCAGTTGAGATAGTCATAGAGGTGCTGGTAGCATGCCTTGGGTAACAGGCTGCAGGAACAGACAACGTGAACAAACATGAAACATTTGCAAGCAGTTAGCTGCCATGTGACTTACTGAATGTGGCATGTGCTAGTAGCAACAACTGAGGGATGACGGGTAGACGGGCTGTCTCCTTGCTTGGCTCTCATTGGATGGTACTGGTGCCCTGTGACACTCCATGGGAGGAGGAGCAGGGGGAGGATGAGCAGGTGGGATGAGAAACAGGTGGGAGGAGGAGCAGGGCAGGAAGTGGGGGAGGAAGAGAAGAGGGAAGAGGAAATGGTAGGAGGAGGAGCAGTGGGGAGGAGGAGTAGGTGGGAGAAGGAGTAGGTGGGAGGAGGAGCAGGGGAGAAAGTGGGGGAGGAAGATCAGGGGGAAGAGGAACTGGTAGGAGGGGAAGGAGTGGGGAGGAGGAGCAGGTAGGAGGATGAACAGGTGGGAGGGCAAGTAGGGAAGGAGGATGGGGAGGAAGAGCAGGGGGAAGAGGAGCAGGAGGAGCAGAAGTGGGGGAAGAGGAGCAGAGGGAGGAGGAGCAGGGGAAAGAGGAACTGGTAGGAGGAGGAACAGGTGGGATGAGGAGCAGGGGAGGAGGAATGGGGGAGGAGGAACAAGTGGGAGCCAAATGCAGCCAGCTTTGTGTGGATGTGGGTGGGCAGAGATCCCCCAGAGCAGATGTCCCTATGTCCTTCCTCCTGATTTTTTTGACCCAGTATTTCTAAACTGGACTAGAGTGTAGTGAACTCGTATTGCTCTCACTGAACTCAGTCTTGTCTCTCATGACCCTTTCTGTCATGGCCACTGTAATCTGTAATGTGAAATAATGCACTTTTGAAGTATACTTTTTCCTTTTATTATTATTTTTATTGATATTTATTGAGCTCTACATTTTTCTCTGCTCCCCTCCCTGCCTCTCCCCTCCCCCTCCCCCTCCCCCAAGGTCCCATGCTTCCAAAACTTCCCATGCAGATTATATCTATCTAAGTCTCTCTTAGTGTCCACATTGTTGTCTCAGTTCTCTGGGATTGTGGTTTGTAGGCTGGCTTTCTTTGCTTTATGTTTAAAAACCACCTATGAGTGAGTACATGTGATAATTGTCTTTCTGTGTCTGGGTTGCCTCACTCAAAATAATGTTTTCTAGCTCCATCCATTTGTCTGCAAAATTCAAGCAGTTGTTATTTTCTTCTGCTGTGTAGTACGCCATTGTGTAAATGTACCACATTTTTCTTATCCATTTTTCAATTGAAGGGACATTTAGGTTGTTTCCAGGTTCTGACTATGACAAACAAAGCTGCTATGAACATAGTTGAGCACATGTCCTTGTGGCATGATTGAGCATCCTTTGGATATATACCCAAAGTGGTATTGCTGGGTCTTGGCGAAGTTTGTTTCCTAATTTTCTGAGAAATCACCACACTGACATCCAAAGGGGTTGTACCAGCTTGCATTCCCACCAGCAATGCAGAAGAATTCTCTTTTCCCCACAACCTCTCCAGCATAAGTTGTCATCAGTGTTTCTGATCTTGGCCATCCTTACAGGTCTAAAATGGAATCTCAGAGTTGTTTTGATTTGCATTTCTCTGATGACTAAGGATATTGAACATTGCCTTAAGTGTCTTTCAGCCATTTTAGATTCCTCTGTTGAGAGTTCTCTGTTCATGTCTGTACTCCAATTTTTTATTGAATTATGTGATCTTTTGGTGTCCAATTTCTTGAGTTCTTTGTATATTTTGGAGATCAGACCTCTGTCTGATGTGGGGTTAGTGAAGATCTTTTCCCATTCTGTAGGCTGTCATTTTGTCTTATTGACTGTGTCCTTTGCTTTACAGAAGCTTTTCATTTACAGGAGGTCCCATTTATTAATTGTTTCTCTCAGTGTCTGTGCTGCTGGGGTTATATTTAGGAAGTGGTTCCCTGTACCAATGCATTCAAGTGCACTTCCCACTTTCTCTTCTATGAGGTTCAGTGTGGCAGGCTTTATTTTGAGGTCTTTGATCCATATGGACTTGAGTTTTGTGCATGGTGATAGATATGGGTATATTTTCATTTTTCTACACGTTGATATCCAGTTACAATAACACCACTTGTTAAATATGCTTTCTTTTTTTCCATTTGATATTTTTTGCTTCTTTATCAAAGATCAAGTGTTCAAAGATGTGTGGATTGATATCCGGGTCTTCTATTCAGTTCCATTGGTCCTCCTGTCTGTTCTTATGCCATCTTTTTATTATCTTTATGTGTATGTGGGTATGCTTGCATGAGTTTAAAGCAAGAGCAGTCGGTGCCCTTAACAACTGAATCATCTCTCCAGCCCCCATGAGGCATGTTTTTCTCCTCCTTGATAAGGTAGAAAGAATGCGAGACTGTGTGGCAGTTTAGGTCATCCCCAATTTAGAATGTGGATTTCCACACAAAGCCTCCCAGCTGCCTGTGAAGGGCCTTGTGTCGCTCATTGTCAATACTGATTTTATAGTATCCGTCACAGACTCTGAACGGTGGTCTGGCTGCCTTTAGACTACGGTCATGTCTCGGTTGGTGCTTTATCTTCCGTGTCTAACACATCAAGATTACCAAACAAATGTATGTTCATCAAATTGAAGGCTTAAACTCAGACAGGAAGTCCTAGCATCAAGATCTTAGTCCTACAGTACCAGGGATGGAGTTATAACCCACTCTGGCTTTTCTATGGCAGAAGAGTGGGGTCTATTGAAAGTCATTACAAGGACATTGGGAAATTGATGGCTTTGTGTTTCCATTTGGAATGCTATCCTCTATTACATAAACTTGAAAACCCTTAACATATAACTGCTTAGTCCTTTAAATTTTAGGTTTGAGTCTATTCAATATCTTGGATGTAGTGTCTGCCGGCTGTTACCTGTAATACCCACAGATTCTTTTTATTGCAAACCATGATGCTTTTTTTTCTTAGCTTTAACATTTCGGTTTCTTGAGATAGTAACTTGTTATGGATCCTTCAGTGGCCACAAATTCTTGATTATCTTGACTCAGCATTGGGAGTGCTGAATTATAAGGTATGATCCACCTTATAGGGGCCTTTGACACTATTGATAAATTGTAACTTGGTTCTTTAAGGATATATTTATTTCAAGATTATTATTTAATGCATTTTCAAAAGAAGACTAAAGACTTACGTTGTACATTAGTGAATGTGGAAATACCTGGGATAGGTTAATTATTTTGCCACTTGAAAGGGTCTATGTCGTAATAAGCCTTTTGTAAACTAAGCACATATTTGATGGTGGTCATTTAGAGAAGAGAATATGGCTGGCTGGCAGGGGTTGAATACGGTCTCTGCTTTCTCTCCACTTCTGGCTTTAAAGTGTGAGCTTTTTGCCTCTCACCATGTCTGCCTCGCCCTCTGAAAGTCTCTCTGAATTCCGAATCCAATATGGGTGTTGGGCCAACAGCATAACCGCCGGCAGCTGGAGAATGCCTCCAGTGAGGCCCTGAGCTCTCCTTAAGGCCTTCTCAGGGTAACTAGTGGTTGAAGAAGCACCATGTTGCCATGGCACTGCAAGCATGTAGGTGGGGGTCAGGCAGCTGGGATGCAAACGGAGTTGATATCCGGCTTCCAAGTGGTCGATTTCTTTTTGACAAGAAAAAACACTGGGTCTGTCCAAGCCTAGCTGCTTTCTGTTTTGCTTTGTTTCCCCCAAAGCTGGCTCTTCCACCCACCTCCTAAGTCCCTGTCAGGATTGTCGGAAAGCTTCTACCGGGGAAGGGTGGTATATTGCGGATCTAGGAACAACCTGAGCAGTATTTTGACCACCGGAAATATAGGTTCAGGGCACTAGCAGCAACACCAAAAGATGACCAAACAGTCCCAGCCCAGCCTCCATGCCATGCAGTGGTTTTATTTATGTGCAATTGCGCAGGAGGAAGAGAAGCTGCCCCCACCACCCTCAATCTATGGAAGAGGCCCCTATAATAAAAGACAGGCTAACAAGGAAAACACAAATACATGGCTTCACCTGAGGTCTGGGTTTCTTGGGGAGCCTTTAAAAAGGCTCCAAATAAATTGAAGATCCAAATAAATAGACCTTTGTGCTAGCTAGGTTCTTGACACAAACTGAGTTATCTGGGAAAAGGAGTTTCAGTGGGAGACACTCCCTCTCAGCGGTCCCTAGGCAAGTCAATAGTGCATTTTCTTGATGAACGGTTGATGCGGGAGAAAACACCCATGGCAGGGTGGTGCTGTGCTTGGGCAGGTGGTGCTTGGCTGTACACGAAAACAGCCTGGGAAAACCATGGAAGCAGCGTTTCTCCATGACTTCTGCTTCAGTTCCTGCCTCCAGATTTCTGTGCTGAGCTTTGCCCTGACTTCGCTTAGTAATGGAGTGTGAATTGTGAACTGTAAGACGAAGAAAACCCTTTCCTCCCCAAGCTGCTTTTGGTCATGGTGTTTAGCACAGCAACAGAAATCCTAACTAACCTAACCAGTAAAGCCTTATTTTAAATTCATTTGCTTTTTTATTGTTGTTGTTGTTGTTTTGTTTTGGGTTATTTATTTATGTATTGTACTCTATTGATCCTAGGCCCTCATCCAGGCTAAGCAAGGACTCTGTCATTTGACAAAGGGTCTCACTACATTGCCTAGGCTGCCTTGAAACACGAACTCCTCTTGCCTCGGCCTCCCAGGGAGCTGGACTAACTCCTGCACCACTTGACTTGGTTCACCTGTGTGTACTTAAGCCAGGTTTGATGAAGAGTGGATAGTTGAGGAAGAACACAGCAAGGGAGTGAGCTGGCTGAGGAAGCTTAGTAATTCTCTTTCTGCATCTTCTTCCCGTCATCCCCTTAGTTTTCAGAAGCAGGGGCCTTTTCTTCCTTCAGGAATAGGGGCACATTTCTTACATAAGGACTTACAACATGCCTCACGGAAAATCTAGAAATCCTTTCTAGGAGTTAGGGCTCCTAAGGGAAGAAGGGAGGTGTGACACTTCATTGACTTCTAAAGGGTCGTGATGTTTGGGGACAGCATGTCCTGAACCTGATTACGCTCCTGTGAGCATGTTCTGAGTTAGAGACAGATAGCTCTTCAGTCATATATGTAATATTTGTATTCATGGAGCCTCATCAACTCATGGCAGAATCGCATCCAATAAAACTCATACATATTAAAAATACTGTAAGTAGAAAATTGAGTGAATTCCCCAACCTACCCGTCCTCATAGCTCAGCCACAGCTTAGGAGCTCACTGGTGCTGTGCTGCTAATGAAAAGCAGAACGTTTGCGTGAGTGCCCAGCTGCAGCGGTGTAAAGCTGAGAAACTGTGAGTCCAGCTGTGCCTGGGGACGTGTGTGTGTGTGTGTGTGTGTGTGTGTGTAAATTTACAGATAGGGCAAGAACCTGGAGGCGGGAGCTCATGATGCAGAGGCCATGGAAGGGTGCTGCTTACTGGCTTGCTCCTCGTGGCTTGCTCAACCTGCTTTCTCAGGACCACCAGCCCAGGGGTGGCTCCACCCACAGTGGGCTGGGCCCTCCCCCATCAATCACTAATTAAGGAGAGATGAAGAGACAGAGAGACTGGGCCTGACATAGGTCTCTGGAAAGTCACCCCCAGTGACACACTTCCTCCAGCAAGGCCAGACCTCCTAATTCTCTAATCATTCTCAAAGAGTTCACCAACATGGGACCAAGCGTGCAAATGTGTGGTCCCATGGGTGTCATTCTCCACAAGCCCCCATTTCCCAGAAGCAGCTCAACTTCAAACACACAGGGCAGTTTAAGCAGAGAAGGTTGTGGATCCAGAGACACCATTAGCCTTGGTTACCGTGTTCGATCCCATCATAATTCATAAAGACAGCCACACTGGGTATAGCAAGAGTCACTCCAGCCACCTTCTCTCCAAGGGCGGGACAGCTGAGTGTCCCATATGTCCCCTACAGGGCTGGGCTGCTATCCTTAGAGAGGCGGGGCCATTTCAGAGCCTATGCTACCTTCATCTAGGCACAAGAGTCTATTTCAGAGGAAGGGGATTGGGGCGAAGCGGAGCAGTCTCTGCAGACCTAGGGTCTGAAGCCACTGATAATTTTTCAGAGTTTTTTTTTTTTTAATTCCATCTATTCTCACATCCTTCTATCAGCCAATTTTGAATCACATTTTCTCATGCATCTAGGAAGGACAAATTGCATGAGGCAGCATTTTTTGTGTGGAGCAGACACAGCTTTCTCTGTCTACCTCCTTTAGCTCCCTAACCCCCGTCTACACAGTTTCTGAGCTGTCCCCCATTTGCAGGCTGGCTGTCACATCAATGCTTTGTTTCCACGCTGCCTTCGTAGAGCCCTGCCGCAGTGGCCCCGGGAGTAGGTAGGGTGCTGGTTCCCTCTTAAATCTGAAACACCCCTGTGGGCTTTGGAAGGGAATTGGCTGCTCAGACACAAGCCCTGTTTTATGGAACTCTCTGTTTTAAGGGAAGAAAATATGTGATGCCCTCTCCTATTTGCGACGCAGAAGGACAATAATTTTCTTTCTTTTCTATTAGGCACAGTGGTCTCTGACTCAGTACAGGATTGAATCTAAGATTCATCCCTGTTTTTATCAAACTCTTTAGTCTTCCCTGGTGTTTCATCTGCTTCTCCCACGCGTCCAGTCTGAGAATGACCCTTAGGAACGCGGCCATGTCTTCTCCGTCTCCGAGAGCGATGTTCGGCTGTTAGCACGCTGCTGCTGGCACCCAAGGCGGAGGGGTTACAGCGAAGGGGGCTGCCAGGAGCTGTCTCCCCTGTTTGGTTTCCATAGCAAATGAAGCTCTGTCAGAGGAGCTGAGAGAATGCGTGCTTGGGTTTATAATTCTAGCAGCCTGTGCAAGCTAGCACCCAGAGGAGACAGAGAAGCATGAGGTGTAGACATCTGTACCCTGCAGAGGAAACACAGTTGTATATGTATATGGGAGGGGGATGCGGAGCAGCAATGGGAGCAGAGGGCGTGGAGCTGTGGTGAAGTAAGGCCAAGCTTGCTTCTTGTGGAAATTGCCAACTCACACTTGGGAGATTTTGTTTTCTTTTAAGGTATAATAAAACTCTGAGGTGATTTTTCTTTTCTTTTTTTTCCCTCTTTACTCAGTCTAGTAATGTAAAGGACCCTTTCTGACTCCAGATGCCTACTTGCCCTGTAAATCTGCCTAAACTTTCTTCCTTCCCCACATTTGACATTTAAAACCCTGACGGATAACTCCCTGTGAAGCCATTGGTAGAAATAACTTCCTTTGCCTCGGTAGAAAAAAAATAGAACACTAGCAATGCAGGGCCAGGGTTTATCAAGAGCTTGCCACACGCCAGGATCACCTCATGATGTACACGCTAGGAAACCCCGTCCAGTACCCCAGCAGTGAGGACCATACTGCTTCAGAAAGAGAGAGCTGACGGAGGCTGAGTGAACATGTAGCCAGGAGCTGGTATCCCAGAAGGCCTGCCTGGTTCCAGGACCACACCTTTAAAATGAGAGGGGGCTGGTGTGAGAGAACAGGTGTGTGTGTGTGTGTGTGTGTGTGTGTGAGACGAGGGAGAGAGAGGGGACTGGAGGAAGGGAAAGGAGGGAGGGAGGAAGTGAGGGAGAGAAAGAGAGACTATGTATGTATTTATTTTGTGTCTCTTTGTGTACCTGGGTCTGTGTGTTTGAATGGGAGCTTTAATAAATCTGTCTTTTCCTTCCTTCCTTCCTTCCTTCCTTTCTTCCTTCCTTCCTTTCTTCCTTCTTCTTCTTTCTTCTTTTTCCCCTTCTTCCTTCCCTCCTCCCCTTCTTTCTTTTCTTTTTGTGGTATCAGGTACCCATCGCCAGTCATGGCCAAAAATATGTGAAAATTTAGATTAGTAAAAACTCATCATTCCTATATTTTCTGAAGAAATCTTGTGGCAGCCTGCATCAGGGGTCAGCTTCATCATTATTGCCACTCTGTAGATGGTGCTGACCCACTCAGTAGACGGTGACGGCCCACTCTGTAGATGGTGCTGGCCCTCTCTGTAGACGGTGCTGGCCCACTCAGTAGACGGTGACGGCCCACTCTGTAGATGGTGCTGGCCCACTCAGTAGACGGTGACGGCCCACTCTGTAGACGGTGCTGGCCCACTCAGTAGACGGTGCTGGCCCACTCTGTAGATGGTGACAGCCCACTCTGTAGACGGTGCTGGCCCACTCTGTAGATGGTGCTGGCCCACTCAGTAGACGGTGCTGGCCCACTCTGTAGACGGTGCTGGCCCTCTCTGTAGACGGTGCTGGCCCACTCTGTAGACGGTGCTGGCCCACTCTGTAGACGGTGCTGGCCCTCTCTGTAGACGGTGCTGGCCCACTCTGTAGACAGTGCTGGCCCACTCTGTAGATGGTGCTGGCCCTCTCTGTAGACCGTTCTGGCCCACTCAGTAGACGGTGCTGGCCCACTCTGTAGATGGTGCTGGCTCTCTCTGTAGACGGTGCTGGCCCTCTCTGTAGACGGTGCTGGCCCTCTCTGTAGACGGTGCTGGCCCTCTCTGTAGACGGTGCTGGCCCACTCTGTAGACAGTGCTGGCCCACTCTGTAGACGGTGCTGGCCCACTCTGTAGATGGTGCTGGCCCTCTCTGTAGACGGTTCTGGCCCACTCAGTAAACGGTGACGGCCCACTCTGTAGATGGTGCTGGCCCTCTCTGTAGACGGTGCTGGCCCACTCTGTAGACGGTTCTGGCCCACTCTGTAGACGGTGCTGGCCCTCTCTGTAGACGGTGCTGGCCCTCTCTGTAGACGGTTCTGGCCCACTCTGTAGACGGTGCTGGCCCTCTCTGTAGACGGTGCTGGCCCTCTCTGTAGACGGTTCTGGCCCACTCTGTAGACGGTGCTGGCCCTCTCTGTAGACGGTGCTGGCCCTCTCTGTAGACGGTTCTGGCCCACTCTGTAGACGGTGCTGGCCCTCTCTGTAGACGGTGCTGGCCTACTCAGTAGACGGTGACGGCCCACTCTGTAGACGGTGCTGGCCCTCTCTGTAGACGGTGCTGGCCCTCTCTGTAGACGGTGCTGGCCCACTCAGTAGCTGCCATGCTTCATTCCAGCAGTTGTACCGAGGCAGTGCTGTTCAGATAGGTTCATTTTATGTCAAAGTGACTCCAAAAGCAAAAGCAGTTATGCTGACAATTTAAGTATGGTGTGTTTTCATAATTATTATATTTTATTATTAGTTACTAATTATCCCCTACTAAATCGAAGTAATAAATTAAACTTCATTATAGGTAGGTATGTATAGGAAAAAGAAACCTGGCGTGTATACTGTATATGGTCTTGGACATCCTCTGTGTTTTGGCTTGTATCTACCACAAAGGGGCTACTGCTATAGTCGTGAAACACAGCCAGGCCCCCTCCTGTGAGGCCAGTCATAAGACACAGGCAACCTTAGTCAGCTTCTGGAAGCTGTCTTCTCATTGTTCAGCCTTATTGCTTCTTCTGGACCATAAAATAGCTGATACCCATGATATTGGAAGAGTTGAGCTGATGCAATATGGATCTATTTATCCAATTCTCAGAGTAGCTCAGGAGTCCTAGGCTTGCGATAGAAACAGAGAAACTTCTGAGACCATGTTTTCTATTTCTTGCTACTTTTTAGAGACATATTTTTGTTGTCAAAAAGGAAAAAGAAAGCTTTATGGTTTTGTTCAAGACAGTCTGAACATCTGTATCCTTCCTCTTTGGCACCAAATTGTAAGAAAATTAGAATACAACAATAGGGGTTGATTACCTAAATCATATCCCTACAAATGATGGCGCCATAAGAGAGGGCAGAACACAGAGAGCATCTATTGTCTAAGCTAGTTCAGAATTAGCAAAATCCGTGTCCTTTGTTCATTGTTCTTAGTCCAACATTTTCTACTACTTGATTTGATTAACAAGATGGTTTGGGGTGGAGTCGGGACTAGAGAGGTGACTCAGTGGTTAACAGCACCTTGCTACTCTTCCAGAGGACCCAGATTTGAATCAATTTTCACAATCACATGGCATTTCCCAGTTGTCTGTAACTCAGTTCCAGAAAATCCAATACCCTCTTCTGACCTTCAGAAATAACAGGCACACACTTGGAATACAGATATACATGCAGACAACACACCTATATACATCAGATAAAAATACATATATGCAGACAACACACCTAAATACATGAGATAAAAATACATACACGCAGACAACACACCTATATAAATCAGATAAAAATAGAAATAAAATGTTTTTCCTGTTTGGATGAGAAAAATTCTCATTTTCTGTTGAGAAAATAGCATTGAGACAGATAGCATTGACTGAGATTGTTGGCTAATTCCAATGCCTACTCAAATGGTTGAGATTTTTAAATTAATACCTATAAATCTTTTTTAATTTTCTTCCATAATTCGGCTGTTCTTTATTAACCAGCTCTGACTTATTAAAACTCCTCAAGAGAAAGGAGAAATAATGCCCAAATCATTACTCCTTCCTGAGTTATATAACAACACCACGAACCTTTTAAGATAAACTAGATACACAGTCTAGACCAAAATCTCAGCACAGCAGTAGAATCTAGAGAAAAAAAAATAATGTTTATAGAAGTGTTACTTTTAGACATAATGTTAATTTGTATAATCTTACCAATTATTTGTTCTGATGTCCCCTACTTACATGCAGGTATGCTCTCAACCACACACGTGACCAGCACTAGCCAGGCTGAAGGACATGAAGTTGGGAGCAGAGTGATGGGGAAATAAGAGAGGAGACAGAGTGGGAAAATTAGGGTAGATAAATACTGTCTTTCATTGTGTACATGTATGAAATTTTCAGAAAGAGCATTTTTTTTAAATCCACAAAATGTGTCACCTCAGACCCTTCACCTTAGTGTTTATAGTCTACTTTCCAGAACATACTTCTTGGCTCTTCAAATCTCCATCCTTTGTCTGGCTCTTTTGTTCTGAGAGGCACAAGGAACAGACACAGAAGAGCTAAATCCACAAGTTCTCACCCGTTCAGCACTTACCCTTTGCCGCTCCAGTTTCTCTCGCCAGAGTAGCAAAAGCCAGTCATCAACAGAATTCCCCTTTTGGAGGCCTTAGAAGATTTCCCGACTAAAGCCACTACTTGGTGAAGCATTGCCACTACTAAAAATGCCCTGTGATATTTTGAGCCACTTGAAATGCTATTTGAAGTATATTTAGTTTTGAGTATCCTTGGCGATGAAATGCTTCTCGTCCCCTTTGGTGTGCATGCACGCAGCTTTAAGTTCCTAAGAAACAAATGGAACTCGGAACTTTCATATGGATTTATACCTACCAGGAAGCTTGTTAAGAAATAGTTTAAGGCCCTGCTTGATGTCTAGACTACTGAAAAGAAACCAGCTACATGAATAATTCCTAAGATCAGAATATTCTTTCATGAATATGATTCACTAACGTTCACAGAACCGATATTGTGAGCTCTGCCTATGAATTTCTCATTTTTTTGATGTGCTTTGGGCAAATAGATCACTAGTGAATTTATATATTTCTGTGGTGTTTAGTTATAGCCAGATTTTTTTGGGGGGCCACTGGCTCACAAATAACAACATGGAGACTTCTTATTTATTATGAAAGCCCAGCCTTAACTTAGGCTTGTCCCACTAGCTCTTATAACTCAAGTTAACTAACTTAATCTATGTTTTGCCTCATGACTTTTTACCTTTCTTTCATTCTGTGTGTACGACTCCCTTCATGTCTCCTCGGCTTCTCTCTTGAGTGTCTAGAATCATCCTGAGTCCCGCCTTTCTCTCCTCTCCTGCCTAGCTATTGGCTGTTTGGCTTTTTATTACACCAATCACAGTGTACATCTTCACAGTGTACAAATATCTCCCATATTTAGTAGTTTGTTACGGAGCACTTTTCATTTCTTCCTTAGGTCTTATACCAAAACTGCTTTGGGAAGAACGGAGTTTCTATTCTAGAACGTGTGTGTGTGTGTGTGTGTGTGTGTGTGTGTGCGCGCGCGCACACACACACATGCACGCATGTGCACACACACACAACCTTTAGCATTTTTATGTTGAAATTAGTCTGATTGCATTCAGTACAATATCCAGTTACTTAGAAAATATTAAAGACTCTTTGGCTGGCATTAGCCATATGGCACCAAAATGGCTCTTTATGATTACCTTAGACATTCATGAAGTGGATGGATGAAATAGGAGGAAATGAGGTAAAGATTTAAAATCAAAAATGCCAAGATGAATCATATGAAGTACCAAAAAGTGGAGCAAGCAACTGTTTGGAGGCTAGAACATTCCTGGGCACGTTTCCCGTACAGGTTCCCGCAGTCGGCGCCCCTGCCTCCCAGTCATGAGTGACATATCCAACGGTGTTCTGTTAAATTTGCCACATGTGCCTGGCATGATGGAGTCAAAGGAAGACCTTAGATGTGGTCGGAGGCCTCGCGTTGTTAATCTCACAGCGAAGGCAGCCCAAAACATCTTTTTTTTGATTAAACACCAAAGGGTTAATATTTTCGTTTTGAAATTCTATGGAAACTGCTGTGGGTCCCATTGATGAATCACTGAGTAACACCTCCTGCCCCCCAAATGAAACCAGGAATGTGGGAATTGTGATTTTCACCATTTGTTCATCATTTTAATTGCAAGATATTCTGTTGTGTTGCAGCAAAACGATGCATAGCAGCACCTACCGAATAGTGCCTTTAGCTCCTCCCACATCATCTCCCCTGCAAACGTGTCTTTTGGACACACACCTCTGCTGCCCATAGCTTCAGTACCTGTCGCAGTGCCCCTGTGGGCCCAGCCATCCTTTATGCCCACCCTGCCCTGGCTTCTGCCATACCGCCATGGCTGAGAACGGACGTGGTCCTGCCTTCGTCACTGTTGCTTTCTTCTTCCTGCTCCCTGGAGAGGTGGCAGAGCGTGCTGCCGGGAGAGAGGGAAGGTGAATTGGAGTGGCCTCTTGGAACCTTGTGTTCAGAAGGATTCTAAAGCCACTGCCAGGCTCTTAGTAGGGGCTCACCTAGCAATGTCAGTGAGCTTTCTGTCACTCTAACAAACAGTGACATTCAACTTATAAAGACAAAAAGATTACTTTGGTCCATGATCTTAAAAGTAATGTTTTAGATTTATAAATTTTATATGTATAGGTGTTTGCCTGCATATACATGTATGCTCCATACGCATGTAGGACCTGTGCAGGCCAAGAGAAGCCAAGGGATCCCCTGATGACTGTGTGTCACCATGTGAGTGCCGGATCCTTTGAAAGATCAGCCAGTGCTTTTACCCACTGAGCCATTGCTCCAGGCTATGGAGCAACAGTTCTTAACCTATGGGTCATGAACCCTTTGGGGTCAAGTGACACTTTCACAGGGGTCGCATATCAGTTATCCTGCACAGTAAATATTGACATTATGATTCATAACAGTAGCAAAATTACAGTTATGAAGTAGCAATGAAATAATTTATAATTGGGGGTTACCACAACATTAAGAACTGTATTGAAAGGTCGCAGCATTAGGAAGGTTAAGAACCACTGTTTTATAGGCTTCCCTCAAAGATAGGCTAGCTTTCTTGTTTAAGGTCTGTGGCAGAGCATCTCAGCTGGGGTGCATCGCGAGGGGAAACAACGCTTCTCACAGAGAGTGGAAACTAATGAGAGACAACTCTCCCGAGGGTTCCCTCATCTCATAGTTAGCTTCTCTCCATCTTCCACTCACCCGGCAGAGGGGTCCCTCGTGGAAAAGTAGACTTCCACCCTGCCTTTACCCTTTCCTTTTCAAACCCAGCATGGCAGCCATCTCAGTGAGTGGTCGTCCTGGCCTGTTTCCAGTCTAGGGAGAACGGGTGAGCATCTGGCCCGGAGATCAGGATACCAGGGCCGAGGATGCTGGGTCCGGGGTCTGTGGGCACAAACACAGAGGAGTCTAGGAGTTCCACTTTCCGATCCCATCTCAGTCTTTTTGACTGTCTCGTCTGGCCCCTGTGTCTCTGCGGCTCCATCTTGCCTGCTCAGTCTTTTTCCACTTAGGTCTCCTCTGTTTTGCCTTTCAGTTTTTATCTCCCTGTTGCAACCCTAACGTGGAACGGAAGTGAACTTTTATAATCACCTCTTTTCAGAATTATGTCTCCTGTTCTTAATTTTGTAAACAGTAAAGAGCATGCCCTCATTCTTGTTTCTCAGTTTTTCAAAAAGAGACCTTAAAAAAAAGGTCAGCTTTTTATTTTGCTGAATATAATTTTTTGCAGGGCATAATGGTTCTTGTCAAAGAAAATGTTCCCTGTGTCTAAGATAGTTGCCTGGGCTTGGATTCCAATGATGAATACAGTAATGGAATTTTTGTTTCCATGTTCTCTGAAGCAGCTCTTCCCTGCAGGAGAATCTGTGGTTTTGCACCCCCGGGCAATGGTCAAGATTGCCACAACTGTGAGGCTGATAGCATCTGGAGGGCAGAGGTTGGGGAAACTGGGAAACATCCTTCAGTGAACACCCTCCCCCAGCAATGAAGAATTATCAGCCCACAGCATCAATAGCTCGAAGCTGAGAAATCTGTCGTAATGTAGGGTAAAACTACATGTCGCTAATTCACAGAACCTGAACGATAGTTTCCACGTTTATTTCAGTGCAACTAAATCTTACTAAAGCTGCAGGAACTAGCTTTGTCCTTCTGTCCCTGAGTCCATCTCTATAGCCCGGATGTTTCTGATGCACGCTTACGTTGTTTTTCTTTATTTTCATTCTGGTGACATGTTTTCCCCAAGGTGTTGCATGGTAATTAATAAAGAAGAAAATCAGAACTGCAGTTGATTCTACTCATTACAGAATAGGTGTGGTTTTAGAGAAAGCTGAAGTTGTTTTTTATGCCTTAATTGTATTTCTAATCAACACCTACCGCAAAGTCTTCAGAAATTTGATTGCACAGTTTTCTAGCGCTTTGTTCCTTGAGGATTTGATTATGAAGTTCACGCATAGGTCCACTTCCCCGAGCTGTCAGTATATCTAAGGGAAATTTAACTTACCAACAGCAAGCTTATCTTTGATCAGTAGCCTCCCTCTTGTCTTGTCTTCATTTATATAGTCCATCTAAATTTTATATTCCCTTTAAATATTCATTCCATTCTTCCTTACTTTGTCATTCCGTACAAGCTCCAAGATTGAAACTGATCAGCGTGCAGGTGGGGGAGCTATGTTGTAAAGTACAATGTTGTGGGCCAGATGCACTTAGGAAGGCTGGAGAGAAGGCTCAAAAGTTAAATCTACCAGCTGCTTTCCCGGGGGACCTGGGCTTGATTCCCAGCATCCCTGTGTCTCTAACTCTGTTTCCAGTGGGGGAACTGACACCCTCTTCTGGCCTCTAGGAGTGCCAAGTGGTGCACAAACCTATATATACAGGCAAAACACCCACACGCATAAGATAAATTTTTCAAGAACGCTGTGCTCAGGTTAATCTGACACATCCTTAATGATTTGCATATTCATCACCGCCCTGCATGCTAAGTAGGCATATGGTAGGCAGGGTCGAGAAATGACTGCCACTAATGCTGCTTCTGCACAGCCAAGCTCAACTGTCGTCGGCTCCCCCTGCCTGGTCGGGCAATTTTCCAGCATCTCTCTTGGATCGCACCGTGTACCCTGCTTTGTTCCTTCTCTTTCCTGTATTCCTTATTTCTCATTCACACACACACTTTTTTATTATTTTATAATTTTTTATTATTATATAATTTTTTATTTATTTTACATCCTGCCTGCAATTTTCCATCCTTCCCAACCCCCAATCCACTCCCCCTCCGTTTCTGTTTAGGAAAGGACAGGTCTCCCATGAGAACCAATAAAACATGGCATATCAAGTTGCAGGAAGACTAAGCACCCCCCAATGTATTAAGACTGGGCAAGGTAACCCAGTATGGTGAAAAGGGTCCCAGGAGTCAGTAAAAGAGTTTGCCCCTGTTCCCATTGTTAGGAGTTCCAAGAGAGGACCAAGCTACACAACTGTAACATATATGCAGAGAGCCTCGATCAGTCATACTCGTACTAAAACACTTGTACTATTTCACACACACTTATACTAAAACATCCTTCAACTTCATCTCATAGGATCATGGGTCTTAGGGACAATTGGGAAAAAGATCAAGTAATACTAGTTCCTTCCATTTTCATCAGCATTGTGGCAGTTCAGTGCTAACATTTATGAAAAGGAGGACACAGACTAGAACCCTGGAATCCAGAGATGCACCCCCTGGAATCCAGAGATGATGCACCCTTGGAATCCAGAGGTACACCCCCTGGAATCCAGAGATGATGCACCCCTGGAATCCAGAGGTACACCCCCTGGAGTCCAGAGATGATGCACCCTGGAATCCAGAGGTACACCCTTTGGAGTCCAGAGATACACCCCCAGAATCCAGAGATGCACCCCCTGTCCGTTTCTGTACATAGGTTTCCCACTCACGTGTAACCAGAGCATCACTCTTTGTCTTTATTGTAAGGAATTAAAGAACCAGGATCTAAGCTTGAGAACAAGAAGTTGGGACTGATAATGGCACAATTGGGTAGAAACACGTCTTGAACAAGCATAAGGACCTGATTTTGAGTCTCTAGTACTCATGTAGAAGCCTGGCATGGGCACATGTTTGTGACCCCGACACTGGGGAACAGAAGCAAGAGGACCCCAGAAGTTCCCTGGACAGGGAGTGTAGCCAAAACTACCAGCTCCAGGTTTGATGAAAAACCTGTTTCAAGGAAATGAGGTGGAATGACATTCTCCTCTGTCCTCTGTGAGCTCACATACATGTGGGCTCTCCCTTTCTATGTGTGTGTATGTCTGTCTTTGTCTCTCTCTCTCTCTCTTACATACACATACCAAAAGAATATATAAATATTTACAAAATTAAGAGTGCAAAGGGGTAGTTAGTCTTTGGTACACAAACAAAACAGAACTAACTCGCACTTGTTACGAACTTTCACCTTGTGTTGAAAACGTGAGTAGCAGAGACAGGAGGAAGGACTTAGAGCCTAGGAGACTACGCTGCTCCTCCAGAGGACTTAGCTCAGTTTCCACCACCCACACCAGGTGACATACAACCCCCTGAAACTCCACCTTCAGGGGCATCCAGGGCTTCTGGTCTCCATGGACACCAGCACTCGACATACACAGAACCAAATGCATACACATAACTAAAAATAACACAAATCTTTAAAAAGGGGAATCTGAGCAACCAAAGCCAAATTTCCCTTAATTTTATTTTTTCTTTTTATTTAGCACAGTGCCCCTCTTTGGTGAGCACAGTATAATAATTCATATAGAGTGTCTTTTAATCAAATCAGGGTGATTAGGGTTTCATTCTCTTGTCTCTGCTTGGAACCTTCAAATCCCTCTCTTCCAGTTCAAGTCTCATTATCTGTGATATGATCTCTGCAGTACATGGAATGTCTCCTGATCGTGCTTGCTTTTACTCCAAAGAGCCAGGTTTCCAGATGTTTCTCTATACACCTTCCCGAAAGACGTAATTAAATTTCTTCCCAAGGATGTGGAACAATGAAAAACAGACTGCGTTTGTCTCCCACTTTCCTGGAAGCCTTGGCTGTGACCACTGTTTAGTGCGCCTTGAAGAGAATTCATATTGCGGCCCAATTTTCCAGAGCAAGAGATTTATAGGTATTTCATAGTTCATGGAATTATAGGTAATTCTAGTAACTGTAATCAGGACTTATTTAGGTTTTCATAGACTTTACGTGTTGAGTTCAAAGTAGACCTTTTTGAGCCGTAATGAAGGAAACCCGTGGAAAAAGCTAGAGAAAAGGCTAATCAACCGCACATGTGTGTACTTGGACATACTCCGCATTCCAGTCTAGGTGCTCATTGCTTTCACACAGACTTGAAGACCTCTTCCATGTTTTCTGTGACTGTTGTGAATGGGTAACCCCTCAATTCTAAGTGAAAGTTTCTTATTATAAACACAAAAATTAAGATGGGAATTAAAGTATGTAAGAAACGCTGATCAGATCCAGTAAGAACATGCTGGTTACCAACAATGCATGTGGTCATACCTTCCAGAATCTGATGTGTAACTTCCTACAGAATTGACTGAGTCAAGCTCACGACTATTCTGTTTTTGTTTTTGTGAGTGTCTGGCTTAGGTTTCTGGAGACCCCAACATTTCCTTGCCATCACTACCAATAAAATCTCCCCAGCTAATGACAGAAGTTGATTGATGTACCACATTGACCGAGTGCCCATTTCTTATTCTATCATTGATCAAATCAATAACCTTCTGTAAGGAAAGAATTATAGACAATGACTCATTGTGGCTGCCGGTCATAGCCAGAGCAGCATGGCTCAAGCATCATTCTGCGTATTGGTGGGTGTATCCTTCCAGTCTTCACCGAGGTCATGCAATGCCACCTTCAGCTGGGTGCATCCTATCTGTAGCCTCTTTGCCTCACTTGCCAGGGTGACTGGGTCGAGGCACTGCTAGTTTCTCCTCACCTGATGACTGTCCCCTCACCACTTCCCTGCTTGATCTTACACCTCAGTCTGTCTAGCTGTTTTCTCTAACACTCCGTTCTCTTCACATTATTCTCATTCTTCAAAATAGTTTGATAGATCCCTTTGTCCACTTTAAATAGTTGGAAAGATCCTGTATCCTCTGGCCCTTACCGGCCTCCATCTCTGTCTGATCGGCTCAAGTTCTGCACTGGGCTGCCTTCTACCCCTCCCTCTGTGACTATCCTGCCCTACATTCTGGTATGCCTTCCCCTTTCTGTCCATGTATCAGTACATGGTCTGTCTGACAAATCCAAGGGACTGTGGATTGAGAGATGAGCCAAAATAAACCTTTCATCCCTAAGCTGACTTTTCTCAGGCATGTAATAGAGCAAAGTTGCTCATCTCAAAGTGGCCAGAAAGGAGTGGGGAGAGGAGAGGAGAGGAGAGGAGAGAAGAGGAGAGGAGAGGAGAGGAGAGGGAGAGGGAGAACAGACACCAAGGAAAATACACCTAAATGCATCCTTCAAAGGCTCTTCTCTTTTTTCTCATATTTGAATATTTCATCATACATTACATCCCAACCACAGTTTCCCCTCCCCCCACTCTTCCCAGTCCTAACCCCAACTTCTCCCTCCACTCCTCCATTTACTTTAAAAAAAAAAAACAGACCTCCCAGGGATATCAACCAACACTGCATAACAAGATGCAATAAGGCTAGGTACAAACCCTCATATCAAGGCTGGACAAGGCAACCCAGTAGGAGAAAAGTATCTCAAGAGCAGGCAAAGGAGTTGGAGACATCCCCATTTCCACTGTTAGGAGTCCCACAAGAACTCCAAGCTGTACAACTATAACATTATGCAGAGGACCTAGCTCAGACCCATACAGGGTCTGTAATCGTCACTCAGTCTCTCTGAACCCCTATGAGCCCTGGTTAGTTGGATCTGTGGGCTGTGTTCTTGTGGTGTCCTTGACCCCTCTACTCCTGCAGTCATCCCCCCACACCTCTGCCTAATGTTTGGCTGTGAGTTTCTGCATCTGCTCCCATCAGTTACTGGATGACTCCTCTCTGGTGACAACTGGGCACTGATTGTCAAACTAGGCACAGATCTAGGAGTATGGCAGAATATTATTAGTAATCATGTCATTGAATTATGTCCCCCAGGTTTGGTTCTGTCCTGGGTCTCTGGGCCTCCAGTGCTTGGCCATCCAGGCGGTGTCAGGCATGGGCTCCCTCTTCTGGTGTAGACCTCAAGTTGTACCACTCATTCATTGGCCTCAGTGGCCACTCCCATAAGTTCTGCACCGTTATCCCAGTACGTTTAGAATCTATCCCAGGACAGATTGTAAACTGAAGGTTTTGTGGTTGGGTTGGTGTCCCAGTCCCACTTCTGGAAGCCTTACAGATATACTCCTTAGTAAGTAGCTTCTTTTATGCCCTCCTCCTTAAGTTCACTACCTCACAACAAGCCGTCAAAACCTGCATCCATCAGACCTGATCATGATGTTCATGCCCTCAATGCGTCTGTCAGTAGCTTAACCTGTTTGTAACTTCAGTGCCTCCATTATTCAGTCACTTCCCAGATGCCCCACTTCTGAATACTTTATGATAGCCTTCACCATGCAGCTTTTGGGTGACATTTCATATCTACCTCTAAACAGTATTTGAGTTTGATCCATTGATCCATTGATACTTCTCCATTGGTCTCCCCTGAGTCAGCCATACCCAGATGAGTTAGGTGTTTCTTGCCTCAGCTACCAGAGGGACCTCCATATACCTCTTGTATTCTAGACCAGCACACCAACCACAGTGTTGAAACTATACAAGTATGCATTCTTCCTTCCTGCACATCTGAAGGTTTGCCGAAAGTGAGGACCTTATCTCTCCATCTTGGTGCTGAGAACATGGAAGATGGAAGGGGGAAATTGTCAAACGTTGGCAGATTTCTTAAGAGCATCCATGTCTCTTATTTACTTTCAGTGAGAGCTGGTCATCTGCTGTTGGCTTGGCTCTACGTACTGACTGTCACAGCACACTGTAAAGGTTTTGCCTGCTCTGTTATGGCTGTGTACAGTCTAGTGGAAGTCTCTGAAATCTGGCTGTTCTGGACACACACATCTTACCCATTCTCTACTTTGTTTTGAAATAAGTATTTTAAATATACTGTCCCTCGGTAAATGGGGATGTGTTTGTGTATTTGACATTTCATCCGAAGTTGAGAGTCGAGGTTAACCATTCATCTTAAAGTCTTCTAAGAAAGTTTGGGGAGGCCCAGAGCACATTTTGCTGATGGTAATTTTAAGTTCATCTGAACTAGAGAAAAAGCGTTCATGTGAACTTCAATGTGGTACTTGTCAAAATTTTAAAACTTTGCACTTGTGAGAACAGACATAATCCTTTTATGCTTTTCATTAAAATTGATTTATTTTACTTTTTCTTAGTAATGATAATTAGAAAAGTGAGTTTATCATCAAGTTTCTTTGATAGGGGCGATCCCTGTTGGGGTTTGTTTGGTATTTTTGTGGTTTGGAAATTTTGTATATATAATGAATTATAAAGAAAATCATTGGAAAGGTTTCACATAAATTGATCCTTTGTTCTTGTCTAAAATCCTGAAATAAAATAACTCATGTTTGTCCGTAGACCACAAATGAAAGGGGCATGGCTAATCATCTCATCATAATTAACGAAGACAATTGACTCAGACAGAGAAACTAAAAAGAATTTTGTGCATGTTGCATGGAAAGTTCATTATACTTTGAGGTAGATAAAACTTAGAAAATCTGGTTCCTGGAGCTGGACAGATGACTCAGAGGTTAAGAGCACTGGCTGCTCTTGCGGAGGACCCAGGTTCGATTCCCAGCATCCACATGGTTGCTCATATCCAGCTATAACTCCAGTCCTAAGGGGTCTGATGCCCTCTTCTGACTTCTGTGGGTGTAGACATACATATAGGCAAAACCCTCTCCCACACAAAATAAAATGAAACTTATTTTTTAATAAAAAGGAAAGCAGTTCCTTAAATGGAATTGAGCGAATACTAGGGTGTTATCCAGGAGAACACTACAAGCACTCCTAACCATGATTGGCCTCTCCTTGTTTGTTTTTATAAATGAGTGGTAAGAATGATTGTGAATGATCAAAACATACTTAAAAATCAATCTGAGGAACTTTCAGCTGAGGTTTTATTTCTTTCCTGTAAGAAAAATAGGCATTCAAGACCACTTAGGCGTGATTGCCTGTTCAATTGTGTTCCAATCTTTCTACCAATCTTCAAAGACACCCAAGTTTGTGAAAATGAAGATCACTGTCTGTGAGTGTTTGGAGACAACCCTTAGTGAAATCTGAGCCCTTGCTCATCTCCTTGGCCCTGTCTCCTCTTGGAGTTCACACAGCCATGGCAGGCCCGGAAGGGAGAGAAAGGGGGAGGGAGGAAAAAGGAAGGAAAGAATTGGGATGTGTATGCACAGCGGCTCAGGGCTTTGCACGGCCTTCCTTCTGACTGTGCCCGCCCCCCTCGCCCTCCGGAACACTCTGGGTACTTTTCTGTCCACGTGCCTTTCCTGCTTATAAACCCTTCCTAGATGGAGATCAGTGGGGGATGTTTCATAATATCAGATGCTTGGAACATTCCAGTGTTTCTCCCATACCCAGGCTAGAGCAATTCCCTCATTTCTGCTGCGAACGCCCCTTCCCGGGGCAGGGTGCCAGTTCCAACCTGGAGCTCTGGTGGGAGACTATACTAAGTGCTAGTCTATCTCAGGCTCTACAAGGCTCTGGTGGGAGACTATACTAAGTCCTAGTCTATCTCAGGCTCTACGAGGCTCTGCGGTCCTGGGTCAGTCATTGCTTTCAGTTCCTCGTCTTTAAAACGGAGTCACATTGGTGTCTACTCATGAAATAAAGTTCTGTATGTAAAAGAATTGGCGTAGGGCCCGACACATAGGCGTGTTCTAGGAATGGTAGATGTTGGTGATTGCGCTGGAATTGCTGTGTGTCTGATGTTCTTTTTTAATGTTAGAGATAGGGTTTTGTTTTGTTTTATAAGTATATGGTGTCTGGAGACTAGAAGCTACTCAGGAGATGTTTGCTAAATGGATGGAATAGGATTGGAGGGGAGTTTGTGAGCAAACCGCAGGGAAATGCCAGGTCATTCTGGGAGGTCTGTGTGCACCTCCAACCTCCTCCTTTTCCTTCACCTGTGGAGCCCCATGCCTCCTTTGTAGTCCAGAAGCTACTGCCTTGTAGTAGATGGCTTAATTTTGTCTCATTTCTTCATTCACACCCAGGGAGCAAACAGTCCCGGGCTCCTCCTTCCACGTCCAGGCATAGGTTCCTGTGTGAGGGGAGCATCTGCCATTACACTGCTGGAGACGGACTCTGGGTGTCTGCATGTTACCACACAAGGAGATCTGTTTTTGTCCATGTTTTAGCATATTTCATCCACCTCTTTCTTGGGAAACTCCAGACCTTGTCATTCTTCTTTCCAGCCCAGAAAATGTCCTTGAATTACCCAAGGCTGTTTCTCTTCTGCTCACACCTGGTGATAGCCAGGTGGAGTGACTGAGGCTATCTAGCTGGAGGCATGGAGGGCACACTAAGACAGCATTGAAGCAGACACTACTCATGGTTGCCGGCATTAGGTACCCACTGACCGTGGAGAAGGCACGAGTGGGTGGAAGTCTTGTGTCTGTGAACTCCTTAAGGACAATAGATCCTGGATCCTTCGTGAGGTCCTGAAGAATACTCTAGAACATTTGTTTAATCGTGGGATCACTGCCTATTGAATTTGAACTACTGACTCACATTTTCCAAAGTCTAAATCACAAAAACAACTCAGAACATGAGAGTTAAATGGGTCGAAAAATTTGACAGTGTTTCCCCCATTGTGCGTATGAAGGTCGGTTTCGCTAAATTAAATTAATTGAAAAGACTTTTGTTCAGCAGTGACTCAGATCAGATCTGCAGCGAGAAAATGGTGGTTTACCTTGACTGTGACTCATCCTCTGGTGACTGGGACGCAGTGGCTCATGTTAGCGGCTCTCATAGCCTTTAGAACTAATGCAGTCATGCCTGTAGCTTGTCTTGCTATAATGGAAGATTCTCAAAGGATAAACATGTAGAAAACACTACCAGTGGCTAGTTGGTGCAAGCAGTTAGGAGAGAGTAGAAGCTGTTCTTGGAAACAATAGTAACACAATGTGGATCGTCACATAGTCTTTGGGAGTGTGAGGGCAGACGGAGCAGAAGACATGAGTCTCTCATCATGACACGCAGCTGATGACAGCCACCATAAATGCCTGGACTCCTTCAAGGCTTTGTGTTGAATCCATAATGCAGCTTGTGCAGAGCATAAAGTAAAATCGCAGAATCCCAAGGACCAGAGAACAGCAAACATGTAAAAGGGAAATTGAGAACCAGTCCTGAAAGTGGGAGATCCCCCTAACATGTCTTTATTCCCTGTCTGGGAACCTAAGGCGAGTCCTGTAGAGCCCACTGGTATCCTGCTCTCGCTAAGGTATCACCAATATCCCACATCTCTCTTGGCCTAAACCATGTTCCAGGGGTCTTCCCTTTTCATCAGATACATGGTGCACCAGGGATGAGACAAGCCAAGGTTTCTTATTTCTTAATAAGAGCAGAACAACAATATTTCAATATACTTCAGCTAATGTTTCTGGAAGGGAGAAGTCACCATTTCCACTTAAAGCTGTGAACACGACTTGACACTCCCTGTTTTGGAAATAAAAGACCAAATCTGATTATAAGGATCACAGACTGACCTTGTGATTTGCATACAATTGTAATTAACCCAGTAAATATTTGAAGATGTTCAGTCTGTTCCCAAAACAAGCTATCCACCGAAGTCATTTTGTGAATCATTTTGCAGGAGACAACTGCCTTGCAGATTGCAGTAATGACTCATTTATTTGGTGGCTGAAGGCCAAACGTAAATTGAATATCATTTGATTTCAAGCAGTCTGGCTACAAGTCAACTCTAATGTCTCCTTTTAACCAGACTCTTTCACTGAAAGACCACAATCCCTCCCAAATCCTATGTACAGACATTTAGATGGCTGCCGTCACATGGTTACGGTATTTATTAGCCTTGAAAAGCTATAACTTAGGACCTGCCTAAGTACTGCACAGGGAATTCATTTCAAGCCACTTTTGACCCTTGTTGTAAAGGTGATCTCCAAGTGGATTTAAAGGAGATAAATCACGTTTTCAACCTAAAGCCTGCTTTCTCCTAATAAAAAAAAAAAAAAAAGAGGCTTTAGATGTTCTAAACCTTTTCTTCTTTTCTTCAGTTCCGGATTGAAGATTAATCACATGTAGCCAGAGATGTAATTTCGTGTCTACCATTTGGAATAGGAGGGGAAAGAGATCAACGGCTTATGAAAAGCCTTCTTTAAAATTAAACTGTGCCATTAACCACCGTTTTAGGCAGCCGATGATGGAGGATAGGCCTCTTTAGGTGGAAAGTTGAGTCGTAAGGGCCAAACATGAGGAAAAGAACACACAGTACATGGTGGGAAACATGGTACAGGAAAATGTTTAGTGTTCTGAGTAAAACACACAGAATTATTCCACTCCTTCCCCCTTTCATATACAAGTGTGAAAGGATATAAGAAAAGGAAACTATGTAGCGTTTCCTTTCACTTCAGAACTTTGCCATGTATGCATTTAAATTCCACAGATATACTGACATAGTTTCTTCTACACATCTATGTTTTCATAGGCATAGCTTTGAACTTTCAAAAATAGCCTGGTGATGGGAGACTGGGAAATCTGAGGCTAGCCTAGGCTTGAGAGTGAGCTCCTGCTTCAAAAAAACAAAACCCAACAAACAAGAAACAAAACACACCCTGTTGGGACCAATTGAGTCCTGGCCTTCAGCTGCTCTTCCCTGCTAAAGACTTCTAATTGAAGTTACTAAAAGTCTGTGCCTTACCTAGAGGATCAGAGGATGGGATTTTCACCTGTTGGCCATTGACTGCAGAGTATTTAAGCCTCCATGGTGCTATTAAAGAAGGGCTTTTGTACCAGCGATTGAAGGTCCATGTGTCGGTGTGTTTCCTCAACTTCCAGCCAGTTGACCGAAGCTCACAAACTTGGTTCTAGCGCATAGAGTGCGGGGGGGCGGGGGGGGGCGGTGCTTGGCACAGCCCCACAACATAAATGAGATCTTAGGTCTTCCTCTGTTATCATTTTCACAAAACGGAAAACTAACAATTATGATATTTAAAACATTATTTTTACATTTATTCTCTCCTCTCTCTCTCTCTCCTCTCCTTCCCTCTCCCTCTCTCTCTCTTTTCCTCTCTCTCTGTGTCTCTCTCTGTCTCTCTCTCCCTCTCCCTTTCTCTCTCTCCCTCTCCCTCCCCACTCCCTCTCTCTCTCCCCACCCTATGCCATGCATATTGAGATCAGATGAACACTTGTGGAAACTGGTTCTCTCCTTCCACCACATAGGCCTCTGGGATCAAACTGAGGTCCTCAGGCCTAGTGGAAAAGCCTTTACCTATTGGACCATCTGCTAGCCCAGAAGCTGCCTCTCTCTCTGTATTTCTCTTTTCTTAGCGCCCCCCCCCCCATACGGTCAGTGCCTCCCCGAAAGGGACTTAGGCTCAAGGGCAGAGATGAGTGGCACTTCCATCGGCCATTGGGGTTTGTGGCCCACCAGAACATCAGCAGGAAATCCAACAAGCCAGAGAGTTGGGTGTCAAAGATGCGGCAGACATGTTTCCTGACTGCAAACTGGTTTACGGCGTTTACTGTGTACTCAGGGTCCCCTCTGAGGGGCTTCAATGAGCAAGTCCAGCCTAATAATGAGTCGCTCACTACAAATGCCTTTCTTCTTGTTTCAGCCGTTTTCAGCAGCTCGCTTAACCCTGCCACCCCCTCCAACGGGTTTCCTGTATGGCCCTTGAACCCCTGAAACACCCCCATGAGGACCTAGTCAGTATGTCACTCTAGTGATTGCTAACTGTGGATAATCTCTCCATGTGTCTGTCTGTCTGTCTGTCTGTCTGCGCGTGCACACACACATCTATATACCATCTCTCCATGTGCCTATTTCTGTTTAAAGTTGATGGATTTGGATTTTTGTGTGTGTGTGTGTGTGTGTGTGTGTGTGTGTGTGTGTGTGTGTAGGTGAACTAACTCAGCTTGCCACTCCCTCTGGGACAGAAGCATCTGCATAGCTATCTACAGACACTACAAATGCTGCCTTGCCGTGTGGGCGCTGTCTGCTTCCTGTACTGAGTGGCAGAAAAAAGGAAGAATCCTGTTTCATCCCTGCTCCCTGACTCCTTCCATGCTGCTTTCTTTAGGGAGCAGCCAAGCTGCTCAGAGAACACTGATTTATGTGCATCCCTGATTTCTGTGGTGGATCTCCCTGGACCTACTCTCAGAACGCTTTCAGAAATGAGGCTTTGTTTGTGTGTTAGCAGTAAGGTTCTTTACTCATAATCTTTGCTGGGTTTTTTGGGGGAAAGGGGAGTATGTATTTCTTCAGTTCTCCAAGAGGTTATTAATTCTACAGCTTGTCCCTACTTAGAACAATACCTAAACCATTGCAGGACCTTAGTTCTATTCCCAGCATCCACACTGGATGGCTTACAACCACTTGTAAGTAATTAGAGGCTCTCAGACCCTCTTCTGGCTTCCATGGGCACCCACACACAAGGGATACATTCACACAGACACATATACATAAATAAAAGTACTAAAACGTAACTCTTTAAGAATAAATAAGGTTTTAAGTAGGCTATGCCCAATTTGTTCTTTTTTGCATTTTACTTTTTGTTTCTGCCAAGCATATGAGCTTGCATTGCTTGTTTCCTTCTAGAAACATGCAGTTATGTAGGTTAACTGGCCTGTTAGTTAAATGAGGTTTTGCTAAGAAGTGGGTTTGCATCAATTTTCATATCACATAGATCATTTTTAATCCATGTAAGGCCTCATCCTCTCTTGCCACGAGCTGATACTCTCTTCTTCACGGTAACCCAAATGGTTATTCCTGGCTTTGTAGTTAGGGTATTGATCTTGGTTGGCTTTTCCACTGAAATTGTGATACCACTGTAGGCTCAGAGATGATTTTAGCTGAGGAATTTTCTTCCATGGCCTTGTTTTTACCTTGAAGCATGAAAGCAATGATCACAAAATTCCATGTTCCCCACTGGAAGTCCTTTCTCAGAGGAAGATCAGACTGACTTCTCTTCAAATATAGGAATCTTCATGGTGGACATCTTCACTCCTAATCTTGAGTGTGGTGTCCACTTTCCAGGACATTTAGACTAGAGTAAGCATCTTTCTAGAAGCTTCCTTTAATTAAAACTCCTCCTAGCACCAAGAACCTGGTCCTTCTGTCTGCTCACACTGATTTGTAAAATCTGAACAAAACCTTGCATGACGCCCTACCTGACTCACCTGTGAAATTGTCCTTAAATGTGAACCTCTTTTTTTTTTAAAAAAAAAAAAAAGCCTTTTTCTCAAATCTCTATGATTATCTGAACTTCCCATAGAATTTCATAAAAATGAAATTTACAGAGCCACAATTTCAGAACAACGCCTGGGGAAGGGACTTGGAAAATTTACCATTCAGTGATTACCCAGAAGTGAATCTGTCATCAGAAGACTGAAAATGATCCTGTGAAATATTTTTAAATCAGGCATTTGGCTCTGCCTGTCATGTGGTCTTTTCTAGAGCTGTGAACGTTTCTTTATTGCCATCAATGACCCAGCTTCTCAATAATTCCTAGAGTACCAGACTCATGCTCAATTTGGTTAACATCTGGGAGCTGTCTTATGAGAGTGGAGTCTGTGGGCAGAAGCTCGAGAATCCTAGTTTGTGACAAGCACCCTCAAACGACTCTCTCACTGATATTTGGAGTCTACCATTCTAAGTCCTCCCTCCATAGGCCTAGACCATTTCTTCCCAAGATTTAATGTGGATGTGAAGGGCCAGAAATGTTGAGTTTTTCAAAACATATTCTGACTGTCTGGGATAGGACCTAAGACGCATCAAGATCCCAGGAAGATTCTGGAGCTGAGAGTTCATGGACCACAGCAGCAGCAGGGAGTCAAAGAGCTTCCCAGCCCCAAATGCCTTGAACTCCAGTGGATCGCAAGGGAAAATGGACGCAAATGGAAGAATAGACCCTACCATTACCCACACTATGACACATCATAAACACAGTGAGGGAACACAGGATAATTCAGCAGTGGTACTTACCCTTTGGGAATGCACTTTATTTGAAGTTTACTTCAAATAGTATGCTGTGCGTGGCATGAAATTCCAATTACATCTCTGTGCTTCCCAGGGAGCTCGTCCAGACCTCCTGATCTCTGACCCACTTGAGTCTGTGTTCATGGCTGCTATACACAAAATGTATCTCTTGTCTGCCCGAGTAGGGCAAAGCAAGCCACAAGAGGGCTTCACTTAAGGAGAGAGCTGTCAAAATTTCTTTAAATTCACTCTTTTTGTGGCTTTTTGGTGGTGGTTTTGATGTTGATAATTTCCTTTACTTCCTTTTCTCAAGGGGTAATTCTTCATTTCCTAGCTCTTAGCTTTTAAGTAATATATCTATATCCTTCTTGGCATGTCTTTCAGATCCTTGCCATCTTGGAGCTAGTGAGAGCCAGGTGGTCATTGCTGCCAATAAGTAGGGCAAGTTGTTATTCAGAAGTCTACAATCAAGCCAGGTCTCAGGAGGAGATACTGATGGGGTTTTTTTTGCCAGTTAATATTTTTATTGATTTTTATTGAGCTCTACATTTTTCTCTGTTCCTCTCCCTGATTCTCCCCTCCCCTTCAACCCTCTCCCAAGGTCCCCATGCTCCCAATTTACTTAGGAGATCTTGTCTTTTTCTATTTCCCATGTAGATTAGACCCATGTATGTCACTTTTAGAGTCTTCATTGTTGTCTAGCTTCTCTGGGATTGTGATTTGTAGGCTGGTTTTCTTTGTTTTATATTTAAAAACCACTTATGAGTGGGTACATATGATAATTGTCTTTCTGGGTTTGAGTTACCTCACTCAAAATGATGTGTTCTAGTTCCATCTATTTGCCTGCAAAATTCAAGATGTCATTTTTTTTTCTGCTGTGTAGTACTCCATTGTGTAAATGAACCACATTTTCCTTATCCATTCTTCAGTCGAGGAGCATTTAGGTTGTTTCCAGGTTCTGGCTATGACAAACAATGCTGCTATGAACATAGTTGAGCACATGTCCTTGTGGTACAATTGAGCATCCCTTGGATATATACCCAAAAGTGTTATTACTGGGTCTTGAGGAAGTTTGTTTCCTAATTTTCTGAGAAATCACCACACTGATATCCAAAGGGACTGTATCAGCTTGCATTCCCACCAGCAACGCAGGAGTGTTCCCTTTTCCCCACAACCTCTCCAGCATAAGTTGTCATCAGTGTTTTTGAACTTGGCCATTCTGACAGGTGTAAGATGGAATCTCAGAGTTGTTCTGATTTGTATTTCTCTGATGACTAAGGATGTTGAGCATTTCCTTAAGTGTCTTTCGCCATTTTAGATTCCTCTGTTGAGAATTCTCTGTTTAAGTTTGTACTCCATTTTTTTTATTGGATTAAGAGACTGATGTTTCTACATGCATGCATTGGGACAGGATCTGAAGTAGGACAGATGTTAGTTTTTTTAGAACTGAGTTACTTTATTTTCTCTTTACTTTGATTCTTTTGTCTAAAGCTGTATTGCATAACTGTGTCTCATACTGAGCCTTGGGGTTTTCCTCAACACTTCTCTTCCCCTTGCACTAGAGAAAAATAAGCCTCATGTTCCATGGCTACACAACACTGGGACCAATTGTGGTTTTAATTGTATTATTTTGACCCTCACCTCCAGTGATTCCAAAGAACGAGTCTCAGAGAGAGGCAAGACTGCGTATTTTAAAGGATTAAATTCTACTTTATCTCCTGCCAAGAGGGCTATGGATGGTGGTAGGTGCTTAGTCCTTCTTGAATGTAGGCACAGAAGGCCACTGTGCTACCTATGCTCCTCATCAGCCCATGCTGTCAGAATGAGAGTAAGCATGCAAGCTAAGGCCGTTATGTCCCAGCATACCGCTATCTCCTCACAGCCCTCACCTCACGTGGAGTCCCTCCTCTTCATCACTTCCCATGTCCGTCTTTCATATTTATCCATTGCTTCCACTCACAGCCATCTTTTCCATGTTTCCTACTCAGATGCACAACTTGGAGTCTCACAGCACCCAGAATGTCCCTTTAGAGTGTGGAGAAGATCCTATCCCTGCCTGGATTTAAGCCTCTTCTGTGACTTTGTCCTCTGCTTAGATAAACATGGCCCCCAACTTGACCTTCCCAGTCATGGCTTCACTGGCTCCCACCTTCTTCCCTCCCCTCCCATCCACTCATGGCTGGCTTCTTTCTGCATCCTATGTTTCAATGTCCTCTCCGCCCCAACACTTTCTCGAAGGACCACCGCTTACTGTCCTTTCAATTCTCATCAAAGCCCCTAAAAATCAGCATGTATTGTTCCCTCTGTCTTTTTCAGCCCGTTTTTGCTACTTAATTTTAAGCAAACATCTTGCTGACTAATCAGAAATCACATACCAACACTTAAAATAGCAGGAAATATTTGTAGGATAAATTTAAGTTTAGCAGGGGTTAGGAAGGGATTGTGAACCCCTTAGGAAGCGGGACTGTTCTTGGCATGGACACCTAGAGACAGGAGGATTCTTCACGTGCTTCAGAAACTAAAAGTACACACCCAAAGGAAATGGGGTCCGGGAGCTGAGGTGGGCATGTCCCCTGGAGGTTATTTGAAGGTCATTCCACAAGAGAATGAGGTGCCAACAAAGGCTCTAAGCAGCAGAGCATCAACATTTTCCTGTCAGAAAGCCTTTAAAGTGACTGTCACTAAAGTGGCTTCATGCATATCATAGTAGATAAAATAATAACCACTGAAAGATATCAACTTGTAAATGTTACCTTATTTGTTTTTTTTTTGTTTGTTTGTTTGTTTGTCTGTTTTTCGAGACAGGGTTTCTCTGTGGTTTTGGAGCCTGTCCTGGAACTAGCTCTGTAGACCAGACTGGTCTCGAACTCACAGAGATCCGCCTGCCTCTACCACCCGAGTGCTGGGATTAAAGGCATGCGCCACCACCGCCCAGCGATGTTACCTTATTTGGAAAAGGGTTCATTGCCCCTAAAAGTAGACTAAAGGGCTTGAGAGGGAGAGCATGGTATGTACACCTGCACGTAGCACATAAGCATGGCCACAAGGATCTCTGAACGTCAGAACCCCCAGGCCCAGGTATCCAGCGCTCTAGTCACCGTTGAGGGACAGCCATGTGTGTGGTAGAAATAACAGAGGACCAAGCAAGTGAGAAAAGGGAAAGCTCTTTATCCTGAGCTCACTATAGCAGAGAGTGAACCTCCGCCATCTGTGTTACGGCAGAAACTTGGAGGCGCAGGAAGCTATGTGGGAGGAAGGAAAGGCTCAGGTATGCCCTGATGGAGGGTGTCTGTTGGGGGAAGTAGGCTGCCTAGAAGGGGGGTGTTCTCTTGTGTGACTAGGGGGTGCATTTGATGAGTCCCAAGTTGGAGACCCTAACTGTTGTGCTTTCCTGTCGCTTTAAGGGACAAGCCACGCCCACTCCCATTACCTCTGACCTGCCTGCCGCCATCTTGGGCCCTTCCTTTTCTGCTTCCTTGACGTGTGCTTTTTTATTGTAAGGAAGACCTGGGAATAGGAAGACCTGGGAATGTTATGGTTTTGGTCCCTTTAAGAGACAAGCCACACCCATTCCCCTCCCCATCCGCTGAGGCAGGCTGATCTTCAGCTTCCGTCCTGAGCTCATTCTCTCTTTTCCATCTTCCTCTCGGAGAGGCAGCTTCACTTCTGCCTCTCTCCCCACTTCTCTGCTTCCCCCCTGCTCTGTCTCTTTCTCCTCTTCTCTCTCTCTCTCTCTCTCTCCCTCCCTCCCTCTCTCTCTGCCCTCCCCCTTTACCCTCCTCCATAACCCCCTGAATAAACATTCAACCTCACCCTGCATGTCATGTCTATCCATGTTTCTGTCTTCTGCCCGCCTGCCATGTGTCTCCCTGCCTGGGACCAGCCATTGCTCAGGGACCAGCAGCAGTCTCTGCCTGGGGCCCACTGCCTGCTGCCACATGGCCTGCCACCACAGCTCAGGCCACCACTGCTCTGGGACCAGCAGCTGTCTCTGCCTGGACTGGCTGCTCCCCGGGCTTGCTGTCTGCCGCCACCGCTCGGGCCGCCGCTCTGGGACCGGCAGTCATTTCTGCCTGGGACTGGCTGCTCCCAGAACCCGCAGCCTGCCACCACATGGCCCGCTGCCACCGTTTGGGACCTACAGCATTTCTGCTGCCTACTGCCACCGGGGATCTTGCAGCATTTTTAAAAAAATAATATTACTAACAGTTAGGAAAGCTGTCCGTTACTACGCAAACCCTGGCCACTGAAGTCTGGTTGATTTGGGGGCGGTTGTTTGGCTCCCTGGACTGTGATTAGAGACAGTTGTCTGACTTTTTATCGTTCTAACTTAAAGCGTGCTGCCTTTCTGGCTAGTCAGCATGGGAAGGGCTGGATTCCTGGGCTGGTAGCTGCAAGGTTTTAGATGATCCAGCTATTGCTTCCATGTATATTCAGTCTCAACGTGGTCAGGCTTCTGGAAATACAAAGAAGGCCTCACACTTAGGCCAAATGATGTGGAAACCACGCCGCTTTGGGAGGAGAGGCATCTGTGGGTTTTCTAGACCTCTCACTGAAGATTCTCAGGATGTTTTATAAAAATAAACTCACAGTCATCCAACGGGGGCTTGTCGACTTCAGTCACTGCAACTGTGGTGCCTCTAAAAGGTGACAACAGCTGCCTGAAGTGCCAGCAGCCAGTGAAGAGATGGCAGATGCTTTTTTTTTCTTTTTACATTTTGCCTTTTTTCATGACAGGATTTTACTGTGTAGCCCTGGCTGTCCTAGAACTCACTCTGTACACAGGCTGGCCTCGAAATCATAGATCTGCCTGCCTCTGTGTCCCAACTTCTGGGATTAAAGGTGTATGCCGCCACCACCCAGCAAGGTGGCAGATTCTTTGGGAATAGCAGAGGACAATCTCAGATTTTTAAAAAAAGTTTTGGGATCATTTTCACTGTTGGTGGATAATGGGTTGTCATGACGAATGCAGTGTTAGCAGGTGCATGACCACTGTGCAGTCAGAAAGATGAGATCCTGGCTTCGTTGCAGCCAACAGGTGCCCTATATTGTCAGATTTAATGACTAAACTAACAAACTCCCACATCCCTCTGGGTAGGGAGAAAATTCTCCTGCATGGAATCAGCTCAGGTTCTCTGCATGGGGCTCCTTCCTAAAAGGATGGTTGCAGATAACACATGTAGTCCGGAAGGAAGATGTCTTGCTTGAAGTCTGGTTGATCCTGGGCTGTGCTCCAATCCCTTCTGCAAAACTCAGGTTTACCCTCTGCATGGCAGAAGTTAAGCTTCTCTCCCCTGTGTCTCTATGCCTCCTTCACCTCCAAATTCCCAGTGAAAAACCACTAGAGCAACCGCGCCTGTCCAGTAGAACCAGAGCGCTGCAAGAATTTACCTTCGAACCAATTCATGCTGCTAAGGCTGCAGAAAGAATTTAAAAAATGCATTGTTGGGGGATCCAGGCAGGTGATGGGTAATGATTTCATTATTTCCCTCAAGGAAGAACTAACTTAGGGCTGCCCCAGGAAAAGTACCTAATGAAGACAGATGGTAATGGTTCCCAACCAGAGGGAACAGGCCCCATCCCAGGCTGTTGGGCAGGGTGTGAAGGTAATTATTGTCATTTCAACTAGGAAGTGAGTATCCAGTGGGTAGAGGCCATGGGTGGAGCTATCAGCCTGAGGACTTGCCATCTCCTTCCTTTCTCTCTTTTCCCCTAGAGGCACTGTACAAATGGGAGGAGCTTGAAGAGATAGAGATAAGGGTAGGAACCCGAGGTCAGCTCTGGGCTGTTAGAGGTGAACAGTTATCTTCTTCAGTTGACTGGGAGGGAATCATGGAAGTATTTGGAAAAGAGATTCACTGTTGCGACCGAAACAGAAGATCTGAGGAGTCTCCACGTTAATACAGAAAATGCCTCTGCATGGAGCTTCTCCTGGATGTTATGTAATGTGTCGGCTCTCCCCAGGGCCCTTAGAGTCACGAGGTGTGCCAGCACGTGGGCCCCGACTGGAGCGCTTAGCTGGTGTTCTGAAAACCGCAGCGGCATCGGAGGTGCTGCTTCAAGCCAGCCACACGTGTCTGTATTTTTAGAAGACGCTTTTAAGATCTCAGTTGCTGGATCTTTTCTACTCTCCTGCGAAACCACCAAATTCATGCCTTTGCCTCCAATTCAGTTCGCTCCTGACATATTTTTTTAAATGTTTAAATATTAGGATGTCCCAGTCTTGGTGCATTTGCCTTAGACAAGCGGCATACGGAGCGGAGCACAGGGCAGCAGCGTTTGCTCAGATCCACAGGCAGTCGAGATGGAGTCTCCTCGCGCTGTCAGTGTGGATTCAGAAGCCTGGTGGGGCAGAGACACAAACAGGGGCCTCACCCTGGAGGGTTTGGCTAGGAAGATGCACAGAACCCCTGTCTGCAAGGAGCGTTCCTTTGCCTTCAAAGCTGCTGTGGAGTATGGGAATCATTTTATTACCATAAGGAGTAAGCTCAGTCACAATTGTTCCCAGCCACGCTCTGTTTGGCTCCCCCACATAGGCAAGCTGAAGATTAATTGAGGGTGGCCAGGCTTCCAAATCCATCAGGCAGAATTTGGCGAAACGTTTAGGCCTCTGAAGAGTTTTGAGAAGCTGGACAACCATCTCCAGCTGTCTGCGAAGAGAATGTTCCTGAAACCAAGGGTCAACTGATGACCTTGGTATTCTTAGAGGCTTCCTCCAACTCAGAGAACACCAACATCTCAGGGCAACTTTTTAGAGAGGTAGCAGCTCGCTCTCTCTCTCTCTCTCTCTCTCTCTCTCTCTCTCTCTCTCTCTGTGTGTGTGTGTGTGTGTGTGTGTGTGTGTGTGTGAAGAGTTATGCCATTTTTGAAACAAAGCCTGCTAGAACCAAATGTACTTCCTGACTCTTTTGCATATATAGCAACAGGGACAAATATTATTCCAGTTGGAGTCTCTGTTCCTTTGCCAAATTAAGAGGGAGCTTGCTTTTGTCGTCAGGGTAGGGCACACAACAGCCACTGCTTGTCATGGGTTCTGTGAAATCAAATCATCGCCACAGCTCTGAGCGACTAAATGCAGAGGAGATGGATGGAGAGGCCTCTGCCCAGGAATGCTTATTCCGGCTGGTGTTAAAAAGAGACCGAGGGTAATAAACTCTTTCTATATTTAAAGAGTGTTCGCTACCCAGCGTGCAGCCTCCCACCAGGGTTGTCTAGACAACCAGGGGTGTTCCCCTGTGCTTTGGTCAAGATTCTGCAGCAGGTGCATGCAGTCTCCTGCACTGATGCTGTGTTCTCTCAGGTGAGCTGTTGACAGCGTGCGGCAATTCTGGAACCATTTCTGTCCCCCAGCACCTTCGGTGGCACTTCCGCCCACCTACCAACTGTGCCCGAGTGCAGGGAGGATCTGCCTAGGTGGAGATGCTCGTGCCATCGGGAACAGTGCCAGAGACTATGTTCCACCCCTCTCTCCTCACCGTCTGTGCTGGCTCTCTCAGTCTGCCCCGTTCTTGCGTGGCCTGGCTGAAATGAGAGACCCTTACACTACCGTCTACTCAAATCCTCAGAACATCTGCAAAGTGAGTGTCTGTACAGAACTCGTAGGCCCCATGGAGGATGGTGAGTTCCACCCCAAAGAGTTAGGGAGAAACATTTCCAGAGCAGGGGAGCCCTCATGCCCCACCTATGGGTGTAGTCCCCACATTCCACGCAGTCAATGTGTTTTCTGTATATATTAGTCAACTCTTTGTATCTGTAAATTCTGAGACGATAACTTAGAAAATATTGTTTGGCTTTACAGCTCGGGGGGTCTCAAGGGAAACCTGGGCAAGGCCCTTGCTCTGGGCCCCTGAAAAGAGTGGCATATCGTAGGAGGATGTGGCCAAACAAACTTCTTAAGTCTCAGGCCAGCAAGCAGAAAGAGGACGGAAGTATTGTCCCACAACACCCTTTAATGGTATGTCCCCAGTGACCTAAAGCCCCTCTCCAGCCCTACCTCCCGATGGTGCCACCATCATCCAGTAACATCACACTGGGAACCAAGCCTTCTGCACAACGGCTTTTGGGAGCACCGTCCATAACTGTACAATCGGCCTTCCACATATGTGGGCTCCCCCAAGAAAACCATGGGTAGACAATTTACTTAAAGTTTCATCTGTGACGGGGTGGAGCATAAAGGCAGAACCCTTGCCCGGCATGCTTGCAGCCCTTGGTTTAATCTCCAGTAGCAGAGAATAGAAATTCGTCTGTACCGCATTAGTCTGCCATCCCCAGGATGAGCGCTTCAGAGGAACCATTGAAAAGAGTAATCATTCATTTTGCCTCATTGTCGTCAGTCATAGATTACTTGACATCATCTCTCTGAGGCCTGAGGTGAAGCAGAGCCCCCTCCCCACCACCACCACCGCGCGATGAAGATGAGGCAGAAGAAAATTGACGGTTCATTTCATGGCATGCAGGAAGGAAAGTGAGCAAAGAATCCAAAACAAGATCTACCCAGCAAAGCCATTTCCACAGGGACCTCATTCTTCTGCAGAACCCATCTCCTGATCCATCCAGTATGAGCTCATGAACGGCTGAACTCATTGATGGAGTGAATGCCCTCACGGTCCACCACCAATAGGAGACAAACATTCGGGATATGAGCCATTGGAAACACTGTGACTCCAAGCCATAACATGGGCTGGATTAGTTACTTTCTCTGTTGCTGTGATAAAATATGGCCAAGGCAACTTTTACAAGAAAGAGCTTCTGAGACTTATGAGTCCAGAGGGAAAAAGAGTTCATCGTGGCAGGGAGGAATGGTAGCAAGCCCAGGCAAGGAGGAAGGAGTGGGAGGCTGAGAGCTCACAGCTCCAAGCACAAGCAGGAAGCAGAGAGAGCAGAATGGAAGTGAGGCAAGGTTATACTCGCTCAAAGCCTGCCCCCAGTGTTGTACTTCCTCTAGAAAGACCACACCTCCTAAAGCTCAAAGGGCACACCAACTGGGAACCAACTCTTCAAACATCTGGGCCTGTGGGGACATTTCCAGTGTCCACATGGGCAGGCCTGTTTCTCCATCCTTGTTTAAATAATGCCGTATAACCACAGTTTGCATTGCCACTGTAGTTTATTAGCCTAGAGCTGATTTAAACTGTGCACAGAAGGCTATGTATAGGTGATGTTAAATATGACACCGTTTCATACAGCAGCCCAGTATCCATGGACTTTGAAACAAACCCCACACATACCAAAAGACAAGTGCTCACTTGGTAGGCTATGATCTTCGATAGCAAGCAACTCTGGCCATTTCTTATGTGCTTTGCAATCATCTTTCCATGTGTTTGAGGAATACCTGAATTGTCCAGCATCTCCACACAGGACATGCAGCCTCTTACAGACCTGCTCTGGAAAGTCCAAGCATGTAATCCAATCATAATAAAAGATGTGATTGCTGAAGGGTAGATGACCCCATATTTGCGGTACCAATTTCTTCCTAGCTGGAGACAGTGACAATGTCTTTTATGTGAACAAAAAGGCATTGTCTTTGCTGACTGCTTAGGTCAGCTTGTTCCTCGTGTTTAAAATGGTGGTTTTAGACTGACAAGGACTCTGACATTCTCTCTGAGGGCATTCATCATTTGTTTTTCTTCATGACATTTCTTACCATTATAAAATGTAATCCCAATGGAAAAAAATAGCTGAAAACTTAAACTTTTACCTGAAAAGCTGCTGGAGGACTCTCTCTGTCACCCCCCCCCACACACACACACCCCTACACATCTTAACCCCACAGCATTTTTTAACTGAGTTTATTCTGACCCTGGAGAGAGAGAGCAGCGACAACAGAAAGTCACTCAAGTAATTTGTTCCTTTTCTCTTTTTGTTATCCACCCCAGGCCTTCAGAATTAGAGTAATCCCCAACAGGACTCAGGGAGCCTCAGTTCTACCCTGGGGGCAAGGGGCATGAGATTTGAGATTTTCAGGCTTCTCGGTCCTCACATTAATACTTCCATATAGTTGTATGTCTCGAAGTCAGTTCGTTATTTCTCTTTTATGACGCAGTGGACAGTTTGGTAGAAAGTTGGGTTTAGTATCTTGTGGTTGTTTTCTGTGTTTTGTTTCCAAGGCAGAGTTTCTCTGTAGATTTGGAGCCTGTCCTGGAACTAACTAGCTCTTGTAGACCAGGCTGGCCTCGAACTCACAGAGATCCATCTGCCTCTGCCTCCCGAGTGCTGGGATTAGAGGCGTGTGCCACCACCGCCCGGCCTCATCTTGAGTTTCTAACTAGTCTCTTGCCCCCCTTTCCGTGAACCATACTCACTCACTCACTCATCTTCTCCTGGCCTTGGTCACTGATACAGATTTTGTCACAGGATTTTGTCACAAACGGAGAAGCAGATTAAGTCCCAATGTCAATCACATGGAAATGGAGATAAGAAAACAACCCCCCTTGTGGCTTGTGCTCTGATGTGCATCCCTTAGCTCCTAGAGGGTTGGCTTTTCTCACGTGGAAAGTGTGTGCAGGGGATTTAGACGATTACTGGGAGCTCACACTAGTTCTCACAGGACAAACATACACCAGGTCTTATTTGCTGAGCAGTTTTTCCGTGTTCTCTCCTAATCCACATGCTAGTTAGCACTCAACAGATAATGGAGAGAAGCAGAGTAATACATGAATATTTCTCATTGATTAACAGTACGGCATGGATTGTTTAAAACATACTGAAATTCCTCTATTTGCTCCGATCAGACCGAGCTGTCTGAGTCAACAATCTGATGTATTGCTGGTACCTGGAAGAATCCCAACTTAGTGTGACAGGGTCAGTTCTGTTGTGCTGGGAGCTGGAGTTACAGCCAACAGCTCTGGCCCCTGTGGCAAGCATGAGGGATAATCCTAGAACCATCATTTGAATTCGTAGCTAAAGCTCAAAGGCGGCTAGTATTAACAGCCCATGCCATCTGGTAACTCTGTGGTCTGCCCACTCACTCCGGCTAACTAACAGAGCTTTCCAAATAATTATTTTAAATTTATGTGACCTCCAGACACCCATGACCTTAAACAAAAAAGCCCCAGTCATCCTGCCCTCGTTACAGCCTTGGCTCTGATTTAAAATCAGAAGGAGCCATAGTTATTTAACAGCGATTTGTTGGGATAACTAAGAGTTTTCAAACGCTGTGCCTTATGAAACAAAATTAGCAAAAATAAAACAACAAAAAAAGCATCACTACCATTTGGAGCCGCAAGCTCCAATTTCGTGTTGTTCAGCACCCTGCCTGCAGCCTCAGTGCCTGGCACACAGTGGGCACTTGATAAAAATGTACCTGGAGGCATGCCCGTGGACCAGCCGCACTGTGCTGATTCAGTTCAGTTGTTAACATGCTGCCAGAAGACGGGGCAGATGCCCAAAATCTAGGACGAACTCCAGAATATATTGTTAGTGGTGAGGACAGAGTCCTCGGCTAATCTGAGGTTTTCTTCTCCGGCTCCAAAGCAGAGCTTTGTGAATTACAGCCTCCTAGGACGCACACTAAGCCTTTGCATTCCCGCATCGTGTGGATGAGCCCACTGTTTCTGGTTATGTCTTCAGCGTTGCACTTGCTTCTTGGTTGTTCCTTTGACTTTGTGTTGATAGGCCCCTAGGAGAAGTTTGTTTTGTTTTGTTTTGTTTTGAATCTTCTTTTAGGAAACAATTCCTATTGTGAGCCGAGGCTCCCTGGGTGGGCCAGAGCAGTGCCCACAAAGTAACCACTGGGAGAGATTGGACTGACACTGAATAGGTCATAACCTTGATTCCTTTCTCTGTTCTTTTTTACTATGAAGAAAATTCAGAAGAGACCACACATACTCATACCTCAAAGCAGGGTTCTTCCTTCTTCTCCTCTTCCTCCTTGCTGCTTCCTCCCTCCTCTTTTCCCTTCTCTTCTTCCTTCTTCCTTCTTACTAAATCTTTTCTCTTCTCTTTGCCTCCGTTCGGTGTACGAGGCTCTTCTCTGTGTCCTAGCTATTGTTTTTAGTCTCGTGGCACTGATGTTTCTTATGCACACCTGTTTCTTTTTTACTAGGCAATGGCAACCACCTTGCTCAAAGTAGATCAGATAAAGAAACGTATTTTGAACTTAAAAAAATGATGAATTTCATGCATAGGGAAGTATAATTTCAACATGAAGCTGGCCATCAGTGGTTGTGAATCCAGACCACAGAATTTGGAATTGTGAATTCTTAACTTAAAAAGGTATAATAAAAATGAACAGGTTAGAAATGTGTATGTGTGTATGTGTGGGTAGACATGTGCTCCTAAAGATTAAACCCAGAATCTTGAGACTACTAGGCATCCCCCAGACCCATTCTTCAATTTTTAACTACTACTCTTGAAAACATTTGAAAGGTTAACATATTTCAACAGCTGGCAGCAAAGAGAAATGTTACTAACATCATTTTATTCATAATAAGCTAAAGAATAAAATTTTGATGTATAACATGTATTCATGCAAGCTAAAAAGAGAGTCTCTCAATCTCAGGAAAGCAGAGGCCATTGATAAGTCATTGCAAAAGAAGAAGCACAAATGATGGGTATGTGGGCAAAACAAAATCTGCAGCATTACCAGCAATAAAACCACTTCAGGTTTTCAGCAATGATAGCTTAATTTTGTTCAGAAATTTTCCTACAGGGGATTGTAAGGGGATGCACAACCACCAGAAGAGGTCAGGAAAGCGACCATGGCTAAGAAAAGCATGGTTTGTGTGAGACAGCTGAGGACCAGAGCTTCTAAGAACTTACAGGAACTGGGGAGATGGCTCAGCAGTTCAGAATCGAGTTCCCAGCACCCACATGACAGATCACAACCCCTGGTAACTCCAGATCCATGAGATCCAGTTACCTCTTCTGGCCTCCACGGGTACTGTAGGCATGTGGTGCACATACTGGCAAGCAGATACACATACACAAACACATAAGAGCAGTCTTTTAAGAAGACATTTAAGAGAGGTTACTTACCTTACAATCCATCAAATTCACTCACTCAGCAAATATTTTTGAGCCCTTCCGATGTATTCTTCTAGTTACTAAAAGTTGAATTTCAAGGACAAAATATTTATGAAGTCAATGATTGGCTCACTAAATGCTCATTTACTAGGGTGCTACTAAGGTATTACAGTAACAAAATGCTGAAAGCAGTTTAATTTAAAGTTTAAATGCTTAAGTGAGTTAGAATATTCTATATAGTAAGATGCTTGACAGCTACAAATGCCAAGCTAAAAATGCCCACGAATTAGCTTGCTTTCTGTAACTGTGATAAAGGCCAAGACCAACTGCAGCTTGGAGAAGAAAAGGTTTATTCATCCCATTCATCCCATCATTGAGGGAGGCCAAGGCAGGAGCTCAAGGAGGCCAGGGACCTGGAGGTAGGAACTGAAGCTGAGATCATAGAGGAGTGCTGTTTACTGGTTTGCTGCTGGTGGCTTGCCCAGCTTGCTTTTTTATACCACTTAAGACCAGAGGTGGCGCTGTCCACAGTGGGCGACACCTTCCCACGTCAATCATCCCTCAAGAAGATGTACCATAGACTTGCCCTCAGGACAAGCAGCAGAGGCATTTTCTGAAGTTTGCTCTTCCCAGATGATTCTAGGTTGTGTCAAGGTGACAAAAAAAATTAACCATTATTGAAGTGAGAAAAGGGCTGGCTACAGGCCAATATGTAGATTAACTCCATTGTTAATTAAAAAATACAAATGAGTAGAAAAATATTCTAGCACTTTCAAAACTAAGGCGTCATTTGATCACGAGTTATCAGGTATTCTTAATATATTTTACATCTTTCTATCTAATTGATTATCATTTCAAAAACACGGGCTTTAATTAACAAGGGTGCATTTTTTTTAGAGCAAGATAGTGCATATTTGCATGTCATAATTAATCCAGACAGTTCACTGAGAGAAAAATAGGAAATTCTTCATTATTTCCAATACGTAGCACTGAATTTAATGAGCATGAAAACTGAAAACTTAAAAATAGAAGAGATTGTTTTTTATCCCCACGGTTGGACAAATTGTAGACACAAAGCAAGCTCTGCAGCAGGTTCCCTCGGTGATGTGCTGAAGGTCATCGTTTCCTTGTAAGCAGGACGATGACACCCGGTTTCCATGGTTACCCACATAGAGTTCTCACACATCCTAGGTACACAATTACCCCAGTAAGGACCCCAGAAACAACACTGGGCCTGGCAAGTGGGCGGAATCTTCCATCACACTTCTTGCTTTGTAAAAGTGATCTTTCCTTCTAACGGTTTTCTTGGAAGAAAGAACTCATGGTAGGTAAATTTACAAAACCACCAATAACTGAAAAGATCCATGGAGAGAGTCCCAATAAAAGCACCCCTTTATCAGACTATTCAAAGTTATTCATAGTACTATTGTAAGTTAGGTAAGTTATTTGGAGGCTTGGAGTGTCCCCGACGTGGCTGTTTCCCAAACCTCACGTGTCTTCTCATTCTTTCCCCAGAATGTCGCGTGGTGAAATCCACTTCATACACCAAAATAGCATCGTCGTCCCGCAGAGGCACAACCAAGAGCCCAGGACCTTCCAGGCGAAGCAAGTCTCCGGCCTCCACCAGCTCAGGTAAAGGCACTACAAGCCTCCCAAGCCACTGCTGGGCCTCTGACGCAGCTGGGGGGATGTGGAGCGAGAGTGTGAGGTTCTCAAGCAGGCGTCAATTCTGCTTTATAATTTTAGAACATCTTCGAGCGGATGAACAGATTTGCCCAAGTCTAGCATGTTGGCTGTAAGAAAAAAACCTCAAACTTAGAAAAACACAGTTATAGAGACTCAGGAGATACAGATTTGCTCCAAATAGAAGCAGCTCACCAGCTGCTACAGATTCTACCTGGCTCCTCGCTCAGGGTCTAGAAATTTCCACTGGGGCGTTGGTTCTACTTGGAGCTGGCTTATGGAGGGTTTCCAGTTTGTCTTTGCTGAACCTAGTTCTCATGTTTGTGACATTGGCCTGGGTTTCCTTCTATGGCTCTGGGGCTCAAAGCAATGAGATTGGGACTGGGGAAGACCTGGCACTGTAGTGACCCTGGCTGGGTCAGTCTTAGAATGGGCTCGATGTGGGTGTTGGAAGTGGCTGTTTCCTGGGATAAGGAACATCTCAGCCCTGTCATCATCTCCTTTGATCGCTTTAATTAATTAGTGTGCATGCATTTAGGTTGCTTTATGTATGCTGTTTGCCGTTATAACTTCTTATTATTGTTTACGGTTTTATACACTTATATATGAATTTCATTCATTTTTACTTCCCACTTCCTCTGGTCTCAAGATAGACGCCAGTCAGTTAGAAGGTGTTGACTTTTGGTCTCAAGTATAAAGTCTGTTTCATTGTGATTGAAGGGATATAAGCTGTGATAGAAATTATCAATGGAGTTCAACAACATGGCTGGTTTCATGACAGAGCTCTTTAAAATAGCTCGCAAGACCTTTGCACCAATGGGAGGCCTTTTCTGGCTCCAGGCTAGTCCAAAGGGAGCTAGTTGCAAAAAAGACCAGACTTGGCTGCCTAAAAGATGACATTAATGGGCTGGTTCTCTGAGACTGGCAGTCCTGTAAGACTCTTTGCTCTCCTGCTGTGGCCTTCAGCATAACCAGTCAGGACTAGGGACTGGGAAGAACATGACTGGCCCTTGTCAGCTCACAGCTTCTTCTTGCTGAGTGTGGGCCTAGGCAGAGAGCTCCTTGCTTGCCATAGTTCATGGAGGTAGGATAGACCCTAAATAAGACTTTTCTAAAGCACAATGCTTGAAGTTTTGAGCTCATGAGCATTGCTTGGGAAGAGGTAAAGTTTGGCAGGGTGATTTCCATTCCCTCAGGGGCTAAGGATATGAACCTGTGCTTTTGAAGTCTTTCAGGGTGTTTCAATCAAAGAGTCCATGGTTGCATCTCAAGCAACAGTGGAGGCTGTGGTTCTTATTACCACCACTGAGAATATGTCCGCCATATAGAGCCTTGAGCATCATTTTAGACCCCCTGACTCAGAAGCTCTGGAATGGGGCCAAGTAACTGGAATTTCCAGAACCCCCCAGGTTATTCTGATGTCTACATAAGTTTAAGTACCACTGGATGCTGGTGGGTGAAAGGAATTAAACAGAGAACTCATTCGACTCTGGGTAACTGAGGAGGAAAGGCACGGCTTGCTGCTCTTTCTCTCTTGACATCACAGGGATGGATTCCTGTCTTCATCTTTCTTGTAGACAAGCTGCCATTACTGTTCTTAGTCCTCACCACCATAGCAGACCTCTGGATGACTCAAAGTGTACTCAGCCTTTTTGCCGTTGGATAGCCTAGTTAGACACATGGAGATGATAGAATGATTCTGCATGATTCCGGATGACTTAAAGTGTGCACAGCCTTTTTGCCATTGGATAGCCTAGTTAGACGCATGGAGGTAACAGCATGACCCCGCACCTGCTGCATTTCAAACTCCCTGGGAAAGTTTAGCTTGTCCACTGTCTGGCGACAAACCTAAGGGCCTAACTTCAAATCCCTATGACCCACATAAAAAATACAGGCATGCCGACATATGCCTGTGACCCTAGCACTGGGGGACAAATATGAGCAGATCTCCCAAGCCAGGTGGGCAACCAGCCTTGTTGAAACAACCTAGCTTCAGATTCAGTGAGAGGAGGGTACCTAACATCACACACACACACACACACACACACACACACACAAAGAAAGACTATCATATGAACTGATTCGATTTAAATAAGGAACAATAGGGTTGAGTTTGCCTTCATATTGTTTCATAATGTGGAACTTATGAGAAATGCAGAGTTGCGTAACTTGAAACTGCACTGGGATGTAGACCTTACCTTGGATCTTTTCCAAGAACATTGGTGCTGGGGTAGGAGATTTGTTTTCGAGCTTTTATTCTATGGAAGAAACATAGATACTTCTTGTCTGGTTACACATTCTGCTTTGAATCTCTGTCTTCATAGATTATCATGGCAAACATAACTGAGGGTGTCTTGCAACCCTCGGGTCAAGCATGAGTGAATGCACCACCCCCACTTCAGAAGCATGTAGTCTAAAGGATAGCTGCTCCCTGTGTCTGCAGCTTCGCCATTGTCCCGTTCAACCAACCATGGGTCAAAAATACCCAGGAAAGAAATTGCTTCTGTACAGAATAGGCAGTTTATTTTGGGGTCGTCATTACCTAAGTAATATGATAAAACCACTGTTTATATCCTGCTTATGCCTCGTTGGGTATTGTAAGTAATGTAGAGATGATCTACATGCATAGCTATGCATAGCTCATATGCAGATACCAGGCCAGTGTGTATGAGACTTGAGCACCTATAGATTGGGGTATTCATAGGTAGAACCAACCAAGCCTCCCCAGGATCTTGAGGGACAGCTGACTTGCCTCTGTTGTATAGAAACACTCCTGGCCACAAGTGTTCAGTAATGAGCAGACATTTTCTGTGAAGGTCAGTTTGCATGCTAGAGAGGAAACGCCGTCGGAAGGGAAAAGCCTTCGCCATGAATGGCTCCTCTGACTGAAGCCCTAATCCATATGCCCCAGGCATAAAACTTACTTATAAGTGACTCCAGAAATCCTGGTCTTTTTATTTATGCTATTTAAATTTTACATGTTTTATGGATATATAAGATATTTTATGCAACATATGCAGAAAAGACCAGATTCAAAGCTGAAGAAGTGTCGAGAATTTTAATCAGCTCTCTAGACTAATTTGGCAAGTTCTTTTGATTTCTATCAGATGCCTTCAAAGGCAGACCGCTAGCTATTAATCTTAGCTCTCCCCTTTCTTTTAGGCTGTCTGCTTTGTATGAAGGAGCACTTCTGCTTTGAAGCTCCAACAGAATTATTGGGGATAAAATTCACGAAGAACCTAATGGTTCATCCCATGTGTTTCCACGTTTTCATGTATTTAAAATCTATTCCCATACTACTCTCTTCTCACCCATTCAGCCTTCACCCCCAATGCGGTCCCTAAGGATAGTCTTCATAGCTCTGAACCAGTACCGTGACTTAATGTTTACTTGGGGATAGCGTACCAACTGCCTTGTATAATCCTCCCTGTTAATGCCAGGTTAATTAGACACTTCTGAGTGTCTGCCACGTTTCAGCATGCCTTAGGCCCCAAGGAGACAACAACAATTAAATTACAGTTCTTGCTGAAAAACTCATTTGTATTCTAGTGTTGGGGGGGAGGTGCTTACTGTTACAGCATACTAAGTGTCATGTACTGATGGCCCAGAGGACAGAGAGGGTAAGCATCGTTAACTCATTCAGAGTACCAGGAGTCTAGGATTTATAAATTGGCACTGGAAGAATCTTGCTAGGATCCGAAGGGCCAGGAGGAGATTTTCTCCGGAATAAATGACGGCACAAAGCCACGGAAGTCTAAGGAACAGTTGTCAGCCCAATCAGGAGCTGAGCAAGGTAGCATATGTCTGACATCCCAGCACTCAAGAGGCTGGAAGAATATGAGTTTGTAGCTATCCTGGTCTACCCCATGAGACTCTCTGGAAAACGAAACCACCCAATGGAATTCTGGGAAGGTCTGCAAAACATAGCATAGTTGAATGTCAGAGTGCACAGGCCGTGGGGCGTGTTGCCTGTTGTAGGTCTTAAGAGATGAAAGAGGACTTTAGAAGGGCTGTCAAAGACCACGGCTGAGTTCAACAACAAAACACCGTCTTGGCTCTGGAGGCTTCTGTGACCACTCTGGGACAAAATTAGCAGAAGAGACCTGAAACCTTGTTAGAAATGGAAACTTCAAAGGAGCCGTGAACCAGTGGATTTATCCAGATGTGAGGGTGAGAACAACTCAGATTCCGTTTGTCCGGGAGGCAGGGGTAGAGTTCCACTGTAGACAAGAGAACGGGTGATGCTCTGGAGATGTCAGGAAGCAGGAGTGATGGTCTGAGGAAGGAGATTTGAGCTGACAGTGTAGCGATTACTTAAACAATAGAAATGTAAGAATCTTCTGCCTGGGCCATACAGAGATTTGCAAAGATGAAAATGGAACCCTCGGGAACATCTGCCATTCTGAGAGTAGATCAGAGGAATCTAGAAAACTGTGAGAGGGAAGAAATAGCCTAAGGTGCAGGAAGCTGGAGGTGGAGGGGAACACAGAGGTGAGCCATTCTGGAAGCCACATAGTAAGTAGTTCCACAGCAAGGATGCAACTGTTCAAGCAGGCAAGAGCACACGGCCTTGGGAGCTTGCCTGGGAACCTTCTCCGTGATTTCATGATTAGCTTGCCCCAGTCTGGCTCCCAGGCTGAGGTGGAAGAATATGCTGCCTCAGTTGGAGGCGCAAAAGGGCTTCTTGCCCTCAGCCATGCTGACACCTGATGCTTGTGGTACCTAAGCCACTCTCTAAACCACAGTTTTGGATCAACTGTTAGAAACTCAAAACTTGCATCTTCCAACATATTGGGTCTGTGATACCTTCTGGTGAATGCTGACTGCATGAATGCACTGAGAAACACTGGGAACTGTGGAGGTACCCTGGTATAGTCGCTTAAATGTGTGCTTTAGAATGAACTGGCAGGCTGTGTCTCTTTTCCTCTCACCGCTGGCTGCTCCTGGTGATCCCGCCTTCCCAGTAGATGGTCTCTCTGCAGTCATCAAAGCTTGATCTCACCTATGAAGTTAGAATTGGGAAATTCTAATTCTCGGTCTAACCTAAATTCTAATTCTAAATTCCAATTTCCACCTAAATCCCAATTCTAACCTAAATTCTAATGCTAAATTCCAATTTCAGCCTAAACCTTAATTCTAACCTAAATTCTAATTCTAATTGTAAATTCCAATTCCAACCTAAATCCTAATTCTAACTTAAATTCTAATTCTAAATTCCAATTCCAACCTAAGTTCTGATTCTAAACCTATTGCAGCTCCATCTTTGCTTTTCCTGAGTCAACGTGCTTTCTCATTCTTCTTCCCTACTTTACCCTGATAATGTGGCAAGCCATGGACGCAGGGCTCAGAAGGAGGTTCTGGGCAGTTATTGGGTCCTCTGTGCCATGAAGTCAGGGGCAGTCTAAGGCAGCTAGAGCCTCACTTGGACACCCCACCCTGGGGGCCCCCAGATAGACATGCGGTTGCCTCCACTTCCTTCACCAATGCTGGCCTTTTCCGTTCCAGAGCTAAGGGATTTTCAGTTCGGAAGACAACAGGGAAATGAATTCCACTTGTGCCCATGTAGCAATTAAACCATAAAGGGAAGGAAAGGACAAACTAGAACTTTTTGTCATAGTGAGCAGCTTGAAATGTATATATGCAGTCTGAAGGGAAAACGGAACAATAACTGTTGAAGCTATCACTTGGACATTTAGTTTTACTTAGAAAAAAAATCTATATAAAGCTGCCTAGTAGCTCATGCTATAATCTTAGCCCTCAACAGGCTGAAAACACGAAGCTCACATTCCAGACCAGCCTGAGCTACTTAGCAAGGTCCTGCTAAAGTAACAGTAACAATTTAACTTTTTCCATTGTAAATCATGAAATTATAAGTAATATATTCTCATTACTAAAACATTTTTCTAGTTTTTTAATAATAGATTTTTTGTACTCTGGTGAGATGCTGATAAAAGTTTCTAATTGACTTCTTGTTTAAAAGTAAGACAAAATTATCAATAGAAATACTTCGTTAAAAAGATGTTTTTTTGAGAAAAGTCCTGCAGGTTAAATGGAGCTACAGGCACTTTGCCTTCCACACCGTAAACATCTTCAAATGTGCACACAACCGTAAGAGACCATGGAAGCTTAGTTATTCTAGCCGGCAAGGCTGGAGGATTCTAGCTGAGGCGGTAGTAAGTATGGAGAGGGTTTGATGTGCAGTTTCTTTGAACATCTCTTACGCTGTCGAGCACCCACAGTGGTTTATATTATTCTCCGTCTCTCCTCCCTCTCTGTCTGCCTTTTATAGCAGCATTTAGGTCTGTGTTTCCAGAAAAGGGAAGACAGATCAAAGGTTGTGTGCACTCTGATTCTGGTGCAGAGAACTGACTGGGACAGAATGGGAAGCATCTAACCACTGATTCTACTTGACAAGACCTTTGTGTTTTAAAGTCGTGCGTGTCTGTTCAGCCGTCTGTGTCCTGCTGCTCCTGGAGACACACAGACACCCTTGGTTGTCTCCTGGATGTACTTCTCAGCCATTTTCATCACTTAGAAGAGTCCCTGTCTCTGTAGAAGTGCTGGGTTTTCTCCTCCCCATTTCTCATTTAAATTCCTAGAGGTGTGCAAGCTCCAGTGTGTAGTGCTTCTAGTTGAACACCCTCATGCCCTTTTGCCTCTGCTGGGTCTTCTTATATGCCCAGGGTTTCCTTGATTTTGCTGTGTATCCCAGGCTGATTCAAATACTATTCTCCTGCATCTGTTTCATGACAGCTAAGTGTGTAGGCTTCTACCATCACACCTGACTTTCCATTGCTGGCTTATTTTACTCTTTGCCAGTTTCATGTGTGTGTATGATGAACGTTAGTCATTGTCACGCCATTGCTCTCTGTCATCCCTCTCTCTGCTAAAACCCTTCTCCTCAGCCAATCCCCACCCTGCTTCCGTATCTTTCTATGTATGTGTGGCCCGTTAGGTTAATTAGTGCTGCTCGCAGGAGTGGGAGTGGGAGTCTGTTTATTGAAGCGTGGAAAACTTATCCATGTGACTGAAGAAAGCGACACCCTTCCCCCTAGGTAACCAATAGTCTCTCAGTGTTGTAAGGAGAGCCACTTGTTTGTTCCCGACTGCTCAGCCCCAAAATAATCACACAGAAACTATATTACTCAAAACACTGCTTGGCCAATGACTCTAGTGTATTTCTGGCTCACTCATCTCTTATACTAACTTATCTCCATTATTCTGCGCATTGCCACATGGCTGTGGCTTACTGGGTAAAGTTCCGTCCAGCATCTGTCTCCGGCAGGGGCCGCATGGCTTCTCTAAACTCCGCCTTCTTTCTCCCAGCATTCAGGTTAGTTTTCCTCACCTAGTTCTGTTCTACCCTATCAGGCCAAGCCAGTTTCTTTATTAACCAATGGTATTCACAGAATACAGAGAAGAATCCTACATCACCTCAGGAGGGCTGGGACCTCACAAGACCTTCCATCTCCCATGATGAAATGGTGATGGGCATAATCTAGTGTCAATAAGAGCAGCTACAATGTGTTTACGGGTACCACATCCATGTCATGTCCAAAAGGGGTCCTTTTTGGGCACTCCTCCCTGTCCTCCATCTCTTCCGTTCTTTCTGTCTCCTCCTCTAGGATGTTCCTGAGGCTTGGTATTTTAACCAGTTATAAGTCTCTGCATTAACTGTTACCAGCCATAATAAGAAGTTTCTCTTAGGAAGGTTGAAAGCATTGCCAATCTATGGATATAAACATGACTACTTAGAATACAGTTCAATCATATGTCTGTTTAGCAAAATGATAGATAGTATTGGATTCCCTCAACAGCATACAGTTTCCCTGGCCATCAGCTCTTGACCAGGTTCATGGTACCAGGCAAGAGTTCCTTCCTGTGGTACAGCCTCTCATCCCATTAACAAGTAGTTGGTTATCTACCATAATATCCATGCCACTATTACACACCTTACCAGGCCTGATCTTACTGTAGCTCCAAGGAGTCAAGGCTGAGTGATGACTTTTCTCCCCAGAAGCCTGCAGAGCACCTTCTGACACCATGAAAGGCCATGTCCTAGTTACTTTTCTATTGCTGTAATGAGACTCTACGGCCAGCGTAACTTATAGAAGAAAGCATTTAATCGGGGGCTTGCATACTGTTTCAGAGGCATAATACATGATCATTCTGATAGAAAGCATGGCATTGAAGCAGGAGTTGAAAGCCAACATATTATTAGCAAGATGGAGGCAGAGGAGGGAGATTGGACCTGGTGTAGTCTTCTGAAACCTCAAAGAGCGCCCCCAGTGACACACCTCCTCCAACAAAGCCACACCTCTTAATCCGGCCTTAATAGTTTACCCACTGAGAACCAAAAGTTAAATACGTGAGCCTGGAAGCCATTCACATCCAAACCACCACAGCCTGCTACTGGTAAGGAAGCTTCCAGGCCAGATCCAGATCCAGGGAACCCAATACCTACATTCAGCATTCATAGTGTGAGGTTTCTGCAACAGAGCTTTACCATGAAGTTCTCATAGGCAGCAAGGTCAATGGCAGTAGGCTGGTTTGTTTTGACCACAGTAGCACTTCCTTAACCGATAGCTCCTGGGGAAGACCCCGTATCAGCCCTAGAAATTTTCTTTAATAACCTATAGCTTCTAGAAGGAGCATTATCCCCTGCCATGCCTTTTTTCGTTTCAACTTTTTAAGACTGTATTTAATTAGCGTATAAAAATAGGTCCCCGTGTGACTTTCCACACTTTCTTAATGCTCCACATCCCTCCCGGCAGATTCTCCCAATCCTTCCACCCGGCAGATTCTCCTAATCCTTCCACTCTTAAACCTTTCTTCCTCTAGGATCCTCTTTCCACTTTCCTAACGTGTTCTACCCCCTCCTTTAAACATGGTATCTGGTCATGCCAAAAACATAGCAAAATGTTTACTCAATGAAAAGGAGGAGCCATTTACCTCTCAATTAGTCTTGCTTTGAGATTTGTCTAATGTCATTACCAACTTCACAGGTGAAAATATTCACATGGTAGCTGCTGCCTGAAGCCCTAGGCATCCAGCTGAAAAGAGAAAAATTCGTTGAAGCCTATTTTTAAAAAGTCTCTTCGTTAGTGCAAATAGAATCTAAGACGGTTTAGAAGAAGCTGTGAGTTAGCCAACTGTTTCCAAACCTAAGATGTTTTAGGAACTTGGATATTCAGTAATAAGCTGCCTACAGGAAAGGGTTTTCTACCGTGTACTGCACGTGCTGATTGGTTGGAATGAGACCCTGAATTTATGGTTCCAATTATTAAGAAAATGTAGGACCTTCTGTCTGAAATATTGAAGGAAAAGGTGGATTGAATTCAGGTCCACAGACTTGGTGGCAAAAGCCTTGACCTGCTGAGCCATCTTGCTGGCCCTGCTTTGTCGTTCTAGTAAGGGACAGATAGCCTCATGTCCAGCATTGTCCCCTCTTATCAAGTCTTGACAGAGTAGGAGCTCTGGAGAGTGTTCATAGAATGCACTTTGGACCCTTGGTTCCCTGTAAAATCATTCAAGAGTTTCTCACTATCCTTTGAGTATAAATCGAACTCCTTACCATGAGTCTCGTACCCTGTGTGAGTCCGGTGCCCTGAGGGAAATGAGAACAGCAGTGTAGGCTGTGGACTGCACAGTTTAGATCTCAGCCTTTGGTTTTCAAATTGCTCATTGTCTATGACTCAGTTCCCTCATCTGTAAAATGGGGGTGGGGGAATAATACTGCTTATGTCATAAAGTCAATGAGATGTTTTATCTTAAAGCTTCAATGAGATGATATATCTTAAAGGTTCATACGCATTGACTGGAGTATAGACCGTAAGGCTACGATAAGCTAAGCTACCTACAGCATCCACACTTGCTGAGCAGACGTTTTCTTATGTGGGTTTGCTCAGAGAGTGCCTGCTAGTATGTGTGCCCCCCTCCAAACTCCATCCCTGGCACCCCCAAACACCAATAACAAACCAGAGTCCCTATTGTAAAAAGACTCATTTTTGTGTTTGCTTCCTTTGGTCGTCCCCATCCCTTCCCCTCCCCCTTCCACATCAGTCTGTGTAGCCTTTAAGTATGACTTGGTTGTAAAGCAGAGTCAAAGTGGGCAATTTGAAAGTTAATTTAATAAAAGATGCCCTCCAGCCAACCACCAGGGGCAGCATCTCCTCCCTGGGTGAGTGGGGATTCTGCATCTACCACATCGCTGAAATCTTGGTCTGTTTCCTAGCCCTTCCCATAGAGACCACTGTCTGGGGAGTCTAGTCCCGTAAACCCTAACGGTGGAACTCATTGGATAAAGACAGCCCTGTGGCATACAAGCAAATTAAAACAGTCACAGTTTGCTGTTGTGCTTTGCAAAAATAACATCAATAAACAATCCCCCTCCCCTTTTAAAAAGGCTCTTAAGAGCAGTCTTCAATACATTTCTAAAGAAAAACTACCCATCCGTACGCTATGTGGCATTTTAAAGATCTTTGGAACAGAAGACAAAAGGAACCAAGGAGCTTTCCCCTCCCCTCGTCCCTTAGGGTTTTATGAGAACCCAGTGTATAGAATAAAAGGGGAAAAAAAAGTCACAAACACACAGACTTTTGTATTTCCTCATCACCTGGAACTTGCCGGGCTTTGGACGAGTTACTGTCATTTTCAGTCTTGTTTGAGTCACTGAGCTGCCTGCCCCCAGAGGCGCTTCCTCATGATTCAGTGCAAAGGACTGAGCCGGCTGGGGCTTCCGGAGTGAGGAGTGAGTGTGTGTCTGGTGGGGGTTGCGGTGGCAACGCGTTGGCATGAGGCTTAATTGACACCTTTGATGTAGCCTAAGACAGAACCCGCACCTCCCACTGCCGCGGGGGAAGACGTCAGCCTTACGCAGGAAAAGGCATCTGCTGATGAATCCTGCATCTCATTCAGCCTGCTCCTGAGCAGCCTTAGCTGTCCCTAGCTAGTTCAACTGCTTCCCTCGGTCTGCGGGTGCGGGGCTTGGTCTGAGAGGAGGCTTGGGCTCGGGCTGTTGTCAGGACAAACACTAAGACTGTGTCCATGTTAGAACTCATAGAAGGTAAGTGGAATGCACCCCCGGCTCTCCCCCAGGGCACCCTCGAGGATGGGTGTTTCTCCTGCCTGAGTCTTCTTGTCTCTCTATCTGCAGGGTTGCCAATGAGTGGCAGCCTCTGATGTCTTTATAAAATCATGTCTTGGGTGGAGGGAGGGAGGGGATGCGTGTGTTCTCAGAGGTGGTGTTGGTTAGAAAAAAAGATTTGCCTGCTTCTGAAGCTTCATCGAGGTTTACTGACAGTGTTTTCTACGACTTAAGTGTTGAGTAAAATTCCCAAGTTTGGGACCTGTTGGCAGGCTTTTTATCAGTTCAGTAGCAACCAAGACAAACTGTGTGGGGTTTCTGTGCATCTGTGGGCAATTATTTTGTCCTGTTTGAGGCAGACCCATCAGAATCTGGTTGGGCTAGGGGGATAGACAGGACATAAATGAGTATAGGAATGTGCAAAAGTCTCTGGGAATCCCACCTGGGAGTTGTTTCAACATTTTCTCCCACTGGGCAACTAAACTAAAGACACACACCAAAAATGCCTCAAAGCCTTGAACACATTCATGAATATCTGTCTTGGTTCAAATAAAGCCATCACTGGAAAATTATGCAAAGTACATCTTTTTAAATTATGTAACCTGCTACTGTGTTAAACCCAAGATTAACAGAACAGTGAATGTCTGAGGATGGCTATTCCCTAAAGCTTTGCTTCACGAGTCGGATGATGGGTCTAATTTTTAGCCGATGTCCCTTCTCTGTTTATTTCCTGATGAACTGTCATGAAAAGTTCTTTAATGTGCTCTTTTTCTCTGTGTGTGATTCCTTCTCTTTCCAGTCAATGGAACCCCTGGTAGTCAGCTCTCCACTCCACGCTCGGGCAAGTCACCAAGTCCATCCCCCACCAGCCCAGGAAGCCTGCGGAAGCAGAGGGTAAGGGCATGAGCAAGCCACCTATTTAAGAGCTGTCTTGGTTTCGGTGCGGAGTGGTATGGATGCCAGCAGAAAGTGCTGCTTCTCTGGAGGGAAGGGGGTAAGGGGTAACCCGTGTGCCACTCGCCATTGCTGTGACTCAGGTAGAACCCAGGTCTCTCAGTTTCCACAAATTTGTCCACTTTTAATTCTGAGTAACATGGACCCTTGCTGCTTCTGTTTTAAATGCCTCTTGTTTGTTCATAATGCATTACTTTATTATGTATGCCAGTGTCCTTAGTGTAATTAGTGTCACTAGATACTGCCATTAATCACCAGCCCCTTGAAGGACAGGCACAGCCAAAGGAGGCAGCATCCTAGTGGGAAATTGCGCAGAGGCAAGCAGGGTGGTCCAGAGAAGCTGGAGGAGCCATGAAGCAGGGCGTGGGAAGGTAGGATGCCAGTTTTGTGAATGGACCCACACTGAGCACATCTTCTTGTGTTTATTTTTAGCCTCTCGTGTAATAGCAGAGAAATCAACTGAGCTCAGAGACAAGTGTGTAAAAGTAACTGGATAGGGTGTTAGCTTCTCCGGGTTAAGCAAGGGGGTGACCATTAATTCTTCATCTGGAATGAAAAGACTCAAATTCTCTTCACTCCCTGTGCTGCTCATCCATTCCAGTCATACTAAGGCCAGAAGATAAGAACTGGGAAAGGGAAAAGGGGAAGGGCAACTGGAAAATGTAGATGTGCCCCTCAGGGTCCTGCTTTCAGAAAAGAGGTAGGAGAATATGTATCCTTAGGTAGCTTGCATGATGGCACCCACTGAAATGGTTTAACAAACAGAAATCTCAGAAACCATTAAACATCAGAGTTTTAAAATTTAATTTCTCTTATTATGCATTTAAATGAAACTTCTAAATTTGATAAATTTAAGCTCATCAAATATGGAAGTCCCTCTCTTTCAAGTTTTCTACACAAGTTGGATCTTTAGGCTGCCAAAATCCATTAGCCATTTTTAAGTGGGGGGCCAAAAAGAAATCAGCTAGTCTGCAGTCATTTGAACCTCTTGTCCCAAATTTCTTTCTCTTCTGGTTCTCCTGGTGTTGAGTCACGCTTGTACAGTCTGCTAAAGCCTGTGGTTTATAACTGCTTCTCTAGTCAGTGGTGGGATCGTTAGAGAAATCTGTCTTCTATCCTGAGTGATTTCAGGAACCACTGATGCTGGTGCAGAATTGGCTACATGCATTCACTGTCTTAAGAGATTGTCCTTAGGCGAGGGAAGAGCCAGTGTGGCCATTCTGTGCTCACAAATGCCAGCTCGCAAGGTTCCACCCTGTAGACACAGCCGGAGATCTAGCATAGAGAATGTCTCAGGAGTGTCCTCTCTCTCCAAGTGTATGTGTGCTTCAGAGAACACACCTAGCAGAGGAACCAAAATAGCTTTAGATCCATTGAACTCAGCCTCAGACTTTACTGATCTATCTCAGGTTTAGTTGTTGAGACTAAATTCAGAACGATTGGGAATACTTGCCAGCTTCTCTCTCAAGGTGTTTGACCCCTCCATCTTGGGAGTAAAAAGTTTCGCTCAGTTGTCCTTTACTAGGAAAATGAGGTCAGAATTTGCATCTTTTTCTTCTTAGCTTCAGTGGGATTTTTTTTTCGTTCAACTGAGGCAGAAAAAATTCATCCAGCTTTGTAGGCATTGACTTACATAATTAACACTTTATTGTGGCGCATAAATAATTAGCAGGTGTGGCTCTCTGACAGATTTTTTTCGTCTTGCCATCTAAACCACCGGGTTGGCGCTATCACAGAGGAAGCCAAGATTCTCTCATTTACTTTTAGGAGGACAGAGAGTTTATCACCATCTGAAAACATTTATTAAACACATGTTGTAAGCAGGATACCAAACGCATTCAAAGATGGTTTAGTTTCTAGGCTTTTGAGTTTAGCTACATGTATTCCAAGACGGCTCTGTTTCCAAGCCTTTGAATTTATGGACGCCCTCCATCTCTGTACCATGGAGACATTTCCAGCTGCTTTGGTGAGAGGCACTTTCATCTTTTTGTGTTGACAACTGCATCGAATAACCCCTCCCTGTCAAAATGGGACCAGAATATCCCTTCAAACTGTTCCTGTTTCAAATTTGGTTATTACTCTTTTCAAATGGTTGGCTATTCTCCTGTGCAGGAAATGCTGAAATAAGTGAAAGATGGCCTGAACTAAAAGAAGACACTGCAAAGAATAAATTAATTCCTTTTATTGCAAATTAGAAAACAGTAGTCACTTCTATTTTTTCTTTCTGTGTTGCCTAGTAACATAGCCAAAAAGTAAGCTGGCAAAGCCATCCAGAGCCACACACATACACACACATGCACACATACACACACACACATACATACACATACACATACTTTAAATACAGGATCAGAGCTAATTTTTTAAAAGAATATGATATTGTTTTAAAAGTTAAAAAAATCTGTATTTTACTTGCATTAACTATGATTTAGGCTGTTTTCCTTCCCTTAAGATCATGTTTCTAAATGACTTCTTTTTGACATTTTAGAATAGTCATATGAGAGACACGTCAGCATGTCACAGCTCTATCTTCATAAACACACTGGAGACAGTGGACCCAGCGCCCTTCCTATATACACAAAGCACAATTAGTTAAGTCGCCACCTAGAAGTGTCTGCCTGGCCTGAGAAGTCAACTTCTGAGGCTCTTTTCCCATCCACGAATGTTTTTTGGACCCTTTTCTTAAGACATCAAGAAAAAATATGTGTTAAATGTGTTATGTTGTGTAGGTTGAATGAAGCTCCCCGTTACACCCCCACATCGCTGACTCTTGTGGATTAACTGATCCAGCAGAGGATGTAGGAGTGGGTGGCCCCAAACTGGAGAAAAACCAACTGTAGACGCTCTTGGTAGAACTATGCTGGTTGCTTGGCTACTAACACTGAGATAGAGTAGCAGACAGAGGCAGAAAGAGGCTGGGAAGAGATGGAGAAGGAGTTAGGAGCTAGAAGAGTAGTTGGGATGGGATAGGGATGTGGATAATGGAGATTTCTTCCAGTCACCCAAACATAAAACTGTGAAAGGACAAAGTGTGTTGGTTTTACACTGTGTATGTGCAACTACACACTGGAGTTACATCCCAGAATATCCTGAGTGCCAGCTGCTCATCTCATAAGTTATTTGGTGAGGTAAACATATTCTTCTACCCAGAAGACAAAGTCCACAGAATTGCCTAGGCACAGAATAGCATAGTTGATCTTGGCTGGCAGCAAGGGCCATATAACTCCACCTGGACATGATGGAAGGCAGGAAGGAGCCCCTGATAGCGCAGGGAGCATTTGTCATGCCAATGAAATGAAATCCTCACTCTGCCTGTGTTATCCTCTCTCTTATCCAAAGCTGATGAGTTGAGTAGTTCTAATGATGTTAGAAGCCAAGGACCCATCCCTTTCCAAGTTGCTCCTCGGGGAGCGACAGTGAACCTGAGAAAGATGAGTAAACAAATCTGTCCTGCCCTTCATCTTACAGGACCTGTACCGCCCCCTCTCATCGGATGATTTGGACTCAGTAGGAGACTCAGTGTAAAAGACACAATGGAGCGATATGTATGGTTTGTGATGGGATCAAGATTTCCCATTTTCTAAGCAAGCGTCTAACAGCAAAATACACAAAAGAGTTTTGCATAAATAAGACCTACAGAAACAAGCATGCAGACATTTTCTACCCATGGTCTTCTTATTTGGAAGAATTTTGTAAAGTTTCTCCTCCATTGGATATAACTGAGGAGAGTTTGAATACAATATTTGCTCCATCACTTTTTACGAGTAAGGTCTGGTTCCAGGCAAATTTCATATATGAATCTAATATTGAGTACAAGAACCACCCTGACAGTCCAACATTACAGAGCCCCCCTTTCTATAAATGAGCTTTCTTTTTAATCATCGTAGACATATAGGTACAATTTTTCTGCACTTAATATAAAACAAATTTAAGTAACAGTAGCAGGCATGTTTTTTCTAAAAGGTACACCCTTTTTTAAAAAAATCATATGGTTGTTTAGTTATTTTATTGTAAAATACTGCAAAACCTCTTCATGATTTTTCTGAATGAATGTCTCTGAAGAGGAGTAGGAGCTCCTGCAGGAGACGTCTCACAACTGACGTTAGGCAGAAAGAATCTTTTCTGCTTTTCCTGTCACATAGATTTTATTTTCCAACATTATCTTTTATAAAAAATAGTTTCAGCTACACAGAAAAAATGAAGAACTTGGCCTTATTATTAATTATACAATGCTTCCCTACAACACCAGCAGTACATTATATTTATATTTTTTTCAGCTGTGTGAAGTTTTTGACCTAAAAACAAAAATTGACTTGCTGTTTTTTTTTTTTGAAAAAAACAAAAAAACTCAGTTTAAGAATTGAAATTCTTCTAAATGGGGCTTATGTACATTTGGGCCTGCAGAGATCCAAAACTCCATTCTGATCATTCCTGGATCTTGTTTGGGAAATATTTATATGCAAAACTCCTTTTGTGTCAACCAAGTACGTCTATGATTATAACCCACTGTTAAATGTTAACCTACTAATTCCTCTCTAGCTCTCTAGTTTCAAGAGTGAAAGTCAGCTTTGCTTCCACGTAAAGCAATTATTTTTAAATCTGGATGTTAGAAATCAGTGCATATGGTGTATTGTATTTAGACCATACCCCGTGACCATTTCGTTTTACTAGCTCAAACACTAACAATTTAGGACTTAACGAAGCATGGATTTTATATTCTCCAGGCTTGACATATCTCAGTAGGGTGACAGATTTAAAATGTATGGTGCCACTTGGAGCCTTTTACTTGAAATTTCTTTCAAATTTTTCTTGAAAACAATTTGAAAATGCCTGATTCAAGATGGAGAGGAATTCCCTTGCCATACAGTTTCAAATGTTATTGATTTATTTCCCTCAGTAGACTGTTCAACTAGCAAATTTCCCCATCTGGTTTATAGTTACCTCTGTTACCATCTCACTTGACAAGTGAATAAAATATTCCGACTGGAGAAGAAAACTAAAGCGTCCAGGCAACCTACCAGCATTTGAAAATTTAGCCGAGTCAGAATTAGTGTCTCATTATCCTGTCTGTTAGAGGAGGACACTTCTCAGGCGTGCTATTTGAGAACTGCAGACTGACCCCTCCATCTTGAAAGGACAGAAAACAATCATACCTGCTCCAGACTTCAGATTTTAAAACTGTTTCCAATAGACATGAACAGAGACTCCTGCTGAGATCAAAGGGCTGCCTTGTCTTAGCTGAGACACTAAACATCTGGGAGGATGCCCGCGCTGTCTGCTACAGTGTTATGTCTTTGTAAAATGCATTGCTTAATAGAGTTGAACCCGTAAAAGATTAGTATGTATTTGACTAGCCTGTCAAAAATGCAAAGAAAGCAGTGGGTCAGATGGTCCAGAACGAAATTACAAAGTCTCGTAATTTCAGCTCCCCTGAGCTGCCAGGCTTAGGGACAACTACCGCCTAGACAGGCCCAGTACATGTTATTTGTTCTGTGTAAGTAGGAAGGATTGCCAATGCTGTGTCTAAACCCATGGCTTGGTTTAGACACAGCATAAAGAGAGTGGACCTGGACTAATTGCCAGGAGGTATTATGGCCAACTTTCCATTCAGGCAGTTCCAGAGAGATGCTATTCCGCAGCACTTCATCTTTGAACATATGACTTTTATTAACGGATTGTTCAAGGGCCATATATCTCATTTACTTTTTGAAACTAAAGTCCCTCCGAGATTGAGATAGCATACTCTGAGATCTTTTTCTCTGCAGGAGATGATTCTAGTCTACTAAAGCAGAATTTTTAAATAGCCCAAGCAGCGAACCAGTTCATTGGTGGAACCCAATGGGTAATTTACAGTCTCTTAAGTGTGGCTATTTTTTTTTTAAATTCTTTTTACATAATTAGTCACTGACTTTAAGAATGCCCTTCTGAGCAGGGGAGGGCGCCATCCAACAAAAGACTCACAGCTTTCTCCTGCTGATGAGCCTCTAAATGCAGACGATGCTGTGTTGACCTTTCTGGGCTTTTGCATTTGTGTTTATGGTTTTTATTTAGACAAAGCTAGAGAGAAAGATGTTGCAAAGAGTTCGCTGCTTTCAGCATTTTAGAAGCTAAAAACCTAGTGGTACACAGAGCATGGTGCTCAGCGTGAACCTGAAAGCCATGTGGAATAGTCATTGTCTTGAGTCCTCACTCCAGCAGCAGGTCTGTACTGTCACAGGTTTCTAACTGGACGTTTGAGGCCCACCCATCTGTACACACGCCTGCATGCGCACAGGAGGTCACCTTAACACTTCAGAACCCGATTCCATGTTCTACAGACATCTGAGTAGCTCTGGCCGGCACCCTGCCTGTGAGCCCTATGCTAAACAGCCAGGGGGCTTTGCTCTCATGTGCTTTGCTTTTGTTTCCATTTAAAAATGCTGAAGTCTAAAAGCCTCATTAAAAAAAAATGTGAATGGAAATATATAAAAGTAATCCCCATATATTTTAACTGTTGAACTCTGCTGAGCTGTTTCTATGGTGGCCATATATCTATACAGGTGTGTAGGTGTTTGTGCATTTGCAGGACTCGGTGTATATGTGGGTGTGCCTACGTAAACATCTGTGTATGTATATAGAACGTGAAGAGTAAAGGTGATATCTGTGGTGTGGCCTTATAAGTTACTGGCTCTTGTAGAATTCTATGTAAAGCTTTATGTCGTAAATTTGGGGACATGCATATTAGCTGGCACAAATTTAAGCACGAAATCAGTTTGCTAAGTTAGCATGATGAAACAGCTCCGGATATTCACCTGTACTGATTTATCCCAGATTAGTTGAAATCCAGACAAACAAAAAATTGAAATCCAAGCAAATCCAATCTTACATTGATTGTTAAATGTGCCTGCTCACTGGTTAAATGCAAATTCTCGATGTCCAGTGAGTAAATTGATTGAACGCAATGATATTTTCCTGCTGTGTGTATATTGCTGGCACCAGTGACTATCAATCCGCATTCACCAAACAAAATGATTTCTAGACTTGTGGGTAGTTGAGCGTTAGGCTGAAACAAAAATAGGAAACCGTCAAAGTAGATTTGACCTTTAGTTACAAAGCCAGATAACATGTAAGGCCCATCCTGTGTGTTCTTTTCATGCTTCTAAACTGTTAAACTATTTTGCGGATACTTGCCGTGTGTGTATGTGTGTCTACATGAGTGCACACACACTTGAGGATGTTTATTGACTGACACTTGCTTTCTGTGTACGTTTATTTGCTCATCCGTGCCCATTCGCATTAGCCTTGCCAGCGCCTCGAATTGTGCATGTTGGTGTCAGCAGTGTTGGCTTGAGCGAACCCACAGAGGAATACTATGGAAATCAGAAATACATTCGATTCATTATAAGAATTGCCTGGTGTAGCGTATGAGCTGTGAGCTGAAAAATACTTGTAATGTTGTACCTGTAACGCATGTAGGGAAAACTGGAAAATCTGAGGCCCTCACTATAATGTTAAGGGTGCATGACATATGGTGTCTTTAAAAATGTATTTTATTGTAATAAAAGGTGATGGATAAATTCTGAGGTAGTGTAAGTGAAGCATGAGACACTAGGTGTTTGTATTATATATGGCCACACAATGGTTTTGAAACCAGGATAGTAGATATTCGACGGTTATTAGGCAGAGAATATGGAAGTTAATTTTACTGTGATGTGTGTTTGAGGCATTTTTACTCATTGCCAAGCAAGGAACTTAGTTCCCATTTTACTTCTGAGGACTCTTTAAAACACTATGAATGTCATAAAGTTGGATTTTTTTTTTTATAAAGGTTGCATACCATCGCAGTTGGGGTTGCTTGGATGTATAGTCTCTTTAGAAAACATTTTGTATTAAAATGTCTTAAGAGCGAGATATTGGAAGGCACACCACTCCAGGCAACCTGCAGAGCTTGTGGAGATGGGGACTAACAGAAAGCTCCAGCGGACTGCCCAGTCTGGAACGTTCCCGGGCCCTCATAAAATGCTGTACCTTGTGTTTCTCAATGCAACCATGTTACCCTTTTCTGAACTTAACTCTGTGACATTTAGCGGCTTAGCTAAACCATGTAATAAACAGGAAAAACTGCCGATGTTGTTCAGTGAGTTTTTTTGTTGTTGTTGTTGATGGCTAGAACTGAAATAACTGTGTGGGGCAAGGGTTGCCTTCATTGCCCTGGACACAGCCTCCTTGTACCGAGTAATAACAGCAGGTGATGCCAGACAGGTTACAGAATAGCACACATGAAGTATGAAATCCTGTCAGGCAAACAGAGTAAGATTATCTGTCAGGAAATGCTCTTTCCATGGGCTGCATAGCAATTAGCAGTGCACATTCCTCTCAGGATTGTCTTCAAGGTGAATTTATCAGACAAAATGGCAACTTGCTTGGAGGGGAAATGAAAAATTCATATTAGCTTTCTCCTGGGATTAATGACCTTTTTCCTAAGGCCGTAGAATTTTCAGTGGGAAGATGTATATGAGTATGTTTGTATACAGGCTACTTGTTTTTTTTTTAAATGTTGGGTAAATATATTCAATAAATTACAATTAAATAGTGATTTCAAAAGCATTTGATAGCTCAACTTTATGTTAGGAAAAATAATGTATTTAATTCGTAGTACAGTATAAAGAATAGAAAATTGTGCTCATCAAGTTAGGGGAAATATTTTTCATTAAAATTAGAAAAGATCAGGACTGAAGAGGATGGCTCTGTGGTTAAGAACATTAGCTGCTCTTCCAGCGGTCCTGAGTTCAATTCCCAGCAACAGAATGGTGGCTCACAACCATCTACTAGTGGGATCTGATGCCCTCTAATGGCATAAAGTCAATAGAGCACTCATACATGTAATAAATATGTAAATCCTTTAAAAATTATAAAAGATAATCACTACAGTTTTAAATCTAATGTTTTTACAAGATTTCTGTTGGGCTTAATATTAATTGGCTGTAATTTTTTCTTTCTTGTTTCCCTGATAAATTTATTCAGTATCTACAATGGTTCAGCTAGAGGAAAATTTCCAAATTTATTATAATTCCAAAATGCATTCATACTTTGTGTAACAGATTAAATTTAAATGAAGTAGGTGCCTGAGAGAGTTGTGAGCTCTCCTTGTTAAAGACTGAAACCTTGAGGAAAAACTCCTAAGGGGTGACTCTCATCCATGGGGTACAGAAGCTGACATCGCTAACCCCTTCCAAGCTGTGGGTTTCTGGAAAGTGAAATGACGAGATTAAATTGCACAGTGTAATAGGCTCTGGACAAACGGCTTACGTGGCAGGTGTGAAGATCTTTGCCTGAGTGTTCCAGTTCTGAAGCAGAGGCAAAGGAGACCGACTACCTGATGCATCAGGGATGGTACTGTAAACGAAACCTCTCACTTTTGAAGTCTTAGCTCCCATGGTCTCTCTAGCAAAGATGGAGTCCAAGATCATCATTTCCACGTGTTCCGTGTTCCTCCTGTCAACAACCCAGTTTTCTGAGTGATAATTTTCTGGTCTTGTAAACAATTTGACCGAATCTTTCTGAGTTTTTAAATAGGCAAATATTTATTCTTGGTTATTAATTTGATTGTGTATTTCTTAGAGTTTAATTAGGATGAACCCACCATCAATAATGTAGACAGAGCCTGCCTTGTTTCAAAGAGTAGACTTCTGTTAGTCACTGCAGGTACCATGAGCCTTCTGTTATCCAAGCTCTTGGGAAGTAAATAAATGGATGGTTTTTCCTATAGCACACAAGCTCTTATCAGCCTTAAGTGTCCTGCACAAACATTGTTTTTTATTTCACATTGCTATGTTGGGTTGTCTCCAAACTCTCTGTAGACCTAACGTCAAGATTTCTCAGACAGTGGTTAGTCTGTGAAGCATTTGTTTCTTAGGTTTCCTTTATGAAGCTAATTCAGTACTCAAACACGGGTGAGCATTTGGTGTCTTGGTTCCTTTTAGCCCCTTTCCACATCAACAAAACAGAACTACATGCCAAGGTAGAATCTGGAGAAAGTACTATCATCCAGTCGAAGCTGGGTTATATGATAGATTTGTCTACATCTCTTGAGTCAATTGTATCGACTGGATATTTTCCAAGTCTTGATGCAGTGTGGACCCTGGCTGAGTGACAACATTCACACAGATGGCATAAGTAACTCATAACATTTAAAAATGAACTGTTTCTTTGACGGCATCGTCGTCAGATCCGTCTTGGTAAAATGTGGTTAGAGCTGCTAGCTCAGCTTTCTCACTTACTTCAAAAAGTATTCAACGTCCGTCTCCATCTGTTATGTGATTCCAGGCTAAATCATTGTGCTCGGGGTGTGTTCTTACTTTGCAAGGCAGCGCTTTTATGGAGGTGTTCTGTAAAAGCCTCCAGGTGTCAGCAACCTGCCCAAATGGTTCCTATTAACTCTGCTGGGAGGCGATGACATCTCAAATGTCACGGCACCTCTCCGAGCGGCTAATTGTGTTCAATTCTAAAATAGCCTCGTGTTTTGTACTATAGGCCCAGATGCCTCTGAATTAGCAAACTAACCGAAATCAACATAAAAATCTCACCAGCGTGGACCTTCTACAGTGATTTGTCTGCTTCCCGTCAAAGTAGGTAGAGCCACTTTATTTAGAAGCAGCTGGTCCCTTCAGTGTCTGTCGGTCAGTATGAAGGACTGGCTGATCTCATTAGGTCACTTCTAAAGAGCTCGTTATATGTGCTTGTGACTGCTTCCAAGCCAGACATGCAAATGAAATCATAATGTTCCAGGAGAGACGAAGTGTCTTAGTATACCTAGGCAGGTTCATAACAGCTCCCACAGAGAGCCTTGATGATTCCAGGAGTGGGGGGAGGGAGAGGAAAAGAGGGAGTAGTGGGTGGGATGGCAAAACCAGTATCCAGAAATTAACAGTCTAGGAGAAAATATAAAATAAATGAATATCGTCAAGGATGGCATTTAACATAAAGTCTCGGCACTTAGTCATAAGCCAACCTCTCAAATAGGGAAACGGATTCACCTGTGAGGTTGGTAAAATGCTGAAACGTGGCTCTGGGGAGAAGCCAGGATGATCTTGAAGTGCGTTAATTTTCTATTCATGAGGAAGAAGGTTAGGTATTTACACATTTAGACAGTTGCTTTCAGTGTTGAGTCCCAGGTTCAAAGAGGATTGACAGCTCTGTGGGCCTCCAGGAGCGGGGGAGAATCCCAGATTTTTATCACGTGATGAACAGGAAAATACTGGCATGTGCAAACGGAGCCAGGAGACCCAGAGGGAGTCCTGTTTGCTTCCCAAAGCCTGACGTTCTGTCTTGTGGAAATGGATTCCACTCATACTGGTTAACCCTAGAAACGGGCAATAAGAACGATGGACAGAAAATGTTCAGAGTGCTGGCTGCACCCGTCTGTAGTGGGGAGTCTGATCTCTGGGTGGAAATATGGCAGGAAAGGTTGCATTCAAGGTCCAGTCCGGTTCCTGAAGTTCTTTGGGTCCATGAGGGCTCATCGCCTTTGAAGAGTGTGTACTGTCCAGCTTCTTGCTTCTTTGGAGGCAGAAGAGATAATGCCCTTGGAAGGTCAATAGATTTGTTGTACTTGAGTGTAATAAAGAAAACTAGAACTTTCCATGACCAGGGTACCCTCTTTATACCTAATTAAGCTTTTATCTTAAAACCACCAGTCACCTGCTCGTCTCCACCAGCGGGGAATTTGAAATGGCATGGCTTACATTTTCAAAACACAAATTCAGAGTTGAAAAAGCCAAAACAATGATAGATATCAGTATACTTGCACTGACCCTACTCTTAAAAAATGCAAAACAAGCTGAGCTCAGAAAGCTTGGGGGACTTTGGTTCGTGCGATAGAACAGACGCGGCTGACGCTGTGCCGGCGTTCATGGAAGCAGGCCCCTGCTGCTCTGCTGACAGTGCAGCTCATCAGTCAGTAAGATGGTTTGCTGAATAATATGCAGCAAGTTTATGGATGAGTCTATCAAAGAGATGTCACCATGGTGACGGGTCAAAGATCTGTGTAGGGCACCTGATGGCCTCGTTAACAGAGGTGGCTTTTTTAACTGTGACGTCTTTGCAAGCAAACAAACTATTGTCTATTAACTTGGGTTCTTAATGAAAAAGTGTCATCGGGCTGTTAAGTATGGAATACAACATGATGAGGTGTCATCTGCCCCCTTCAAACCATGGCATACCTACATTCTGAAACGTCATTTGTGACGCTGAGAGAAGAAGACCAAGGGTTAGAAAGCCCGGAAGAGATGTTCTCCAGCCTATCCGTTTTGTTTCGAGCTTCTCTGCCCGGATCATCACTGCGCTTGGAATGATGCAGGAGACCATCTTGCTGTTCTGGAGCGCGCTCATCTTCCCCTCCGGTGTGGCCCTGTTCATGTGTATTTTTTCTAGTCAGCAGCAGAATGAATCTGCCTTGTCTTCACCTCCCATGCAGCTGTTCTAAGTTTGTTCAAGAACAAACAGGTGTTCTTGAGAGGCAGTAGAGTATAACTTCGAAGCTGACACGTTTTCTGTGCCTTCAACATGGTGGGTTGTGATTCTGTACTGTTATACTTTAAAAAACAAGCAAAAATTCTATTTCAAAATCGAGATCTTTGAACCTATGATATTCCTAGTCAAAAGGAGACTAGCTGAGAGAAGATGGCAAAACAACTCGAGCTGGCTTTCAGGTTTATTGGGGGAAGATTTTTGTGATACGGGGAAGCACAAGGTACATTATTCATGCATATGACACTTGGGGGCATGCACCAGTAATATCAAAACTTCTACAATGCCCTCAAGGAAGCAGAAGTTTCATTATTAGTATAATTCTCATTCTAATCTTGTCAACTGTCAACATCAATGAACTCACCAATGGGCTATATCCATCTTTGTCCCTCTGTCACTCAGGAAATGTCCTATGGTGCTTGCCTCAGAGTAGTTAGATGTTATATTCTTAACCACATAAGTCTGTTTTATGAAGAAGCAGGTATTTGGGATTTCTGTGCAGGAGGCAATTGGGTATGAGCCACAAACAACTCCTCCACCCTCTTTGTGCTCAGCTGTAGCTGGAGGGAACGGGGTGGAGGTTGAATGGGAGACGGTGAGCCGAGGAAATTTAGGTCAAGTTTGCTTCTCATCACCACTTCGTGATCAATGCAACTACAGCCGCTCTCCCTTCTCTCTGCTCCACAGACAGCCAGCACCATGAGCCAATGCCGCCCCCTCACCGCCTCCTGCTCCCATCAGGCCAACCAAGTGGATAAACCCAGGGGAACAGAAGGAAGATCTTTTAGGACGAGCTGTGTTCACTATCTAGAAATAGCATAACCGTGTGCAGACTGTTTTCTCGAGAAGTAGGGGGCAGAGACGGAAGCGTCCCTTCCCAGATACTCTTCCCAGCCAGTCGTAACATTGATGGTTTTCCCTCTAATGCAGCCAGTACCCTGTTTGCTCTCATGGGTCTTCAGTCAGAATCCATCTAAGCTACAGGAGACTCTCCTGCCTAGGCTTTTCATCCTTGCCTTTTTCCCAGACATACGTAGCATATGCCAGGCTGGCCTCCTATTTACTGCATCTTTATCTCAAAGGGAGAGGCACAAACCTACTCTTCTACTTCCCTCTAAAGTTTTGCTAAAGCTGAGTCATTCCATTATTTTTTTTCAAATAGTCCATTTCTAACTTAGGAGACTTTTTGTTATTGTAAAAGTAGAAATAAGGCCAGAATGGCACCACATTTGAGCTGCTCAGCATAGACCAGAAGGCGGAAGTGAGATGCCCGAAATCTGGCACACTGGAGCTCAAGGATGCTAACTTTGAGAAACGAAGTCCTGGGCATCCAGGTTTCCCATGATTCCCAGTCAACACAAACACTGGCTAATAGGGAGGGCGGGATTCATGGCCCTCATTGACCGTTCTTAAGACCTCCTTTTCCAAGTTTGAAGACCAGTTCCTCCCTGGGAGGGGCAACACTAGCTCCTGAGAACCCGGGGTGGGTGTGGTGTGTGGAGGCTCCAGTGCTCTGACCCAGGTTTTTTATTCTGTTTCTGCTCCCTTACAGATCTCTCAGCATGGCGGCTCCTCTACTTCACTTTCGTCCACAAAAGTTTGCAGCTCGATGGATGAGAATGACGGCCCTGGGGAAGGTGATACGCTCGAGAGAAAGCACAGCTTGCAGGGGGGATGGAGGAAGGGTTAGCTAAATTTACTCTGAAAACTATAATGTCTTAGAACACAATGAGTAACCAAAGTCCAGAAGCTTGTGTGTGTGTGTGGGGGGGGGAATGACCTCATGTGTGTTGTGTATGTGTGTGTCTCTGTGTGTCTGTGTGTGTGTGTTGCGGGGGGTGTCACTGGGGACAGGAGTGGGTAACTCCTACCGTCATGAGCACCCACTGTCTGAGAATGGGAAGGAGGAGTTGGCCTGAGTCCTTGCGCATCCTCTGTGGGTGTGTAATGCCTAGGAAGACCAGCTCTTGCCTGCCCTTGTACTCCCAAGCTCTAATCCCTTTTTGTAAGTGAAAAGACAACTGTGTCTTGTGTTTGAACACCTATAAGCAGGCTCCAACTTAAGGGGGTTCAATCCATCAAGCCAGAACTTTACAGGAAGAAGCCATTGACGGCGACCACTGCTTGTCACTTAAACTAATTTGCATTAGAATTTGCCTGTAATGTAAGAAAATGACATGCATTGCAGAGTTAACTGGCTGGATGGTGTGGAACGAGCCTCTTCAGTTTCTTATAGATTATTAAATGTCACCCTTCCCACCCTCCTGGGATTGTAATCAGGCTCAAATCAACGAGGGGAAATGACCTGGAAAAGTGTCAAGAGGAAGCCAGTCCTGCCACTCCTGTGCTTCACATGCTGTGACTTGGTGTTTTCCCAAATATGCACCCTTTGAGGGACTCTGGGGCGTTACGCAAGACACATGACTCTCAAGGGAATCATTTGTTTCTCACCATGGTTAGAGCAGGCATTTTTGCATTATTGAAACTGTAGTTCTGCCATCTAGAAGTCTCCTTCATTCCAGTGTGCCGTATTCACCCAATGGAATGCAATGGTCCTTCACTAAACCTAGGCTGACTCTAGGGGGACCGGAACCTTTATCAGTAGTTGGTAGAAAAATCCCAAACGTTGTATCTTGGATGGGTGTCCCAATGAGTGTTTCCACTGGAAGACAGGGACAGGTGACCCCAGCTGTAGAATCACAATTATCCCGAAGTCCACAGACAACTACTGTATTGCCCAGATACAAAGAGTCTAAGACCCTATCATCTGCCAGAAGGTTTGTAAATTCAGCTGTCCCACAGCCATTTCCTCCCCTCCTCAAGGAGAAAATGAAAATCCCCAGGGTGGGTCTTTCAGATACAGGCAAAATCCTGACTCTTTCCTGGGTGGGGCAAGGGAGGAGGATTGACTGGCTCTAGCCCTCACTTTATTCTGGGCACTGCCAAGGTAGCTTCCAGTGACCCAGGAGGGAAGTGCCATCCACAATGCGGAGGCTGTGTAGATGCGCAGGGGCATAGTAGAGGCAGCTGCTCTGCATTTCTACCTTACTGTCTAGAAAAGCCACCCCAGGTGCACAGGCCAGCACAAAGGACCTCTATGAATTTCCATCCATTCTTCCCCAGTCCCACACATAAAATGTGAGCTACAAAACTTGCCGGGAAACCACATTTACTTTGAGACTCAGTATATGAGGACAGGCTAGGAGAAGTGCACCACGAGGAAGCTCACTAGGCTCCTATGCCATTTTGCACGCAGGTTGCCCGGGAGAAAGCTGGGATTTATAACTTTAAGGCATGTACATTTTACAGCCTAGATTTAAAAGGCTTTTTATACCCTCGACATGTTAAACGTGATGCATCATATTTATGTGACCCAAGCATGGCTTATTTAATTTTACAGCCTTGGATATTTAAAGCTTTATTAGGCTTTTGTAAAATGTTTCAAAATACATTTTCAGAGGGAGACTATGTTGTGTTATTACAAAAACTGTCTGCCCACAGACATAATAGATATCAGGGTTTAAACTTGACATCTGCCATGCAGGTTGCTTGGTGAGAACATTTGTCCAAAATCTGCTCATTGATACTTAATGCACGAGGAATTTTGCAGAGATATCCATTTCAGGATGGAGTCAAGCTTGGTGTCCAAACAGCAGGACCTTTTCATGCTTGTACCATGTCAGGCTGCTCAGCGTTCCTCCAGAAATGCCTTTTCCTCTGCCCTGTACATAAAATGTCATTTCCCTGCACACAATGGGTATTCAGTGAAGGTTGTTGATGAAATGAGCATGAAGTTTGAAATGCGGGATTTCCTCCTCTGAATCCCCACTGCAGCAGAAAACATAAGCTGCAGTGATATCGCTCCAGGTGGGCCCGATAGGCTTTTTTTAATTTATCGTTTGCCTTGGTGAAGACCATTGAGTCTGTATGAGCCTGTAAGGGAGGGGGGCTTCCCACAATTACTTCTGAATTGGTTCCAGCCCGTGAGATGATGCTTAGGAGTGTATCTTTCATACAACATCTGTGGCCCCTTCCCAATCAATAAAAACACACCACTAATTCTTTCAGAAGAGTCCGAGGAAGGCTTCCAGATTCCTGCCACAATAACAGAGCGATACAAAGTTGGGAGAACAATAGGAGATGGGAATTTCGCTGTTGTCAAGGAATGCGTAGAGAGGTAAGCAGGGGGGCTGCCAGTGTGGGAACTTAAAGGAACCGCTTGGCTTTCATGGCTTCCATGGTCCAGTCTCTATTTTCAGACAGAGACACATATGGATTAAGTTAAGGTCTCAACCCCAGAGACAAAAGGAATTTAAAAAATAATAGACAAAAAGCCATCTAAAAACAGACTTTAAAAATATAACAATTCCTAGGATGCTCTCTCAGATATAAAGACTTCGATTTTTATGTAGTGTATGTTGAAAAGCTTTCCAGTTCTGTCAGGTGGTGTTTTATATTGTTTTCTTGAGAAGTTATTTTGAAGACTTCCTCATGTACAGCTTCTCAAGAATGCTCTTTTCTAGAGTTTGACCTCTAATATACACCATCATGAAATTACACACGACAATGGCCTCGAACGGTTTCAAAACGCCTGTGTGCTGAGTCTGCAAACGTGGTACTCGATCTGCAAAAGTGTCTTCAGATGATTTAACTGTACACCCTTTGGGTTTGGAGCCAAGGTCTTTGCAAGCCATCCTCAAAGTCACCATCCTCCTGCCTCTGCCTTCCGACTGTTAGGATCACAGGCATGTTCTCACGCCTGGTGTATGCCCAGGCTCTTGACTGTTCAAGGGTGCAGCTGGTGGATACCAGGTAGAGAAATGACGTTGTCGGCCAGCACAGAGTGACCTCAAAAACCTCAGCTCAGTGTCAGGCTCCGAGTTCTGTTCCCAGGCTTTGGACAACTGGCATCTTCCCGGGGCTATGCTGAGGGCATTTAGCCCATCCCTTGAGGGATCCCTCTGGTTCTCTGTGTTCCCCTGCTCTCCTTCGTTACTCCCGGGGAACTGGACAGTCCTTGAGTTCCTGGAGCCTGTAGAAGTACCTCTGCCCTGTGTCTCATCACTGCTTAGAGGGGACTCCTCAGACCAGGAGACAGATGAGGAAGCTGTAGCACAGAAGAGCCTGGGTCTGAGCCACTTAGAACTGGAGGCCTGCCTAGGGTACCACGCACCACCAGGATTTAGCTGAAACAGCATCCGCCTAGATGCTGTACCCTGGCATGCCTTTCGTTCAAGACAGCAAAGCCCCCACTAAGCAGCCCTCAACAGTTGCTCTCAGATTTCACTCCCCTCAGTAATCCAGCTGGGCTGGGATGTTCACAGCCTAGCAGCCTGCTGAGGCACTTCTTCTGCATGAGGTAGAGTCAGGAGCAACTGGTGGCCTGGAAATGTCCCCTGCTGATGCCGTCAGCTCACCTCTCTCCTCTCCCTTAGTCCCTGGTCCCCATTGATGGAACATGGCCTTCAATTGCCTGCCTGCCAGATACAGAAAACATTCCAGGACCACCTTGGCTTCCACCCTTCCTGAAACCAGACCAATCACTATTTACTAAACATCTATCCATTTGTGGCCCTTAAGTTATAGTATCTCATTGAATTGTAATGATCCAATCAGGTCAGTATTGCTGTTCCCACATTATAAAAAAATATAGATGGAAGACATTAAATATACAAGGTCAGTCATCTGCTAAACATGTAGACCACAGTTTTGCTCCCAAACACACACTTAAGTCTGTCTACCCCAGTGCTTCTAATAAAGAATTAAAAAAAAAAAAAAAAGAATTCCCCACAAGAGTCCAGTGAGGAACTTACCTATACCAAAGTCACTTTTCCAGTGCACAAGGCAGAAATTAAATAGCGAAAGGTATTCTAAGCAAGAAGTCTCTTTTTCTGGCAGATTGTCATGGCCTTTCTTGTGGGCTTTCTGATCATATGTCAACACTCAGCAGTAGATTACTGGTTGTTCTAGCTGGTCCTAGACCAGGATGGTATCTCAGTCCTAGGATCCTAGCCTTCTGATACTAGACAATTCCCACTTCTCCATATAGAATTCCCCTCTTTCCTTCCATCCTTCCTTCCTTCCTTCTTTTTTTCCTTCCTTCCTTTCTTCCTTCCTTTTTTCCCCTCCCTCCCTCCCTCCCTCCCTCCCTTCTTTCCTTCCTTCCTTCCTTCCTTCCTTCCTTCCTTCCTTCCTTCCTACTTGGGCTCACTGCATGGAACTTCAGAGTTTAAACACCAGATTGCTCCTCAAGTGTCAGCCTCCAGCTCCTGCTGAGCAAGGACATATGGCTGGTGCCCTCTCTCTCCAGAGATATTATGAAACATTCTTTTAATATTTTACAGAGATCCAGAAAATAAACACAAGCTAAGAATGTTGTGGATGGCACATACTGCTTGTGGGTGCGCTCTGCTGTGTTTGGGGGATGGATGTGTATCAACATGGGTAAAGATGTTCATCCTCTGTCATAATGTGCCACCACAGGCAATTTTTCTACAGTGGGTACAGTAACAGGGTGACATGGGTCCTCTTTTCTGTGGACCTTCTAGCATATTCTTTGCTAACGCACTACTATTTGAGTCAATGAAGGGTTTTTATTATTTTTATAAACTCTTTGAGAATCTCATACTTTGTCTTTTAATCATCCATCTCCCTATCTCCTCCCAGATCCATCATCCATTCCACACCCATCCAATGTAATCTCCTCATTTTGTTTTTAAATCCGTTGAGTCTCATTAATGTCATCTAAGACAGTAGGCATTCACTAGACCATGTTAGAGCTACCAGGAGCCATGCCCTTAAAGAAATTTAACTCTCCTCCCCGCAGCTATCAGTTACCAACAACTCCTCAGCTGGGGTGGGCTTCCTGCACTCTCCCCCCTACATGCTTGGATTTTGTCTGGCATGAGCTCATGCAAGTCTTATGAGCACTGTCTCAGCTAGTGCGCATACGTGTTTCCTTATAGACATTCACTCCCTGGCTCTTACAGACTTTCCTCCACCTCTTCCACAATGCTCCCTGACCTTTGGGAGAAAGGTGTGATATGATACGCCCTAAGGCTGAGCATCCAAAGTCATTCTCAGTATCTTGACCAGTTGTGGGTCTCAGTGCCAATCCCCTGTGGCAATAAGGGGCTTCTCAGATGAGGGTTCAGGTATGTGCTAATCTATAGGTATGATGAGAAGCCATTAGGAGTCAATGTGATACTATGTCTCATTAGCAGAATTTACTATGTCTCATTAGCAGGTTTTTTCGTAACTACTGTCTAGTCACATGTCCTTAGCCCTGATAAATGTCAGGTATGTGTTCTATCTTTTGGAGCAGTCTTAGTCCAAGAAGAAAGTGCCTACTCCATGAAATCGGAATTTCTTTTCTTGTAAAGCTTGCGCTTGGGCTCCAGCCTTAGGCCGTATTAATGGGGAGGTGACCTTACCAACTGATTGCCCTAGACAAGGAGAAGGACAGGATTCTCTGGTACTGCTGCTCTTGTGCAGCCTAGAGAGCCCGTGAAAGGACAAGAATGCAATGCAGGAACAGACGAGCGCATGGCCTGTGCTGTTATCAGCAAGCCTTAAAGCAGGTTCATTATTTTGGCTAAACTGTGCCTTGGTATTGCTACTTATGGTTTACATTTTGCATGAATACCAGCTTGGGGCTCATTTTTAAAGACTAGCTGCTTCTGTAAACCTATGTTTGTTGTAATTAAGGGTTATTATTACATGACTGCAGTTCTGCCTCTAAGAAGTCAAGAAAGAATCGTTGCGGCATTAAACTTTGTGGTCCTTTGTGGGGTGTGTGGTCTGATGTATGAGTGAATTTAGTAGGATGTGTGTTATAACATGTCCTAACTAGAGAGGTGTCATATAGTTTTTTATAAGCCCCGAGGCCACCAAACCCATCCTTGCTTCCCTCTTCCCCCAATGGTAGTCTTAGGACGGAATGTAAGATCCTGGCCTTCTGGGAGACAACCCTGTCATCAGCTCAGGGATGCCTGCCTGCATATAAACAAAAACTCCACCTTCCCAGATTCCACAGCAGCTATGGTTATGAAAGACTTCTAGCAGAGAAAGGGGGCTTCAAAGTCATTACCTTCTGGCTTTATGCCCCAGATTTAATCATAACAATATAATGTTTATTGAGTGTTTCCTGAGCTGGGGCCTGAAAGTACAGTAACAAACATTTTTTTTTTTTTAGAAATAATACATGTAACTAGTTTTTAAAATGCCCACTGTAGTAATAGGGGCGGCAGGGCTGCGTTCCCAGCACCCCGGCCGCCTGCTCGACTAGCTTATGCCCCAAAATAATTACACAGACACTGTATTCTTTTAATCACTGCTTGGCCCATTCTCTTCTAGGCTAATTCTCACATATTAATTTAACCCATTTCTAATCATCTGTGTATGGCACCCCAAGGTGTGCTTACCGGGGAGATTCTAGCCTAGTCCATCCTGGGTCGGAGCTTCATCCCAGGAGCGGGGCATGGCGTCTCTCTCTGAGGCGTCTGCTCCCGAGAGAGCTGTGGAGTCTCCGACCTCACTTCCTCTTCCTCCCAGCGTTCTGTTCTGTTTACTCCTCCCACCTATCCTCTAACCAATAAAATGGGCCAGGGCAGTGCCTTTATTAGCCAATGACCTTCCTCCATCATTTTCCCTTTTTCGGTTTAAACAAAAAAAAAGGCTTTAACGTTAACATAGCAAAATTACATATAACAAAACAGTTATCAAGTAAAAGTCACAATAATCTTTATCATAACTACGGAAAACTATAACTATAACTAACTATTCTTAACTCCATCAAAGACTCCAGAAAGATATAATATTACCTAAGTAAACAAGAACTAAGAAACTTCAAACTCTAGAAATGACAAAGACATCTCGCTGCCTGGACAGTCACCCAAAGTTCTTTTGTACCGTTGGGGCATCCATCTTCAGCCTTCAGGCCCATGCTATCCAGCAGACATTTCCATAAAGCAGGAAAATTCAAAGTCAGTTCAGTCACTATCTGTTGTGTCCTGCAGAATGTCTCGCAGACTCTTTCAAAATGAATCAGGAACCCCGAAAGATCATCTCACCTTAGGCAAGTTCAGTAGTCCTCTCTCTGCGGGTTCTCTATGTCCAGTTTATGCAATAGTCCAGGCAAGAGCAGTTTCTTGCCCAAATGGCTATCAAAACTCCATAACGAGCCTTTCGATGCCCATCTTCCTCTTGAAATAGATTGGTGCTGCCAGGAGCAGAGTGTCTCATTGTCATGAAAAGTCCTCAGTTATTAAAACATTAAATGTCCTATTCTGTAATCTTTGAAAGACATGAAGAATGTCTATCTAAAATATATCTCTATATATCTAGAAAATCTAACTAACATGACTACAAACTTGACTATTATGATTATCTATTAACTACCTATATACATTACATTTTTAAATGAACTACACAATCACAATACCTTAATCAATATCAGAAATACATATACATTTAACAAAATTGACCTTAAATCGCTATCAATAAAGCAAAATCTATACTAATGCAAATTATTCATATCTATATCATATCCCCCTTTATTTTATTTTTTTTTCATATCCCCCTTTAAATGTAAAAGAACATTTATAAACATTTTTTGGGAATTTGGGCGCAGTTATTTCTCTCCAAACTGCTTCCTGCTGAATGGGGGCGTCGTTAATTTGGTCTTTCATGGTATAACCTGTGTGCTAGTTTCATCTCAGTTGGCAGTTGAGCGAAGCAATTTTCTGAAGATGTTCACAACAACCCTTCAGGAGGGCGTGGTCCACCATATCAAATCGGAATAGAAGAAATGAACAGCGTCTCATCCTCTGTGAAAACAAAATAAGAATCTCTTTTCCAAAGTATCATATCCTTAGATACAAATTCAAAATATCTATTTTGGATTAGTTCAGCAGCATTTATAAACAAATATCTTTTAGCAGCTGTTGCTCCTTCCTCAGCATTCAAATAATTCAAAGAGAGCATAATAGCATACAGTGTCAAAATTCTCTGTCTATTTTCCATCTTTGTACAGCTTTGTTTTAACCTCTATTTCGTTTATTTTTACTTTTAACTCTTTGCTTTTTGAGACAGGTTCTCTGTATCTTTGACCTGAAGTAACTCTGTAGACCAGGCTGTCTTTGAACTCTCAGAGATCCGCCTGTCTCTGCCTCCCAGGCATTCGGGATTAAAGGTGTACACTACTACACCTTGAACTCACAGAGATCTGTTTGTCTCTGCCTTCTAGGCACTGGGATTAAAGGCGTGTGCTACCACACACAACTCTCTTCCTTTTTTTGTTTTTTACTTTAAAAACTTCAACTTTTAGTCTGCATATATTTTTAACACACTGTAAACCATTTAAAAATTTTCTTTGTCTTTGAATCTCTCTTTACTGTATATCTCTCTTTTTCTGACCACATGAGTCTTTAATTTACCAAGCAATATCAGTAGGATTAAAGGCGTGGCTTTGCCAGCTAGATCCAGTCCATTCCTTAGCTTTCCAGCCTCATGGCGGATATACAGGCTGTAGCCATGTTTACTGCAACAACTGTATGGCATTTCAAGGTCCCTGCCAGCAAGTGAGCTACAACAGACAACACTCAGGTCCTCTCTAGGTAGCCGGCCCTCCTGCCTCAAACAGTCAGAGTTTGCCCTGGCAGGATGGCCCAGAAAGCTGGCATTTTTAAACGGCGCAGCTTTTTTCCTGCTACGGCTGAAAACTGAAAAGCATGCGTTCAGCTTTTCGTCAACACCGTTTAAGTGTATCGTGGCAGGTCCTCTTAATGAGCTGCAGGGTTTTGCAGCTAAAGCTGAGTCAGGAAGCCTCTCTTAGATGAGGTGCTTGCTTGCCTCTGGCAAGCAGAGTAGACCCGAGAACACAGCGAGTCTAGTTGCCATCAAACAAATCGTAGCACTTTACTCCAAATGCTCTATTCAAAAGCTCTGTCCCCCACAGGAGCCAGACAGAGATCGCAATGGCGGCACAGCCCCAGGAAGTCGCGCTTTAAAATGACACAGCGTTTTTTCTGCTACTGTTGCCGAATCAGGAAATCTCTCTACAGCACGCCACCAACAAACAGCAAAATCTGTGTTAAACTCTCTCTCCCTTATTTTTAAGCCTTCTCAGGTTTTTTAAATGGGTTTAGTTGTCCACACGTCTGGGCGCCAACTGTAGTAATAGGGGCGGCAGGGCTGCGTTCCCAGCACCCCGGCCGCCTGCTCGACTAGCTTATGCCCCAAAATAATTACACAGACACTGTATTCTTTTAATCACTGCTTGGCCCATTCTCTTCTAGGCTAATTCTCACATATTAATTTAACCCATTTCTAATCATCTGTGTATGGCACCCCAAGGTGTGCTTACCGGGGAGATTCTAGCCTAGTCCATCCTGGGTCGGAGCTTCATCCCAGGAGCGGGGCATGGCGTCTCTCTCTGAGGCGTCTGCTCCCGAGAGAGCTGTGGAGTCTCCGACCTCACTTCCTCTTCCTCCCAGCGTTCTGTTCTGTTTACTCCTCCCACCTATCCTCTAACCAATAAAATGGGCCAGGGCAGTGCCTTTATTAGCCAATGACCTTCCTCCATCAGCCCACGAAACAGATATTTTATTACTTGGCCTCCTAGCTTGTGTATAGAAAGGTCGTGTCTTTGCCCTAAGCACATAAGTGGGAATCCCATTAAATTCCATACTGAAGAATTTGAAATTCCCATTTTCAAACTGCTCCTTTATCAGCCTCATTTCAACCACAACCGTTTGTATTCAGACAGGTGGTTTCTATCTGTAAGGAAAAGGCTGGGCTCTGAAGGCCTGTACCAGGGATGAAGGCTTGTTGCCTCAGAAGTTGTAGCTTACTGAAATTTCTTGTATGCTGTGTTCTCTAATAGCCACGCCCCTGGGTTTGGTGCCAGAAGATCTTAGAAATTCTGGCCCACATTAGCACTGTTGAAAGGTGACAACACCGCTGATCCTTCTGTCCCACACCCATCAGGGATGTGGCTGAGCTTTAGGGAAAGTTCAGGGTCAGAGAAATATGATTTTACCCATGCCATGTGGCCATGGGTAAGTGAGTTGATATTAACCATCCTTTCCGTTTTGCCCTGAGAATGACCACCAGGAAGGCCCAGTGGGTACCAGAAAAGCACTAGAAGTGTTTCCTCCTCCTCTGTCCTCTCTGAGCCTCATCTCGGCTTCTCCCGCAGTTCGCTCTCAGGCTCTGACACTGACCACACGTGTAGAGGGTGTTCCGCTTCTCAGGCCTGTTCAAGGTGACCTTGTGAGCTGTCAGGCGACTGTCGTAGCCACTCTTGTGGATCGAGAACCCCAAGAAAGACTGACTGGGCACAATAGATCACACTTAGACTCCCAGCACTCCAGTAGCTGATGCAGGAGGATCATCGGTTTGAGGCCAGCCATTTAGGGAAGCCCATGTGTGGCAGAGGTGGTGGATAATTAAAAGAGTAGCAAAAGGACAATTACAGATGGATGCTTTGCAACTTTGCTGGTGACTTCCAGGAAAAGGGACAGCAACTTAGCAGAGCTGAAACAGCCACAGTGGCGTGTTTCCTGTTTAAACGTGGCTGCATTACTCCGGATCCGTCTGTACTAACAGATTCATTGTCCTTAGTTGGGGTAAACCCACAAACATCTGCAGACTGCTTTGTACAGAAAGAACAGAGCCCTTTCAAAAATAGAAATGCTGAGACCTACAAGCAAGAGATTAACTTCCAACGAAAGGACTCAATTGATCCCAAATTAAGTTTTACTTTAAAACTTTTCTCTTTGCAGGTCAACTGCTCGGGAGTATGCCCTGAAAATCATCAAGAAAAGCAAATGTCGAGGCAAAGTACGTACCAGGTTTACTCTTGTGAAGTTTTCATTCAAGGGTAGAAATGTCAGCCGGTTTCTTAACCCGGTGCAGCGCAAGAGATGCCTTCTGATGAAACAGAATGTCACAAACTTAGGGGGACCTTCAGTCATATACATAATTCTGGAATAAAAGTAGTCAGGAAGATTTGATTTCATTTTCCCCCTCTGATCGCTTTATTGTCTCCCCTTACATTTGTTGCCTAAGATTCATCCTGTCATTTTCTAGAAAATTATAGTCGTCATGATGTGTCTTTAGTTGGATTATTTTAGGGTCTTCAGAATGCTGTTGCGTCTCCCCAAAATGCATCTCCCTTGTCTTCAGGTGGTTGTCCTGTCTTGAGTTGGTTCCTCATACATTTTGAGTGTATTAAAACGGCTTCTCCTTTGCACAGGAGCACATGATCCAGAACGAGGTGTCTATCTTGAGGAGGGTGAAGCACCCCAACATTGTCCTCTTGATCGAAGAGATGGATGTGCCCACTGAGCTGTACCTTGTTATGGAGTTAGTGAAGGTGAGTGTTCTTCCGTTGTCATGTTTGAGGTTGGCAGTGACCAGAACATGCCAACACTGTGGTAAAAATGTTACACTGTCCTTTGACCAAAGACAGGTCCTTTTATGTGTTGCAATTTTTATAGACATTTTATTACCGAATCGCTACTTTACTTACCTTGTAGATTATATAGTCTCCAGCTCACAGAATAGAATTTCACCATAGCACGGTTCTTTAAACCAACAGCTTCAGCTCACTCCTGTTGCCCTGCTGTGCACTATTATAAATATGATGAATTACCGTAGTTTTATCAGTCAGCTCCCTGTAGGTGGATTTTTGTGGGGAGGGTGAGACCAAGTGAAATTTGGGGATGAGAAATAGAGGTGTTTGATGATGCATCTGAGGACAGATCTCAGTCCGATGGCCAACTGTAAGCCTGCCTGACGAGTACAGCAAAGCCCTTCCCTGAGCTGCACAGCCTTCGTGAATTCTATCTGCAAAACTAAGATGTCTCAACTAGGGGGAAAGCATCCTGTCTGCACCAGAAAGAACCGCCTTGAGGCCTGGAGCCTTGGGCACCAGGACAGCACCTGATTCTTTGCAGACTGGCTCATACAACCACGCATATCCTGCTGTCTAACTAAGGGTAAGGGGTTCAGCTAGACCACAGAGAACATCCCGCATCCGCCAGTGGCTCAGAAACAAACTTCATACCTGTGTGACAGCCAGGTCTTTGAGAGAAACAGGAAGCAGAGAGAGAAAACATTTGTTTAGGTTTGTTCGTGGAAGAACCGTTGCTTGGCCAACAGGGAGAGAGAATTCCAGGGTGGAAGTTGCACATGGGGCACAGATGCCAGCACAGTTTGTGAAGCCTGAAACCTGACAGCCTACAGGGCTATGTCTCATTTGTTTGTTTGTTTATTTATTTATTTATTTTTATTATTTATTTATTTATTTGCTGTGTTTAAAGGGGAAATAAAGTTGCTCACTATGGAGTTACAGACATCTGAATGTGTTTGGGCTCTGGGGTCAGCTGTTTTGTAGTCAATCTCCTATCATGATGTAAATACTTTTAGTAAAGCATACCCAAAGTCTCTGAAAGGACTTCAGATAAGTGCCACTTAATATCAGGCCTAAATCATTGGTTGACTGAGTGTGATAAAGTATAAAGGACCACGGGAAGCAAAGACTCAGAAGAATAGAACCAGGAAACTGTCTTTGGTGTTCCCATCTTGCCCTCCCTCTCTCCCTGTCTTTCTTGTCTTCAGAACAGGCTGTGGGTCCCATTTTCCATTCCTTACAGAGAAAGGCATTATTGAAAAAGCTCACCGCCCACTCCAAGAGAACTAAATTTAGCAAGTCAAAGAGAGCGAGAGAGAGAGTGTGTGTTACGCACGTGTCTTAATAATTTCAAAGGCAGAAGAACATTCTGTTAAGGACAGAGCTTGCAGAATTACCTGTCTTTCTGGGGGAGTTTTAGGACTCTGAATTTGTACTTCAGCTGGCAGTTGGTGTGTGGCAGGTAGCACATGTCATCAGAATCCCCCAACATGAGGCTTCTCAGAGGGAACCCAGTTCCACCTCCTCTTCCCTGGAGAGAGGCTGAGGAGGCAGCCACGTGTCTGCTGTCAGAGTCTCATCACAGCTTTTCCTTAAGCTTAGGATAAAATGTCACTATCTCCCATACGGGGGAGAGAAGTCACCAGAGAGTCTTTCTCAAAGCAGAAGCCGAGAAAGCCCTTAGGAACCCCCACATTCTAGTCCGTTCTTCATCTCCTTTCTGGTTTGTCAGTCCCCTCCGTGGGCAGCCTATTGGTCCATCTGTCAGTACCCGGCTCAGCCAGCTGCTCTCTTCCAGGGCGGAGACCTTTTCGATGCCATCACATCCACTAGCAAATACACAGAGCGAGATGCCAGTGGGATGCTGTACAACCTGGCCAGTGCCATCAAATACCTGCACAGCCTGAACATCGTCCACCGTGACATCAAGCCGGAGAACCTGCTGGTAAGGGGAAAGCTGTCCTCTGGCAGCGTGGCTTCCAAGGCCTCCCTAGTGAATGGACACCCCCCCCCACACACACACACACACGCACACATGTCTTTTTTTCCTCTTCTTTCTTTTTAGCTGTTTGCCTCCTGGGCCCATTTCCACTCTTCTCAGTGTCTCTTCAAGGTGATCTGTAAGAGCTCTTATACCCTCAAGAACACTGATTTCTTAAGAACGGGAACAACATTCTGAAAAACAATCAAAGGATGCCTGGTAGTTAACATAATGGGCTCGGACCAAATAGTGAATAGGAGCATTTCCACAGCTGAACTTGTACTCTTCTAACTTAAGAGAAAAAACTCTTGTGTGTGGAGGGGAGGGAGGGAGCGTGTGTGTCCACATGTGTGCACAGAAGTGGGTGTGGTCGCGTGATGACCTGAGGTCCGTGTGAGTGTGTGTGTGTGTGTGTGTGTATGTGTGTGTGTGTGTGTGTGTGCGTGCATCCAGTGTCCTCCTTTCCAGCCTCCTTATATTTCGTCACAGAGTTGCTCAATGAAGCCAGAGCCCATTCAGCACATTCGGCCAGAAGCACACTTGTGTCCTGTCTTCACCTCCCCGGTTCTGGGACTACAGGCGTATGCCATCAGCCTGGCTTGTCTGTAGGTGTGGGGATCCAGATTCCCCATAAGAAGTAGGTGTTATCACTTCAGTGCAAAAAAAAAAAAATCCACAGGAAAAGATATTTTAGAAAATGGGTTGTGTGGGGATGTTGGTAAACTGTTTGCCTAGCCTTTATGAATCCTTGGGTTCTGATCCCCAGAACAGCATAAAACTGGCTATGGTGGTACAAGCCACTAACACCAGCACTTGGAAGGTAGGCAAATGGCATGGTCAGAAGTTGAAAGCCATCCTTGGCTACATAGGAAGTTCAAGACCAGCCTAGGCTACATCGTGACCTTTATCTAAAACAAAGTAAAGCAGACAACAGCCCAAAGCCCTGATGTCTTTCTTTCCTTTCTGTTTGCTTTGCTGTTTATAATTTCCCTGTCTGAGTTCTTTGTGCCATCAAATGAGTCTCCGTCTCGTGCCCACAGTCCAGGTGGTCCAGATGGAAGCAGAAACGAGGTGGGCGGAGCTACACTGGGAAACACGGAGTAGCACAGCTTCTACTGATCCTTCGGGCTAGAAACTGAAAGTGATTGTTCTCCCAGCCACCCAAAGATGGCCATTTTTTTTCTCTTTTGTTTTCCACTTTTGCAGATATTTAAAGTGCAGATTAGTGTACTAAGAGCCTTAATACCGCTCTGCTAAATCAGAAATTGATGTCTGGTGACCCTGCAGCTGGCTGCCTGAGGTCATCAGAATGATTGTACCAGGTGTGGTAGCACACACTTTTAATATCAGCACTGAGGAGGTAGAGGCAGGCAGATCTCTGGGAGTCGGAGGCCAGCCTGGTCTAGATTGTGAGTTCCAGGACGGGCAAAGCTACATAGTGAGACCCTCAAAAAAATTAAAATAAATCCACAAGTGTATCTTAACTCCCACCTCAAAAATCAAAGCTGATTAGGTTTGCTACTGTAGAATCACTTACGTGGTCAGCTTCATGCTAGGGGCTTTTAAAAATACCTAGTATCTTGTTTGAACCAGAGCCACCATGTGGAGTAAAAATTTTTTTTTTTTTTTTTTTTTTTTTTTTATTTTAATTTATTTATTTATTAAGAATTTCTGCCTCGTCCCCACAACCGCTTCCCGTTTCCCTCCCCCTCCCCCGATCAAGTCCCCCCCCCCCTCATCTGCTCGAAGAGCAATCAGGGTTCCCTGACCTGTGGGAAGCCCAAGGACTGCCCACCTCTATCCAGGTCTCCTAAGGTGAGCATTCAAACTGCCTAGGCTCCCACAAAGCCAGTACGTGCAGTAGGATCAAAAACCCACTGCAATTGTTCTTGAGTTCTCAGTATTCCTCATTGTCCGCTATGTTCAGCTAGTCTGGATTTATCCCATGCTTTTTCAGACCTAGGCCAGCTGGCCTTGGTGAGATCCCAATAGAACATCCCCATTGTCTTAGTGTGTGGGTGCACCCCTCGTGGTCCTGAGTTCCTTGCTCGTGCTCCGTCTCCTTCTGCTCCTGATTTGGACCTTGAGATTTCTGTCCGGTGCTCCCGTGTGGGTCTCTGTCTCTGTCTCCTTTCATCGCCTGATGAAGGTTAATATTCCTGAGGATGCCTATGTGTTTGTCTTTGGATTCACCTTATTTAGCTTCTCTAGGAACATGAATTATAGGCTCAATGTCCTTTATTTATGGCTAGAAACCAAATATGAGTGAGTACATCCCATGTTCCTCTTTTTGGGTCTGGCTTACCTCACTCAGGATAGTGTTTTCTATTTCCATCCATTTGTATGCAAAATTCAAGAAGTCCTTGTTTTTTACTGCTGAGTAATACTCTAATATGTATATATTCCATACTTTCTTCATCCATTCTTCCGTTGAAGGGCATCTAGGTTGTTTCCAGGTTCTGGCTATTACAAACAATGCTGCCATGAACATAGTTGAGCATATACTTTTGTTGTATGATAGGGCCTCTCTTGGGTATATTCCCAAGAGTGGTATTGCTGGATCCAGGGGTAGGTTGATCCCGAATTTCCTGAGAAACCGAAACACTGCTTTCCAGAGTGGTTGCACAAGTTTGCATTCCCACCAGCAATGGGTGAGTGTACCCCTTTCTCCACAACCTCTCCAGCAAAGGCTATCATTGGTGTTTTTGATTTTAGCCATTCTGACAGGTGTAAGGTGGTATCTTAAAGTTGTCTTGATTTGCATTTCCCTGATCGCTAAGGAAGTTGAGCATGACCTTAAGTGTCTTTTGGCCATTTGAAGTTCTTCTGTTGAGAATTCTCTGTTCAGATCAGTGCCCCATTTTATAATTGGGTTGATTAGCCTTTTACGGTCTAGTTTCTTGAGTTCTTTATATATTTTGGAGATCAAACCTTTGTCAGTTGCAGGGTTGGTGAAGATCTTCTCCCAGTCAGTGGGTTGTCTTTTTGTCTTAGTGACAGTGTCCTTTGCTTTACAGAAGCTTCTCAGCCTCAGGAAGTCCCATTTATTCAATGATGCCCTTAGTGTCTGTGCTGCTGGGGTTATACATAGGAAGTGGTCTCCTGTGCCCATGTGCTGTAGAGTACTTCCCACTTTCTCTTCTATCAGGTTCAGTGTGTTCGGACTGATATTGAGGTCTTTAATCCATTTGGATTTGAGTTTTGTGCATGGTGATAGATATGGAGTAAAAATTTTAACTCCTCCAATTCACAGGTAAAGAAACTGGAAGCCGGGCGATGGTGGCGCACACCTTTAATCCCAGCACTAGGGAGGCAGAGGCAGGCGGATCTCTGTGAGTTCGAGACCAGCCTGGTCTACAGAGCTAGTTCCAGGACAGGCTCCAAAGCCACAGAGAAACCCTGTCTCGAAAAACCAAAAAAAAAAAAAAAAAAAAAGAAACTGGGTGCCTAGAATTTAAATGACTTGCCCAAGGTGATAATATAATATGCAAGTAGAAAACTCAAGATCTCAACTGAGTTCTGACCCACAAAGTGTGCTCTGAATCAGGAGGAGACTAAGCAAGTGCCACTGTGGGCCAGGTCCCGTGCCAGGGAACTAGACACATTCCTTCATGGGGTTGACATTCAGGCATAAAAGGCAGGCATTCACGGAATAAATTTGCACCCAATTAGCTCTTTGCAATTATGTCGGTAATCTTGTAGCAGCTGGCTCATGCGAGCGGCCGAGGTCAAATGGCAGAGGTCTGACTTAATTGCACCTCAAATTCCAAACCCCTGCAGCAGCCTAAACATTCTCTCTGCCTAGCTGCCTCCATGAACCGCGGCAATTTTCTGTCATCCACAGTCATTACTCCTGAATCCTGACTCATGTGGCATCGCCTCATGGGAACAGATTTACAAGCGGGGCTTTGTTGAGCAACTTTTTTAGGCCCCAAGCCTCCGTGATTAGAGAGTAAAGGCTTCATTTCCCTCCATGGCACAGGTTTGGGGCACCCATTGTTTATTTGTTTCTCAGCAAACCATTGTCTATTTCCGTAAATACCGTCTAAGGTTGCATAGCAGAGTGCTTTTTTTTTAAAATTGTAGTTTGCAGGATATTTTTAAATTCTGTGATCACTGGAACATACTTTAACGTAAATGAACCAGAAAGGAAATATATATACTCTTCTCTTTTTCTTCCCCTCTCCTGCTTTGATTTGAAATATACAAAGAAACTATTGCAGCTATTCATAATTTTGAAAATATCCACATGAAAAATGAATAGATTTGCTTCCCCACTGCAGTAGTTTCCTACTGTGAGGAGATGGGATTGGTGTGTTTTCTTGGTGATAAATCCATCACAGAAGAAATAGAAAAGCAGAGCACATTTAGTGGAATGAAAATAACATTTCTAATTACGCATGAGATCGCCCTTGGTTCCAAATGCTGTTGAGATCTCCACAGGAATGGGAGCTAGCCATTGTGGGGGCCACACCTTCACAGCCTCAGAACTTACAAAAGCCACAGCTCTTGTGCTGTCCTGTTTTGTGACCTTGCACAAGCTCCTTAATCCCCCCAAGCCTCCTTCATGGGGGTTTTATGTCAGGCCCTTTCCTTTTTATCTCCCTTTTACTTGTGGCAAAAAACACAAACCGCTTCACGGTAACATTGTACACAGGAAGATGCCACCTCTCATCTTCTATTGTCATTGCTTTTAAATTTTTACTGTTCACCCACATATAATTTTTCCTGTCTTGTGGCAAAACATAGATCTAACTGCAGTAAACTTAGTATAAAAGTTTGGATGTGTTTACTGCCTACAGGAAACTTAGCAGATACAGACCAATCCCTCCTTCCACCTTCAGCTCGGCTCTTTCATTAAGAGACTCCAACATCCTTCTGAATTGTTTCATTGTTAACAAGTCCTTTGCTAGTTAAAGGTTTGATGGAAAGATTTGTAGCTAGCACAGTGACTTTTATAAGTGTCAAATACAGATTTCATTTTACGTAGTATAATTGGGTATACAGAATTCTGGGCATGTTTTACTGTTAACTAGAACAGCGCAAATACTAAAATGTAGCATTGCTTTAAAGATCTGTACTGATCGTGCAAGTGATTGATCCGTGTTTGATAAGGTCAAAGGGATTTGATGAGAAAATGTGGCCTCCTCTGTCGCAGTGGGTTCTGCTGCACTTTAGGGGAGAACTGACAACTGAGGCAGTGAGAACAGAATTTAGAAATTGATTTTCGCACCAACCTTAACACGTTTCCTCCTTGTCATCTGTGTGCTTATTTGCTTTGTATGTTATCAAGCCCGGCATATCATAATCAAATGGCTGGGTGGCAAATGGGTGAGCGAATGGATGGGCCAAGCATGGGAGAGAGTGGCGCTTCCTTAAAGAATAGAGGACAGAGGGTCTTACACCACTTCTCAACTCAGTTACCCAAGAGTCACCTTCGCGCCCACGTACACCTCTCGGAAGGCAGGGATGGCACAGTAATCCCCCAGCCTCACTCCGGCAAGGGACTATTATGCATGTACCAAACAAGACAGATGATGACTAAGTGTATTTGTTGGACACAACAGGGCCATTGCACACATGAACACACAGTGGCTCCGTATGTAAGTCTTGCCCCAACCATGCTGGCCAAAATCCCAGCATGCATGTATGGGGAGGGATTCATGAAATCTCGCCCTTATCTGAGGAGCTATTGGCAGTGAACAGCTGCTGGGGCAGGGAAAGTCAGTTTTATCTAAATGATGCCAGCCCTGAGAAGCTCAATGCTGCAGCAGACTGTCCTGCACCCATGCACACGCGGGCATCACAAAGTGAACCCAGTAGGTTTTCAGAAAAGAACACATGAAGTTGGCAGGGGGAAGCGGGTGCTGGGTAGGGGAAGAATTTGAAGGAGAGAAAATGGGAGGCGGGGTTGGTTAAAATATATTATATACATGTATGAAATTTTCAAACAATAAAAAACATTTTTAGAAAAAGGTAAAGAAGCTAAGCTTTAACTCATGAAGGTTTTGGGGATGACTAACAGATGTAAAATCCCCTGGCAACAAAACTCCTCCATCTCTCACCAGTTTAGGAAATTGATGGATCTTAAAAAAACGACAGCCGGGCGGTGGTGGCACATGCCTTTAATCCCAGCACTTGGGAGGCAGAGGCAGGCGGATCTCTGTAGGCTCGAGACCAGCCTGGTTTACAAGAGCTAGTTCCAGGACAGGCTCCAAAACCACGGAGAAACCCTGTCTCGAAAAACAAAAAACAACAACAACAACAAAAAAAAAACCGACATAACCTCACAGAATTTAGTTTTTACTGGCAAAAATATAAGTAAATCAATCTTTTCATTATAATATAAAAGGAAACAGATTGTCTTCATTTTTTAAAAAGAGTATATGCATAGAACCATCTTTCTCTCTAATTCTGTAGGGAGATATAGATGATAGAGCTAGATGCAGATATTGGTATATCAATATACAGATGTAGATCTGCAGATGAAGGTAGTTTCTCAGAGAATCTGCTTCTCCCAGTAAGGAACTCTCTCAGAGCCCCCTGCCCAATGTGTTGCAATCCCACAATGCCCGTGGAGTGGCACCGTGCCCGGCCCTTCTCACTGTACTCAGTGGATGGCTCACCCAAGCTCAGTGTCCATTTGTGCCCTGTGACTGCTTGGTCTCCACTCAAGACAATGCTAGACAAGAGGTAAGGAATGCCCTTGTGTCTCAAACCCAAGACTCTCGATCCCCAAATAAATCCATTTAGATGTGGGATTATTGGCATTGTTAGTGACCATGGGCACAGTTAGAAGCAGTCTACAGGCCATGGGCAGAATGCCACCAAGTGGATTTGTACTCAGTCCTCAGATGCCGCATACGAGAAAGTTCTGGAAGTCACACCTATGGTGTGAAGACTCTAGCTGGGTTCAGTTTCTTTTCATTCACAGTGATCTAGCTTGCCTAATATATTTTTCTACAGTGATATATGGGCTATTAATCATGTGACTAAAATCTAATGCTTTTTTATAAAATTGCTGTGTTATTAAGTTTCCTTGGTTTGGACAGAAGTCCTCGGATCCTGTCCCTGACAGGATCTGGAATGCGCCCCTGCAGCTGCATCGCCCGTGTTAGACGACTCCATGATGATTTCGGAATTGGGAGTGAAAATTTGGTTTCCTGAGGTTTCCGTTCACGTCTTTCTCTTCCAGGATATCTCCAGTGCAGTGCGCAAACAAGAGATTTTATTTCTCTTAATATTGAAACCTCTCCCGTTGCGTATTCCTTCCTGGCCTGTATCAAGTTCTTATCAGCCTCATTATTTCATTTAACTCGTGGTTTCTGAAATATTTGACACGGGGGAATGAAATGGGTTTTTTTTTATATACTTTTTTATTTTTTTAGCCTCATGGTTTTTTTTTTTTCCCAAGAAGTCTAACTTAAGATGCTACAGTCACAAAGTACGTTTTGCAAAATAATTCCCCACTTAAGTATGACTCTCCTTTGCTTCTTGAGGATTAAAGACTTAGATTCAAACCATTTCGTAAAGAGCATTTTGTGAGGGCCATATGCCACGGCTTCAGGAAAATCAGCCTCCATAGATAATAAAAGGGGAACTGAGCCCTCCTCACGGCTTTGTCTATTTCACGCCACTTTGTCAAGTCTATTTGGTGAAGTCACTGTGAGTTTCCACTGAGCCGCTCTGTGAAGCTATTTCCACGGTTACTAACGAGTCGCCGGCCATTGCTGCAGCAGGACTAGCCTTGAATTTGTAGCGGCTCTGGGAGCCGTGCGTTTCTAACACGTCTGTTTTATCATTCAGCTTCTCCTCCCCCATAAGACAAATCTCAGAAACCACTTGACCAGGCTCAGGTTATCTGTGAGTTTTCATATTTTATGGTCACTGCTGAAGTTTTATGAGTATATATTAATTTTTTTTCAAAGAAAAAACTTTTCCAAATGGTCTCAGCTTTCCATCCGAGAGAAGTCAGCAGATGTCCAAATACCTGCTGTTCAACAGGTTACAGCTGACCCGAAACTCCAGATAACCCCCAACGACCCCAAAATAAAGCCACCTTTAAAAATAAAGGCCAGCATCTCCCAAATCTATATGCGGAATTTTCCGTATATTGATCCCCTGTAGGGCGCACCCTCCGCTTCTAATTGAAACCTTTTTCATAATTGTTGTCATTTGACACATTTAGTCTGTCAAACCGTGAGATGTCTTTATGGCCATACAATAAACCCAAGAGAACCACTTCCCTGACTGTAGCCATCTGCAATGATCACAAGGGTAGCTTACACAACCCTGACAGTCTTTACCATAATAGGATGCATATGGCAGCCTACAATTACGAGGAGCTGCATTCAATTAGTGTTGTACAATTACACAGTTTTATTGCTTAGTTAAAACAGTGCGAGCACTACATGCTGGGTAATTTGCACTAATCCCCGTCTTTTTAATAGCCCCTCAGTGTTTAAAATGTGGGGGAACAGCTATAGTATTTAAGGGTCCTGGGATGAATGTTAAATTATACCTCGTGTTGTGAACTCCTTGACTGACAATTAATGTGCTCCCGCCCAACGTGGGGGTCATGTTTTATAGAGGCTTTAACATACAGTCGTGGCAAAATGGTCCCCCTCTACCGGGGCCCAACTCAGGGGGTCAGGCTGTCAGGCCTGTACTTGGAGTCTGGTAGCACCCTTCCTGAGGACTGGTCATATGGTCACAGTGTGGAGAGCTGCCCCAACAGAACCTCAGAATTCATTCTGAGACTTGCCCCCCTTTTTTTTTTTTAATAAGCTTGCGTTTCATTTTGTGGAGCTTGACGGCAACTTTAAAATTTTGTTTTTGAGTGTGTGTGTTCACATGAGCACAGTGCCCATGGGGACCAGAGGAGGGTGTCAGATGCCCTGGAGCTAAAGTTACAGGTAAGTTGTGAACCACAAGATATGGGTGCTAGGTACCAAACTTGGGTCCTCTGGGAAAACAGAAAGTGCTTTGAATGGCTGAGCCATTTCTTCCACCCTGAGGCTTTAGCATCTTAAATAGGAATTTGTGAGCAACCCCTCATGTTTTTTGAACTCTTAAAACCTTGGTTCCACATGAATTCGGGGTCGCCATGGAAATACCATGTACAGATAGCTTTAAGAATGCATACACCACAAACAAATGAATTGAGAAAGTTGTGATTTTTTTAAATACAGCTTTAGTTACATCTACAAGGGGCCTCACTCGTCACAGGTCTGATGCGCCTCATTGGCGCATCCCTGTAAATCCCCTTACTCAGGAGGCAGAGGCAGGCAGACCTCTGCGAGTTCAAGGCCAGCCTGGTCTACAGAGTTAGTTCCAGGACAGCCAGGCCTCTGCAAAGAAACTGTGTCTCAAAAAAAAAAAATCAAAACAAAGCAACCAAAATAGAATTAATGCCCTCTGGTTGCAGCCAGCACGCGTTATGAGCCCCATTTGTGAGAGCTCAGTGCGCCATGTCAGAAAGGGGCACTCCCATTGGACGAGAACAAACGCTGAGCCCACTCTTCTCCATCCTTCTCCCACAGTGTTGACAGAGGACAACCCCCAAAGTAACCTTGCTTCCTGCCCTGCCTGACAACAAGTTAAACAGAATTCCCAGCTAGAGGCCTGGGCAGATATTCATCCACCTGCAAAAGCGTTTTGTGAAAGCTTTGGCAGAGGCCTGCTGTCTTGAAATGTTCTCAGTTACATGGAGTTCGCCTTTGTCTCCAAGCTCTTTGTCTGTCCTGCCAGGAGACAACTTGAGTCTCTTTACACGCGTGAAAACTGCACAGTTTTCAGATATTAAAAAAGCAGGGGGGGGGGGGGGTAATTGCACGTGCATATGATTAAAGGAATAAAAAACGAATACAAAAGTATAGCTTCAATATATGTAAATGTTTCGCAGTGTGTGGGCCCGCTAATATTTTAAAGGATGCCTCCATTGTTTTACGCAGCATGCTTGTGTTTTCTTTTCCTTTTGCTGGTTGGGGTTTTGGGGTTTTTTGTTTGTTTGTTTGTTTGTCTATTGCAGTGCTGGAGGGTGAACCCCAGTTCTTAACATTTTCCTTCATCTCAACTACATTGTTCATCTGTATTAAATATAATTTGTATGCACTTAGAATTCCTATTAAAACGGCAATCATTAGTGGCCCTCCTGTGCGGAAATTACAGTCATATCCAGAACCACAACAAGCCTCTGATGACTGCGTCCTCTAACATCTGGTTTTCCCAAACTTGTGACTGCAGCTCGGTGATACAGATACTGTGTGTAGGGGTGGGATACTTCCTGTACAAATGGGGTTGAATATATCATAATCTGCTCAGCTTGGCACAGCACACATCGCGAGTGCTCAGACCCCACACAACATCAAAGCAAGAGGGCATTCTGCAATTTAGAAAAGTTATTGATACCAAAATGGAATTCAGGAGGTAAACAGCTCTGGTCTGTACGGGAAATGAACTAGACAGCCAATCTCAGAGGCCCCATCTCAGGTTTCCTTTCATGGAAAACATTTGCTTATTGTTTGGATGACCAGAACGGCCAGCGCGATAGCATTTAGGCTGGAGAAACTATAGTGTTTCATAGATCTGGTGCCTGCAAGTGCTAACTTAAACCCACGCAGCTGCTTCGTTAAGTAGAGAAGATAGCACCCACTCCAGAGGACAACTGGACGCGTGTCTGTCTTTTCCCAAGCAGCCAAACTGCAGGTGATTGCTTAAGTCTTTGGATGCCTATCCAAGGGCAGACCAAACTTGATCGGGATCCAGAACCCCAGAGACAAAGAGTCCCCATTGTGAGTGTGGATAACATGTAGATGCATCATTTCTATACAGAAAAGATAGTTGCCCCTGAGAAGTAGATCTACCTCACCGAAACAGTCAGCTCCAATTGGTCATCGCTGACCCTGCAGCTGAGCTGGCCAAACATCTGCCCCAGTGCCTCGGTGGCATGCCAAGGCAGATGGAGGTAGCCTGTAGTAGTGCTCCTGGTATGTGGAGATGTGCCTTGCTGTGCAAGAGGCCCACTCGGCTTCAGCAAGTGACCGCTTTGGCAAGGAATAACAGAGGAACGAGCAAGCCTCAACTTGCTGGGTAAATCATTTTGATAAATGTCGAAAGCTAGGCCATTCCTTTGGAGGGTCTCTTGAAGACTGTTCTTGAGATCTGGAAACAGCATTGACCTGTGGCTTTCTCCATCCTACTGCTCCCAGGAGAGGGCACCGAGTGAGAAGTCTGCGTGCCCCTTTACCCTTTTCGTAATCAATGAAGTTGTTTGGGCTGCTTTTTAAAAAACATATCCTACTGGTGCCGTCTTGGGCTACCATTAAGGAGTTTACATATTTGCCTAGGAGGCACGAGCCTGCTTGTTTTGATTTGTTCAGAGGAAGACTGCAGACTTACTGCGGTAATAAGGAACGCTAGGCCGAGTGCTGGCTCTACACCCACTAAATATTTCCAGATTGCCACAGGTGAAATGAGATGTTAACATGCTCTTCAATTATTAATAAAAATTAGAAGTGGATCCTGCTGGAAATGTGGGGCACTGAAAACAAAATATTTTAATATCTGCGTCGATGTTTTCATCTATTACTGAAGGGTGGTATGTGGGAAGGAAGTGACTACTTTCATGAATGGTGTGTTCAGAGTGAGAGACTCTCTGGTTTTCCTTTTGTGGAAAACATCAAATGCAGATAGGCAAAGAGAAAAATCTTCGTAATTGCTTCCTAGAATAGGAATGCCAGTTCCTACTGTTGTTTCAGATTTTGGTCTCATGTGTTTTTAACATGTATACAAAACAACCTGAAGATCCTATCCTCACTTCCCAAGTATATACTCAGTTCAGTGAATATGAACCTATATTACCATTTAATTTGTGTTCACTTTTATTTATTATTTGCTGTGTGTATTGTGTGAGTGTCTATGTGTATGTGTGTGTGAGAGAGTGTGTGTGTATTGTGAGTATGTGTTTGCATATGTATGAATATATATGTTTGTGTATATATTATTTGAGTGTGTGTGTGTATGTGAGTGGATATATGTGTGAGACAATTGTATGAGTGTGTGAGTGTGTGTGTGAGTGAGTGTGTGAGTGTGAGTGTGAATGTGTGTGTGAGTGTGTGTGTGAGTGTGTGTGTGAGTGTGTGTGTGTCAGTGTGTGTGTGTGAGTGTGTGAGTGTATGTGAGTGTGTGTGTGTGTGTGTGAGTGTGTGTGTGAGTGTGTGTGTGTGTGTGTGAGTGAGTGTGTGTGTGTGAGTGTGTGTGTCTATCTGTCTGTCCACCGTGTGTATGGGTCCTGGGATGAACTTGTATCATCAGGCTTGGTGGCATCATCTTTGCCCACTGAGCCATTTCCCCAGCCCCCACATCACCATTGCCATGAGCTCCTCCATCTTGTTTTCTAAATGCCCCCATTATTTGCTAAACAAATTTCCATTTGCCATTCCTTCCTTGCCTCAAATGTTGCCATGAAATTAAGAAAGATGTTCTGGAATGGCTATCCGTGCGTGATTGCCCGGGCCTTTGTTGTCTGTTCCATTCGCATTAACCTTAAGACTCAGTGCTCTTGGCTCTAAGGCCTTTAACTCTTTTTACCTTTATTTTAGGTGTATGAGCACCAGGATGGCAGTAAGTCGCTCAAGTTGGGTGACTTTGGTCTGGCCACCATTGTTGATGGCCCCTTGTACACAGTCTGCGGCACCCCAACATATGTGGCTCCTGAAATCATTGCAGAGACTGGGTGAGTGCTCCCCTTGGCTTTAGAACTTGCGAAGGAGTAAGAATCATAAAAGAGCTGTGGGCATGGGCAGAATTAGCCAACTCTCTCTCCCCTCTCTTTTCTCTCCCCTCCCCCACCTGTTCAGCAAGCCATTTTTCTTTGTCTTCCCAAGCAAGTTGCCAGTGACTGTCATCCTGTTTAAAGATTGCATTTGGTCTCTGCCAAAGGTAAAGCAATTATTAACCATAAAAAATTTAATAATTGTCCAGATAAGTGGAGAAACACATATCAATAGTAATTAAATCACTTTAAATATAAAAGACTGAGATACTGTTATAAATTCCCCTCTGGTCGTTTTTCTCACCTGGCTTTATACCTTGGCCTCGTTTTAGCCGTCTTAGCTATTGCTTCTCTAAGGAAAACGAATGTCTTGGACCTCCCACGGCCATGAGCTATTGGCTGGTGTGTGTGCTGCCCTAGATTGAGAGGGAAGCAACCCATTCCGAAAGGGCCTACTTTGTGCCAAGTCTTAAACTCTCCTCAGTTCTCACTCTGGTGGTGCACAATGCTTCTGCCTTTTCCCAGGTGAATATGTGGAGATTCGTCATCCAGCGGGCTAAGTGGCCTGTAGTCACATGACTCCCTAGAGACTGAATTGGGATTTGAACTCAGGGTGACTTAAAATGCAGGCTTTATCAGCTTTTTGTTTTGTTTTGTCTTGCTTTTAATTCTGTTACCAAGAGCCACAGCCAGAGATCTGAAATGCTACCCTTCAACCAAAGGACTGGGAAGGGCGGTGCGTGAGAAGCGGAACACAGCCCCTGTTTTCTTGCTTTTTTTTGTGTTTGTGTTCTGCTGCAAAGGATTGAATCCAGGGTGTTCGGCACACTGTAGAAGCAGTCTGCCTCTGAGCTACCTCCCAGCCCCGAGTATTCTCTTCACTCATGACATGAACTTATACCCAAAAGACAAAAAGACAGAACACACAAACACGTAAGCCTCCTGAGGGAATCTGCAGGACTCCTTGTTCTTTTATCTACTTACATGTATGTGGAGGTCAGAATTCAACTTTTAGGAGGTTTCAGAAGACAGCTTTCTCTTTCTACTACACAGGTCCAGAAATTCAAACTCCAGTCACCAAGCTGGATAGAAAACTATTTTACTCACTGAGCCGTCTCCTCAGCCCTGGGGACTATTTGGTTAGCCAAATTTGAATGATTTGGAAACTTACACAAGTACGTTGGCTGCCAGTCCTCAGTAACACTGCCTCTACCTAGCAACTTTCTGGCCAGGACATATCTCAATGCCTACTGTGTGCGTTGAGTAGAAAGAGGATGTGGTGGGGCGCTTAGTTGGAGTCCAGCTCTGCTGCTGAGACACAGTGTGATCTTGAACAAAATTACTCACCCACTGGACCCGTTCTATCTTCTATAAAATACTTGATATTTATTTTGTCCAGTCTACAGTGTTTGAGGGGGAAGAAATAAGATGATGTATATCATACTTTAGAAACTAAAAAATAATCTTTAATTGCTGCTTCTAAATCAAGGGTATTTGGACCCAACCCTATCTAAAAATTAAAATGTCCACAGCAAACGTATCTGCCCAGGCTTGTAGTATTTAGTGTGTGTGTGTGTGTGTGTGTGTGTGTGTGTGTTCCCGATCCTCAGTCTTTTCCAATTTATCTTTTTTTTAAAAAAAAAGTTTTTTTTTTATGTTTATGAACAGCTTGTATGTCTTTCCACCACATGCATGAAGTGCCTATGGAGGCCAGAAGAGGGCATCGGATTCCCTGGAACTAGAGTTGCATATGCAAGCTGCCATGTGGTTGCTGGGAACAGAACCTAGGTCTTCTGCAAAGCAGCCACTGCTCTTAACTGCTGAGCCATCTCTCCAGTACTGTTCTTTTTACTTTTACTTTTTTTTTTTTTGAGACAGGGTTTCTCAGTAGCTTTTGGAGCCTGTCCTGGAACTACTTCTTGTAGACCAGGCTAGCCTCAAACTCACAGAGATCCCCCTGCCTCTGCCTCCCAAGTGCTGGTATTAAAGGCACATGACACCACTGCTTAGCTACTTTTTGCTTTTTTGTAGATATACTTTTTATGTGATGCAATTTTTTTTATTTAATTTTTTAAAGTCAAAATATAATTATATCATATTCCCCTTCCCTTTCTTCCCCCCAGACCCTCTAGAATTCATGACCTTTTTTTTTATTATCCAATATACATGTGCTTTAATGTGTAAGTATGGTCAGTTTATTGTTCCTTATATGTGTATGATTTCAGGGATGACCACTTGGCATTGAATAACCAACTACAATATTCATCCCTGGGGAAGACAATTCTTGTCTCTCAGATGTCAGCATTCCTTGGTTGCTTATAGCTCTTTGTCTAGGGTTGGAGTCCCAGAAGATTTGCCTCCTCACCATTAGCATGTCCACCGGTGCTGTCCTTAGTCAGATCTTGTTTAGGCAGCTGTATTGTTGAGGATGAGTATCCCAATCAATCAAACTGGAGACACAATTGCACATCGGATTTCTTGGGCCTCTGGCTCTTGCAGCCTTCGCACCCCTTCTTCCACGATGTTCACTGAACCCTGAGTGCGTGATTTATGTGAGCATCCGTTAGCTCTGGTCACCCCACAATCAGTTGTCCTGTTCATTTTGACTGGGTGTGGCGTCCACAATGGACTCTTTGTTGCAAGGAGATGCTTCTTTGAGGAGAGTAGGATATAAGGTTAAATTATAGAAACGCAGTTAGGAACTGTACTGCTTTGGTACAGTGGAAGAAAGGGGTTCTCACCAAGCGGTGGTGACTCACGCCTTTAATCCCAGCGTTCGAGGCAGAGGCAGGTGGATCTCTGTGAGTTCGAGGCCAACCTGGTCTACAAGAGCTAGTTCCAGGATAGGCTCCAAAGCTACAGAAAACCTTGTCTCGAAAAAGAAAAGAAAAGGAAAGGAAAGGAAAGGAAAGAAAAGAAAAGAAAAGAAAAGAAAAGAAAAGAAAAGAAAAGAAAGGGCTTCTTCTTCAGGATCAGTGGCCTCACTAGCCCTGGATAGCTGGCATGGTTTTGCTCCTGTTGACCAAGTCTTCAGTCTAATTAAACAGCTGTTGGTTACCTCTAGGACAGCAATGCCACCGTTGCACCTTTAGGGCTCTCTTGGCAAGCCGGGCCTTTCTGTGGTCCACAGGCACCACAGCCAGGTAGGACTGCTGATGGCTTCCCTCCCGTGGCAGTTTGCACAGTGCCTGCCCATACTGCGAAAGAACTTTCTTCTGCAGTTTGCATTCAGTTGGCAGATATTTTAAATTTTGTTTGGTCTCCTTGGGTTGGCAGTCATGATTTGGGGCTGTATAATTTGTCCTGGCTGACTTTGCTAACTCCAGCATCATTCCTTTTGTCAGATATGGCCTCAAGGTGGACATCTGGGCAGCCGGTGTGATCACTTACATCCTGCTGTGCGGTTTCCCTCCGTTCCGTGGGTATGGGCAGCAATGCTTTATTCAGCTCTAACAAGTCATTTCTCTGCTCTCTGAATGATCCATTTGCCCTTCTTGCACAAAGGAGCCTGTAGCAGCGGGGAGCATAATAAGAATCCCACTTGCGATTCTCATTGTTTTTTTCCATATTGCATGCTAATTTACACGCATACCATAAATCTTCCTCATGCCATCTTTAACCTCATTCTTTGTTAATTTACCAAAACAATTGCACACTGACATTTTCAGTGGTTCAGACAAAAAGCATACTTTGCACATTGAAGGGGTATGTGATGAGCTCACATCCAGCTCAGCTTTCTCTTGTTTGTCTACACAGGAGTGGTGATGACCAAGAGGTGCTTTTTGACCAGATCTTGATGGGCCAAGTGGACTTCCCACCTCCGTACTGGGACAACGTGTCAGATTCTGCTAAGGTAGGGGGTTCATCGCTGCCCTGTTCCCTGGAGCCTGGTGCCTTGGTGGAAGCATTGACTCTAATTAAACCAGCATGTACTAACAGACCAGTGATAAAATGTGACTCCAGGACATCACAGACATCAGGGCCACCATCTTGCTGTCACTCCAGTCTCATTTCTGCACAGGGTTGTTGTTTTCTCTGCATGGGTCCTCTCAGGGAAGCCACCTCTGGCCCCTGGTGCCAGTTGTAGCTCTTGACATTTCCTGGCTCACCTTGTCCTCCTCGCCTTGTCCTCCTTCTCTGTTTTATGTACAACATGTGTTCTTAGTCTCAAAAATAGAATGTCCATCCTCTCTGTCATATAATTGTCCGTCTATAGCCACCTACTTAAACATACATAACCCACATAAACATATGTAGGTAGGAGATCAAATCCTACTTAGGCAATTAATTTCCAGACTCTCTCACTAGAATGTAGATTCTGTGAAGGCTAGGATTTTTGTCCATTGATGAAAATGTTTTGTATGCATTTGTGTGTTTGCCTGGGACTAGAGTAGCAGGGGGTTTCTAACCACTTGATATGAGTGCTGGGACCTGAACCCAGGTCCTCTGCAAGAGCAGTAAATGCTCTTGAGCACCGAGCTATCCCTCTAGCCCCTGATTTTTCCCTGTTTAGTTCACTGCCACATCAGCAATTCTGACATCACAACCAGTACAAAACCAGTGGTTCTGTGTAGTCAATAAACCAGAGAGGTTCATAAATAAATGAATCAAGCAACTGATTAATCAGAGGGAAGAGAGCCCAGCCTCAGCCTCTGTTTGAAATGACCAAAAAGCATGTCATGGAGATGTCATTATTCAAGTTCAACCTCATAGGGTGCCTGGGGTTCAGAGGCAGGAGAGACGGACCTTGTGCTTCTTCACCCTGCTAACCCAAGATCAGCTCCTCTGATGGAGGGTGAGGGGTGTACTTTTTCACAGCAAAGTGAAAGTACAGAAATGACATCACACTGGATGTGAAAGTGAGCAGAGTGGGAACTTTATGCATATTTAACAAATTTTAAAACAAGACATTTGCATCTAAGAGAATGAATAATTTTAGCTCCTATATTGGGAGACCTCACGGGGGACATTTGATCTCTTTCAAATGTTTATAGATTGAACAGTCCTGGTCTGAAAACCCCCCAGTCCAAAAGGCAATAACCTTTGAAACTTGGGTGTCAACACATGTCATCCCATAGGGGAAAGTTCTGCGCCTGTGACAGGTTGGAGTCAAATACAAGCATGCTGAAAATATTAGGAAAGGGATTTCTCAGGCTATTCATATAAAGTGCATAGGAAACAATTAAATTTTGTGTTTTGATTTGTTTTTCCATCCTCAAGATACCATTATGTGTCTGCAAATATTGCAAAATTTAAACAAAAATTCAAAATCTGAAAGCCGTTTTGAGTAAAGATATTCAAGCTATTTTGTGTTCAGAAGTGCTGACTCATATTCTCCAAAATCCAGTGTAGAGAACTTGGTCATTTTCTGGTCATTCAGTGTATATGGCTTTTTCTCTCTCCTGAAGCAGAGTTCAATTTAAAAACTCTTCTGCTTAGACAGGAGCTTATGTACATAAAATGATATTTGCTAGACATGGGCCTCTCATCTTCTTCCACCATATACACCTTTGAACTTAGGGAAATATCAGGAGTTGAGAGAAGGGTAAAATAAAGACCCTGAGGTGAGAGACTTGAGGGACAGGCAAAGACAACCTCATCTATAAATATAGTCTCACTGTGTAGCCCAGCCTAGACTTGAATACTCCTGCCTCCAACTGCCGCATGCAGGGATTCAGATCACAGGAATCCCATAGAGCCCATAAAGAACTGGATAACATGTGTCTACCCATTCATAAGCCAAAGTGGGCAGATGCGTGGCAAAGTCATTGTGCCCCCTAATGCTGCATCTCCAGAAAACTGTTTGTTTGTTTTTAATTTATCAACTAGTTTTTGAAAAATCATCCTTCATTCATTTTCTATAGCCTTAAACATGCTGCCTGGAAATCAGGATAAGGACCCATTTCTTTGTCTGTCAAAACAGAAACTTCAAGTATTTTTTAAAAGATTTTATTTTTATTTCATACATATGTGTGTTTTGCCCTGCATGTGTGCATGTGTCTCATAAGTACAGTGCCTATAGAGCCCAGAAGAGGGTGTCACATCCCTTGGAACTGGAGTTACAGGTTGTGAGCCACCATGTGGGTGCTGGGAATTGAACCCCATCCTCTGGAAGAGTAATCAGTGCTCTTAACCCCTGAGCCATTTCCTAACCCCAAAACTGTTCTTTATTTTTTATGTGACATCTGTACAACTATGAAATCTGATTTAAAAGTATTACATCCTAGTAAAAAGTTATTGTCTAACATGAGTAGTTTCTTTGCTTCTAAAGCTATTTCATTTTATAGCATTTACATAAATATTGATTTCATTTTATTTTTCTATCAACTAAGCTGCATAAAAGTTCACAGTCTAACGTTTGAAAGTGTGATCCAGCTAAGTCATGGGTAAGTGGGGTGACATGATTTAGATTGTGAGGTTTTCCAAACTGAGATTGCAATCCTGAATTTGCAAACCCCCAGCTCCTCCCTCCAGGGTTAGATAAATGGAGTCTAATATTCTCCTTCACAGGAACTCATCAACATGATGCTGTTGGTTAACGTGGACCAGAGATTTTCAGCCTTGCAGGTCCTTGAGCATCCCTGGGTTAACGTAAGTGACCTTCTTTCTCTATAGCCACTGCCGCCCGCCGGCGCCCCTTTAAAACTGCATCTGCAGATTTCCTAATGGCACCGCCTCTTCCTTGAAGTGCATTTGGCTTGGTTCCCCACTCTGAGGTCACCCGTGTATTCCATGGAGGCCTCTGATGTGTCCATCTTACTGGCTTTCTGAAGAACTGCCTTCCATCAGGGAGGTCGATGTGGGTGTGGTCCTGACCCTCCTATCTCTCAGCAGCTCTCTGTGGTGAGATCCAGGCTGGATAACCGCCACTAAGATGGTGCAAATGCTCTCAGTCAGTTTCCATGTCAGAGTACAAGGAACCAAGGTTTTCTGCTTGCGTCTGAGAGCTCAGCTCAGCACCTCTCAAGCCTGAGTGTGCCCAGAGCACCTGGTGGCCTCCTCAAAACGAGCTTCTAAGGTGACAGCTTAGAGGCTGTGTTCCCAAGCTCTTGAATGATGGCATGTCGCAGCCCTTTGAGGTCTACTGGTCGCTTTTCAGCAATAAAACCGTCCTCTAGAAAAGCCACTAATTTTTCACCCTGTATCTCTCTACAAATGATTAGTGAAACAATTCTGATAGGGAATGATGCTTTATATTCATAAAGGGCATAAGTTCCGGAGTCTGCGGCACTGTTTTAAACACTCTGTGCATATTAATTGATCACGTCTGTCCCCACCACTTGGTAACTTCCTAACCCAGTCACCATGCAGTCCCCGCTGACAGATGGGGAGGCTCCATGATTTGGTTGAATGATTCTTGGTGCTAGCGTAGAAGATAGATACAGGTGTGTGTGCAGAAACAGACACGACACTCCCAGAACCATTAGTTCCCTGACAGACTCTGCCAGCCTCCCCACTGCTCCGCTAGACTTAGCTCTAGGTTGAAGACCAAGAAAAACATTCCTGTTCCCCTTCTCCGAAGTGTCACCTTGGCGAATGGTCACGTGGCTCCTTTCTAAAATCGCTACGGAGAACAAGGCGTGAATGGGAAGTACTCTCACCTGGTGAGGTGGCCTGCAGGGTGTCACATGCTCGGGACCTTACTGATGCAGGATCTACTGATGGTTGTGGGCCGGCAGTCTAGAACTTCCCATGCTTGCACACCATAGTGAAAGTTATCTTTATATACTAGGAGAATATTCACGAATATGAGCATGTAGGGGTGTGAGCCAAGGTTTCTTTCAGGCCTTTTTCCCCAGCAGAGGCTCTCAAATGTGCATATGTGTGAGGGTACTCACCTCCTCATCCCTGGGACAGTGAGGCAAGGCAACTCACACTCACGCAACTCACACTGAGCTCCATGTCAGGATGCTAAGTCAAAATTATATATTACTATAGAGTAGGAAGGTTGTGACAGCGTCCTGTTTGTGTCTGGTAACAAGCCTATAGGATAGGCAGTGTGAAAGTCAGTTATTGTACCCACTTCACGGACAAGAAGACTGAAGCCATACGATACAGTGTTCCCCCAAGTAGCCACACTTGAAATTGAGACAGAATTTCTAGTCAGGCATCCCACACTACAAGATCAAAGTCCGGAGATTCCAGCCTACCACACTCTATCTCTGCCTTTGTTTTAAGTGGAAACCCTGGAAATCCAGAAGAACGTCTTATGGACACTGACCTCATGGTGATGTTACCTCAATTCAGTGCCCTTTCAGACTAGCTGTTCTAACTCAGGGGTCACGCCTTCTCTCAGGTGTGTGAGATGGAAGATCTAAAAGCCAGCCGTAGGCAGTAATTGACCTAGAATGATCTTTGCGGGTTCATTTAACATCCACGACCCACAACTTATCGGATTGCAAAAGCTAAGACAGGTGACCACACAGACTTAACGGTAAAATTTGAAGCATCACCTCCTAGAGGAAAGTGCTTTATAGATGACAAGAGCCATCTTAGATACCCCAACATGTTGTCGCTGTCTCTTAGATCTGCCCTCCAGGAGCTCTGTCTAACTCAACCAACAGCTACAGGCTGTGAGCAGGGCTGGGCTAGAAGCTTCTAGAGAGAATGCTGTAGAGGGCTTGATGGGGTAACTTCAAGAGCTCGGTCCTTTAGGGGTCTTGGAAGGATAGTCAGAGGTCAGCTCCAGAAGGCCATGGTATGTACCACAAGATACCCTAATGAATGTATCTGTATCTATGAGGGGTTCCAGACACAGCTAGAACCCTACCTACTAAAATATCCACAACCCAGCCAGGGTACCTTCTGGCTTCCCCCTCTGGAGGGAACAGCCCACACACCTCAGCACAAGCGTCTGCCCCCCTCAGTTGCCTTACCACAGCTTCTCCCACAAACCCTGTGTCCGACCACTCCATTCCACAGTACTGAACCTCTGCACAGTTGAATTCCTGCTTCACTTCAATTTTTCTCTGATTCTTAAAAAGCAACAAAAACAACAACAATAAACAAACTTTTTAAAAAGCAAATGTAGCATCTAGGTTTAAAATAAGACAAAGTAAGCTTGACATTCTGATGGGGGAAAAGCACATATGATTTTAGAGAAACCTTTTTAAAATTTGGTGTGGAAAGTGCTGGCTTCACACTGATACTATCTTTATATGGCAGCTAAGTCAGAAACCGCTTGTGTTCTTTGCCTCCAAATAACAAATTTGCCCAGGAAGCTTTGGCGACCGGTCCTTAGCCTAGTAAAGGTCAGCACACAAAAGACCAAGCCATCAAAATAAATGAATTAGGGGCTTACAGGGATATAAATTTAACAAGACATTTTGCATTTGGCAATCAGATTATATCTGGCCACCACGGAAAGCCTCTCCCTAAGGGGACTAAAAGTAATGATAGTCGCGTAAGCCCCTTGGGTGTCTGCGCGAGCCATTTCCTGCACGCTCATTTGTTCTGATTTTCTGTGTTGCTTATACGACGACCCTCTACGTGGTCCACCTGGAATTGAAAGGATGATTTCTTATGAAACAGAAAGTAGAGCAGAAAGGCAGTAGGAAAAAAATGGGGTCAGCAAAGGTGACTTATTTTAACCTTCATCCCGGAGCATCCTTAAAGCAAGTCCAAGTTTCTTTTTAATAGGCTCTGGGTACCAACTCTACCTTGCTCCTCATTTTCTTTGACTTGGAAAGTGTCATGGGTGATGGATGGCTTATCAGGTGGGTCCAGCGAGCCACATGGAAACCTCTTGTGGAGGGGAACCGAGGCCCATCCGCCTATGTAACTTCAGGCAAGTGTGTTTCTCTCCCAAGCCTCTTTCCTGCCAGAGGAAGTAGGTCAGGGGGAAATAAAATCAATTTGTCTACCTCTTGCGATGCTTAAAGGTGGAAAAACTGGCTAGCTGAAGCTCAAACTCTTGGATATTTAGTAAATGTTTGTTGACTTTGATACAGGTAAAGCCAGGAACTGTGTCATCTGTTGTCACACAATGACACAATGGAGATCATAGAATGTGTTAGTATGTGGGTAGCTGGATTAAGGAATAAACCCATCAACCCCCAGATGATTCTGTTTGGAAGCCACGAGTTCCTCCCCGATGAGGTGCACAGCAGCCCTATCAAAGCTGGCTTTAATACAGCTGCAAAGTGCCAACAGGAACTGTCACAGCCAGCTCATTCACCTTATCTCCCCCTTTTGTAGAGTCACATGACATAGGCAGGCACGCCATGTGCCTAACAGGACTAGGAGAGAGCGTATCTTGCTCATCCTAGGAATAAGGGGCTGACATGAGACACTTGCCCTGAAATGGGGATTTTATGGAAAGTGGTGCATCTTGGGAAAAAGTTCAGACAACCAGACATTTCCAAAACCAAACCTCTTATTTGTAATTAGGATCTAATAAGCATTATGTTTAATTTTATGTACCGCTTTGCATTGTTGTTGTTGTTGTTGTTAGCCTGTGTTATTTTCCAAACACTCTCCTGTAGCAGAATTAATAAAAACCCAGAGACAGAAATTGGAGTTCAACCTGAAGGTCAGAAAAGCAAAACATTCGGCCACTGGCTCTTCCCTCTACGTCAGTCCGTAATGGTCATCTTGGCTCCAGGAATCCTCAGAGTGAGACTGTGTCTGAGAGCTGTCCCCTCCTACCTTATATTCCTCTCTAGGGCTGGGATTAAAGGTGTGCACAGCTACCACCCAATTTCTATGGCAAACTAGTGTGGCTACTGGAATTAAAGGTGTGTGTCACCACTGTCTGGTTTGTAGGGCTGACCAGTGGGGCTGTTTTTCTCTCAGATCTTTAGGCAAGCTTTATTTATTAAAATACAAATGAAATATCACTATGCTCTCCGATACTGTAATTTTATTAATTTACATTTTTCTCCATTATTTTACTGAGCTCAGTGGTGAATAAGACGCAAAGACACCGAAGCGTGAAGCTCCGCAGAGTCTCACGCAGGTCTGAAGCTTGGCTTTGCCCTTCCAGGTTCTGGTTTCATTGCTCTGTCACTGTGTCTGAGCACGGAGGCTTCTTAGAGCCCCCACGTGATTGTGGTGCCAGGGCAGCTTTCAGACTCTGTTCTAACAGAAAGATGGGTTTAAGGAAGTCAAGCTAGGTCTAGAGCCAAGCTGAGACTTCTTGTTTCTTTCTAGCCTTTAAATTTAATCTTGCTTTTTTTATCTTACCTAATTATTCCTTTGGAAAGATAGTGCTGAGCCATGATGCTCAAAAAAAAAAAAAAAAAAAAAGCAAGGAAGGAAGAAAGGAAAGAAGGAAGGAAAGGAAGGATGGAAAGGAAGGACGGAAGGACGGAAGGAAGTGAGGCAGGAAGGAAGGAAGGAAGGAAGGAAGGGAAGAAGGAAGCCTAGATGGTATCTTAAGCGAGCCCATGCGCCCATGCACACAAGAGTACAGATACACGCCCCTTAATTGTGCTGGTGGGATGGGTGATAAGTGACTGAACTCCAGTGACATTGTAATTAAATGTAAAACTACTTATCTATATTCATATATTACAAATGATGACGTGAAAAGTCGCTTCCATTTGGGCATTTTCTTTCCTTATACGAAGCGCAGTGTGAAGTGCAGACTCAAGGAAAGCTGAAGGCTGGAAGTACCTGGCAGGGGCAGTGTGAGGCTGGGGCTCTTAACGAGAACAGTGGGGGCAGCGCCCTGGGAGGTAGAGGCATTGTAGAACATGCTGGTGAACTGGGCATTATTTTAAGCTAAATCGGAATATTCTCATAGTAAACTATTCAAGGCTGCCCTGCTTCTCATAAATCTACAGGTATTTTTAATAATAGAGTCTGGCAATAAATGGACTGGAAACCAGATCCCTGAATCAAACCCAAAAAGCCATGGGGGAAGGCAGCTTTTCTAACGCGTGACCCCGGCGTGCCTCCCCAGGAAAGCAGAATCCACCCTACCGAGTGACTTCACATCCGAGCCCCCCCCCCCCATCTCCCCTCACCACAGCTCTTCCTAAGCAGTCCTGAG